>NC_052069.1:66250523-66571237 GCF_015852505.1 Tachyglossus aculeatus | reverse complement strand
CCCGTGACAGGGCGCCCACTGCCCCCTCCTGCCCCAGCCCCTTTGCCCGTGACAGGGCGCCCACTGCCCCCTCCTGCCCCAGCCCCTTTGCCCGTGACAATACGCCCGCTGCCCCCTTCACCCCAGCCCCTTTGCCCGTGACACTGTGCCCCCTGCCCCACGGCTCCTGACAGCCCGCCCGCCCTCTGCCTGCTCCCGCCCTCTGCCCGCCCCAGCCCCTTTGCCCGTGACAGCGCGCCCGCCGCCCCCTTCCTTCTGCTCCTGCCCCGCGGCTCCTGACAGCCCGTCCTCCGGCCCTCGTGCCCCTGCCCCGCGACTCCTGGCAAGGTGCCCCTTGCCCGCTCCTGCCCCAACCCCTTTGCCCGTGACAGTGCGCCCTCCGCCCCCTTCTGCCCCTGCCCCTGTCCCGCGGCTCCTGACACTGTGCCCCCTGCCCCCTTCCTTCTGCCCCTGCCCGTGCCCCGCGGCTCCTGACACTGTGCCCCCTGCCCCCCGGCTCCTGCCAGGGCTCCCGCCCCCTGCCCACTTGGGCCCCAGTCCCACGGCTCCTGCCAACCAGCCCGCCTTGGCTCCTGCCGGGGGGCCCCCTGTCCCCTGCCCGCTTCTGCCTGCCCCAGACCCGCGGCTCATGACACTGCGCCCGCTGCCCCCTCCTGCCCCAGCCCTGGAGCTCCTGCCAGGGTGCCCTCTGCCCCCTTCTGCCCCAGCCCTGGGGCTCCTGACACTGTGCTCCCCGCCCTCTTCTACCCCAGCCCTGTGGCTCCTGACCCCGTGCCCCCTGCCCCCTCCTGCCCCTGCCCCGTGGCTCCTGACAGTGTGCCTCCTGCCCCTGCCCCACAGGTCCTATCAGGGTGCCCCCTGCCCCTTCCTGCCCCAGCCCTGTGGCTCCTGACAGGGTGCCCCCTGCCCCCTCTTTGCCCCAGCCCTGTGTCTCCTGACAGGGTGCCCCTTGCCCGCTCCTGCCCCTGCCCCACGGGCCCTGACGGGGTGCCCCCTGCCCCCTCCTGCCCCAGTCTTGTGTCTCCTGACTGACAGGGTGCCCCCTGCCCGCTGCGGGCCCGGCCCCGTGTCTCCCGTCCGCCGTGCGGGCAGACAGACTACCGTCCGGGAGGGCTGAGGGCTGCCGGGCATCCCGGGCCTGCCGGGCCTCCCCGGGCATCCCCGGGCATCCCGGGCCTGCCGGGCATCCCCGGGCATCCCCGGGCATCCCCGGGCATCCCCGGGCCTATCGGGCTGCGGCCGTCGGGGGGCCCTGGGAGGGGAGCGGGGCGCCGACGGGGAGAGCTGGGGCCTCACCGCCGTGGCCGGGGGCGAAGGGAAGGGAATGGCGGAGTGGCGGGGGGGCTGACGGGGGCTCAGGGGAACCGGGGGGACCAGGGCCATGGGTGGGGGCCTGAGGGGAATCGGGGGCTGAGGGCCATAAGGGGCTGAAGGGGATAGGGGGCTAAGGGGAATTGGGGTCTGAGGGCCATGGGGGGCTGAAGAGAATGGGGGCCCGAGGGCCATGGGGGGCTGAGGGGAATGGGGGGGCTGAGGGAAATGGGGGGCTGAGGGCCATGGGGGGGTCTGAGGGGAATGGGGGGCTGAGGGCCATGGGGGGGTCTGAGGGGAATGGGGGTCTGAGGGGAATGGGGGGCTGAGGGCCATGGGGGGCTGAAGAGAAAGGGGGTCTGAGGGGAGTGGGGGGCTGAGGGGAATGGGGGGTCTGAGGGCCATGGGAGGCTGAGGGGAATGGGGGGTCTGAGGGCCATGGGAGGCTGAGGGCCATGGGGGTTCTGAGGGGAATGGGGGGTCTGAGGGCCATGGGAGGCTGAGGGCCATGGGGGTTCTGAGGGGAATGGGGGGCTGAGGGCCATGGGAGGCTGAAGAGAAAGGGGGTCTGAGGGGAATGGGGGTTCTGAGGGCCATGGGGGGCTGAGGGCCATGGGGGGTCTGAGGGGAATGGGGGGTCTGAGGGCCATGGGGGTCTGAGGGCCATGGGGGTCTGAGGGCCATGGGGGGTCTGAGGGGAATGGGGGGCTGAGGGCCATGGGGGGCTGAGGGGAATGGGGGGTCTGAGGGGAATGGGGGGCTGAGGGCCATGGGGGTTCTGAGGGGAATGGGGGGCTGAGGGCCATGGGGGGCTGAAGAGAAAGGGGGTCTGAGGGGAATGGGGGGTCTGAGGGCCATGGGGGTCTGAGGGCCATGGGGGGCTGAGGGCCATGGGGGTTCTGAGGGGAATGGGGGGCTGAGGGCCATGGGGGGCTGAGGGGAATGGGGGGTCTGAGGGGAATGGGGGGCTGAGGGCCATGGGGGTTCTGAGGGGAATGGGGGGTCTGAGGGGAATGGGGGGCTGAGGGCCATGGGGGTTCTGAGGGGAATGGGGGGCTGAGGGCCATGGGGGTTCTGAGGGGAATGGGGGGCTGAGGGCCATGGGGGTTCTGAGGGGAATGGGGGGCTGAGGGCCATGGGGGTTCGGAGGGGAATGGGGGGCTGAGGGCCATGGGGGGCTGAAGAGAAAGGGGGTCTGAGGGGGATGGGGGTCTGAGGGGAATGGGGGGTCTGAGGGCCATGGGGGTCTGAGGGCCATGGGGGTCTGAGGGGAATGGGGGGCTGAGGGCCATGGGGGTTCTGAGGGGAATGGGGGGCTGAGGGCCATGGGGGGCTGAAGAGAAAGGGGGTCTGAGGGGGATGGGGGTCTGAGGGGAATGGGGGGTCTGAGGGGAATGGGGGTCTGAGGGGAATGGGGGGCTGAGGGGAATGGGGGGCTGAGGGCCATTGGGGGCTGAGGGCCATGGGGGATCTGAGGGCCATGGGGAGTCTGAGGGCTATGGGGGTCTGAGGGCCATGGGGGTCTGAGGGCCATGGGGGGTCTGAGGGGAATGGGGGCTGAGGGCAATGGGGGGCTGAGGGCAATGGGGGGCTGAAGGAAATAGGGGGCTGAGGGAAATTGGGGTCTGAGGGCCATGGGGGACTGAGGGGAATGGGGAACTAAGGGGAACGGGGGACTGAGGGGAACAGGGGGCTGAGGGCCATAGGGGACTGAGGGAAATTGGGGTCTGAGGGCCATGGGGGGCTGAGGGGAATGGGGGACTGAGGGGAACGGGGGACTGAGGGGAACAGGGGGCTGAGGGCCATAGGGGACTGAGGGAAATTGGGGTCTGAGGGCCATGGGGGGCTGAGGGGAATGGGGGACTGAGGGGAACAGGGGCCTGAGGGCCATGGGGGGCTGAGGGCCATAGGGGACTGAGGGAAATTGGGGTCTGAGGGCCATGGGGGGCTGAGGGGAATGGGGGACTGAGGGGAACAGGGGCCTGAGGGCCATGGGGGGCTGAGGGGAATGGGGGGCTGAGGGGAACAGGGGGCTGAGGGCCATGGGGGTCTGTGGGGTGGTGTCTCCCACTTCTAGACTGTGAGCCCGCTGTTGGGTAGGGGCCGTCTCTAGATGTTGCCAAGTTGGACTTCCCAAGCGCTTAGTACAGTGCTCTGCACACAGTAAGCGCTCAATCAATACGATTGAATGAATGAATGAATGCTGCCCCCCTCCACACCCACTCAGGCCAACAGCGCTCTTCGCCCCCAAACAAGGGGGGCTTTTTGGAGGGGCGGAGGTGGGTCTGACCTCCCCATCCCCCCCGCCCTCCCTCCTTCCCCTCCCCACAGCACCTGTATCTACGTTTGTACAGATTTACTACTCTATTTATTTTACTTGTGCCTATTTACTATTCTATTTATTCTGTCAATGATGTGCATCTAGCTTTACTTCTGTTTGTTCTGATGACTTGACACCCGTCCACATTTTTGTTCATTCATTCATTCATTCAATCGTATTTATTGAGCATTTACTGTGTGCAGAGCACTGTACTAAGCGCTTGGGAAGTCCAAGTTGGCAACATCTAGAGACGGTCCCTACCCAACAGCGGGCTCACAGTCTAGAAGGGGGAGACGGACAACAAAACATGTGGACGGGTGTCAAGTCATTAACAAAATAAATAGAACAGTAAATAGAATATCCGCCCGCCCCCCCCCCCCACTTAGAACAGTGCTTGGCACATAGTAAGAACATCACAAATACCATAATTATTTATTAATGATTACTATTATTTTGGATGCCCGCCCAGTTTTGTTGTCTGTCTAGACTGTGAGCCCGCTGTTGGGTAGGGGCCGTCTCTATATGTTGCCGACTTGTCCTTCCCAAGCGCTTAGTACAGTGCTCTGCACACAGTAAGAGCTCAATAAATACGATTAAATGAATGAATGAGGCGGAGGAAGGAAAATCACTGCCTCCCCGCCGGCAAGGCCACACCTCGCATTTCAGCAGAAGGGGAAATTCATTCATTCAGTTCATTCAATCGTATTTATTGAGCGCTTACTGTGTGTAGAGCACTGTACTGAGCGCTTGGAAAGTACAAGTTGGCCACCTATAGAGACGGTCCCTATTCATTCATTCATTCAATCGTATTTATTGAGAGCTTACTGTGTGTAGAGCACTGTACTAAGCGCTTGGAAAGTACAATCAATCAATCGTATTTATTAAGTGCTTACTGTGTGCAGAGCATTGTACTAAGCGCTTGGAAAGTACAAGTTGGCGACATATAGAGACGGTCCCTATTCATTCATTCATTCAATCGTATTTATTGAGCGCTTACTGTGTGTAGAGCACTGTACTAAGCGCTTGGGAAGTACAAGTTGGTGACATAGAGACGGTCCCTATTCATTCATTCAATCGTATTTATTGAGCACTTACTGTGTGTAGAGCACTGTACTGAGCGCTTGGAAAGTACAAGTTGGCCACCTATAGAGACGGTCCCTATTCATTCATTCATTCAATCGTATTTATTGAGAGCTTACTGTGTGTAGAGCACTGTACTAAGCGTTTGGAAAGTACAATCAATCAATTGTATTTATTAAGTGCTTATTGTGCACAGCATTGTACTAAGCGTTTGGGAAGTACAAGTTGGCGACATATAGAGATGGTCCCTATTCATTCATTCATTCAATCGTATTTATTGAGTGCTTACTGTGTGTAGAGCACTGTACTAAGCGCTTGGAAAGTACAAGTTGGCGACACAGAGACAGTCCCTATTCATTCATTCAATCGTATTTATTGAGCGCTTACTGTGTGTAGAGCACTGTACTAAGCACTTGGAAAGTACAAGTTGGCGACATATAGAGACGGTCCCTATTCATTCATTCAATCATATTTATTGAGCGCTTACTGTGTGTAGAGCACTGTACTAAGCACTTGGAAAGTACAAGTTGGCGACATATAGAGACGGTCCCTATTCATTCATTCATTCAATCGTATTTATTGAGCGCTTACTGTGTGTAGAGCACTGTACTAAGCGCTTGGAAAGTACAAGTTGGCGACATATAGAGACGGTCCCTATTCATTCATTCATTCAATCGTATTTATTGAGCGCTTACTGTGTATAGAGCACTGTACTGAGCGCTTGGAAAGTACAAGTTGGCCACATATAGAGACGGTCCCTATTCATTCATTCATTCAATTGTATTTATTGAGCACTTACTGTGTGCAGAGCACTGTACTAAGCGCTTGGAAAGTACAAGTTGGCGACATAGAGAGACGGTCCCTATCCAACAACGGGCTCACCGTCTACAAGAGGGAGACAGACAACAAAACAAAACATGTGGACAGGAGTCAAGTCGTCAGAACAAATAATCATCATCATCATAATGGCATTTGTTAAGCGCTTACTATGTGCCAAGCAGCGGCGTGGCTCAATGGAAAGAGCCCGGGCTTGAGAGTCGGAGGTCATGGGTTCTAATCTGGGCTGCACCACGTAATAATAATGATGGTATTTGTTAAGCGCTTACCATGTGCCAAGCACTGTTCTAAGTGCTGGGGTAGATAGAAGGTGATCAGGTTGTCCCACGTGGGGCTCACAGTCTTAATCCCCATTCTACAGATGAGGGAACTGAGGCTCAGAGAAGTGAAGTGACTTGCCCAAAGTCACACAGCTGACAATTGGCAGAGCCGGGATTTGAACCCATGACCCCTGACTCCAAAGCCCGGGCTCCTTCCGCTGGGCCATCTTGCCATCTTGTACTTCCCAAGCGCTTAGTACAGTGCTCTGCACACAGTAAGCTCTCAATAAATACGATTGATTGATTGATTGATTGGGCCACACTGGGTGAGCTTGGGAAAGTCACTTAACTTCTCTGTGCCTCAGTGACCTCATCTGTAAAATGGGGTTGAAGACTGTGAGCCCCCCATGGGGCAACCCGATCACCTTGTATCCCCCCCCAGTGCTTAGAACAGTGCTTGGCACATAGTAAGCGCTAAACAAAAGCCTTTATTATTTATTTATTTATTCTAAGCTCTGGAAGACATTTCCACCCCGCTCTCCATCTCCAGTCATTCTCTTCCGGATAGACCGTGACACATTTTTGCCACTTCAAAAATCCATGCCTTTTTGTTGTTCCAGAATTTTAAACCTTCCGCCGGTGTCTTAATACAATAAACAGCTTCCCGATTCAATCTCAACAGCGCTAGTGTCTATTTTTCTCCGTCTGCCTCTCCCTAATAATAATGTTGGTATTTGTTAAGCGCTTACTATGTGCCAAGCACCGTTCTAAGCACTGGGGTAGATACAAGGTGATTCGGTTGTCCCACGCGGGGCTCACAGTCTTCATCCCCATTTTCCAGATGAGGGAACTGAGGCTCAGGGAAGTGAAGTGACTTGCCCAAAGTCACACAGCTGACAAGTGGCAGAGCCGGGATTAGAACCCACGACTTCTGACTCCCAAATCCAGGCTCTTTCCACTAAGTCACGCTGCATCCCTACTCTACTGCCTTTCCTCCAATCAATCAATCAATCGTATTTATTGAGCGCTTACTGTGTGCAGAGCACTGTACTAAGCGCTTGGGAAGTACAAGTTGGCAACATATAGAGACAGTCCCTACCCAACAGTGGGCTCACAGTCTAAAAGGGGGAGACCAGTTTTATTCTGGAATTAATTAGTAATTCCCCTCACCGTGGGAACTCTCTAAATTGCTGTAACATACCGTCTCAGGAAATATTTTCCTAGTTGGTCGATAAGATGTTAGGTGGCAGTGGATTTATTTCTAAGTTCTCCTGGGATTGTTGTTTTTTTTTTCTCCACTATATTCTAAGGAATTTTAGCTTTGTTGACTTTGAGATCAGTTTTCGTTGCGGCATAAGTGGGTAGAGGTTGTCTTGCAAAGCATTTTTTTTTTTCCAGAAGGGAAGGAAATGCGTTTTTTTTTCCCCGAGTCGAGCAGTTACTGTGCTTAAACGGGTAGGCTTTAAAAAAAATCCCCCGTTATCCCATACATGTAGTCAAAGTTTGCGTACCAGTGTTTCAGTGAGCGTGGAAGTGTAGTACAATGCGACCGTATTTCCATGTGTGTGGTTTGGATATGTGGGAGCACAAAAAAGGCAGCCTGCTTGGGATAACCGTTGCGCTTTCGGAGCAGTCCTACTGACTCACGTTTAGTGAATTGTGGGTTATCTGCAATAATAATAACAATAATAATAATAATGGTATTTGTGAAGCACTTACTTTGTGCCAAGCACTATTCCAAGCACTGTTCTAAGCGCTGATAATGGCATTTGTTAAGCACTTACTATGTGCCAAGCACTGTTCTAAGCACTAAGTACTGTTTTTTTTTAATGGCATTTATTAAGCGCTTACTATGTGCAAAGCACTGTTCTAAGCGCTGGGGGATACAAGGTGATCAGGTTGTCCCACGTGGGGCTCACAGTCTTAATCCCATTTTACAGATGAGGTAACTGAGGCACGGAGAAGTTAAGTGGCTTGCCCGAGGCCCCACAGCTGACAAGTGGCGGAGCCGGGATTCGAACCCATGACCTCTGACTCCAAAGCCTCTTTCCACTGAGCCACGCTTCTTCTCCATTCTTCTTCGTTCATTCATTCATTCGATCGTATTGAGCGCTTACTGTGTGCAGAGCACTGTACTAAGCGCGTGGGAAGTACAAGTTGGCAACAGATAGAGACGGTCCCTACCCAATAGCCGGCTCACAGTCTACAAGGGGGAGACAGAGAACAAAACAAAACATATGAACAAAATAAAATAAATAGAATAAATATGTCCAAATAAAATAAATAGAATAATAAATACATACAAACATATATACAGGTGCTGTGGGGAGGGGAAGGAGGTAAGGCGGGGGGGATGGGGAGGAGGAGGAGGGGGCTCAGTGTGGGAAGGCCTCTAAGCCAGCGCTTAGAACAGTGCTTGGCACATAGTAAGCGCTTAATAAAATGCCATCATTATTTTTCATTATTTTAATAGCATTCGTTAAGCACTTAGTATGTGCCATGCACTGTTCTAAGCGCTGAATACTGTTCTAAGAACTGATAATGGCATATGTTAAGCACTTACTATGTGCCAAGCACTGTTCTAAGCACTGAACACTGTTCTAAGCTCTGATAATGGCATTTGTTAAGCACTTACTATGTGCCAAGCACCGTTGTAAGCACTGAGTACTGTTCTAAGAGCTGATAATGGCATCTATGAAGCACTTACTGTGTAATAATAATAATAATGCTGGCATTTATTAAGTGCTTACTATGTGCAGAGCACTGTTCTAAGCGCTGGGAAGGTTACAAGGTTTTTTCTGTAGGGAAGGCGGTTTATATATTGTTTATAGTTTATATAGAGTTGTACAGATTTATTACTCTATTTTACTTGTACATATTTACTATTCTATTTATTTTGTTAATGGTGAGCTTACAGTCCAGGGGGTGAGACAGATATTAAAATATATTGCATATATATATATAATCACTCTAGGGAGGAGAGTGGGGTGACTCTCAAGTGTTTAAAGGGTACAACAATAATAATAATAATAATGATGGCATTTATTAAGCGCTTACTATGTACCAAGCACTGTTCCAAGCGCTGGGGCAGAGACAAGGTAGTCAGGTTGTCCCACGTGGGGCTCGCAGTCTTAATCCCCATTTTATAGATGAGGTCACTGAGGCACAGCGAAGTTAAGTGGCTTGTCCGAGGTCACACAGCAGACGAGTGGCGGAGCCGGGATTAGAACCCACGACCTCTGGCTCCCAAGCCCGGGCTCTTTCCACTTAAGCCACGCCAACTGCCGCACTCTCTATGAATGATTGCCGCCAAACTATGGGTCACCTCCTTCTGTTAAAAGTACTAATTGTGCTCTGACTTCAAGATTTTAAAAGGTTTTTTTTTTTTTTTTGGTTTTTATTCTAAAGTTTTCCCCAACATCTTGAATGTTCTCACTGGTCATTAGAATCAGAAACAGGGATACAGCCTCCATTCATTTATTCAATCGTATTTATTGAGCGCTTACTGTGTGCAGAGCACTGGACTGAGCGCTTGGGAAGTCCAAGTTGGCAACATCTAGAGACGGTCCCTACCCAACAGCGGGCTCACAGTCTAGAAGGGGGAGACAGACAACGAAACAAAACTTATTAACAAAATAAAATAAGTAGAATAAATATGTACAAGTAAAATAAATAGAGTAATAAATCCGTACGAACATATATACGTATATACAGGTGTTGTGGGGAAGGGAAGGAGGTAAGGCGGGGGGGTGGGGGGGGATGGAGAGGAAGGAGGGGGCCTTGTGTTTCCTCCTTGGGACCTGCCCTGCACCCTTTTCCACTGACTCACTCTTTTCTCTGCCTTCACATCATCATCATCATCAATCGTATTTATTGAGCGCTTACTTTGTGCAGAGCACTGTACTAAGCGCTTGGGAAGTACAAGTTGGCAACATATAGAGACAGTCCCTACCCAACAGTGGGCTCACAGTCTAAAAGTCTTCACACTATCCCAGTGCTTGCCATTTTTGAGAACAACTGGTTGTCTACTTGGCAGGCGGCAGACCTACTAGAGATCAGATAATAATAATAATAATAATAATAATAATAATAATAATGGCATTTATTAAGTGCTTACTATGTGCAAAGCACTGTTCTAAGCGCTGGGGAGCTTACAAGGTGATCAGGCTGTCCCAGGGGGGACTCACAGTTTTAATCCCCATTTTACAGATGAGGTAACTGAGGCACAGAGAAGTTAAGTGACTTGCCCAAAGTCACACACCCGACTGCTGGCGGAGTCGGCATTTGAACCCATGACCTCTGACTCTAAAGCCCGTGCTCTTTCCATTGAGCCATGCTGCTTCTCCCCTCCCCTCCCTCATCCCCCCCCCCCCCCGAGAAGGTTACAGAAGTTCACAGAAAAACTCTATTAGTGCATTCATTCATTCAGTCGTATTTATTGAGCGCTTACTGCGTGCAGAGCACTGGACTAAGCGCAAGTCGGCAACATACAGAGACGGCCCCTACCCAACAACGGGCTCACAGTCTAGAATAATAATCATAATGGTATTTATTAAGCGCTTACTATGTGCAAAGCACCGTTCTAAGCGCTGGGAAGATTACAAGGTGATCAGGTTGTCCCACAGGGGGCTAACAGTCTTAATCCCCATTTTCCAGATGAGGGAACTGAGGCCCAGAGAAGTGAAGTGACTTGCCCAAAGTCCCACAGCTGACAAGTGGCGGAGCGGGATTTGAACCTGTGACCTCTGACTCCAAAGCCCGGGCTCTTTCCACTGAGCCACATTGCTTCTCCAAGGGGGGAGACAGACAAACAAAATATGTAGACAGGTGTCAAAACCATCAGAACAAATAGAATTACAGCTATGTGCACATCATAACAGTAAGCGCTCAATAAATACGATTGAAGGAATGAATGAATGAATTAACAAAATAAATAGAATAGTAAATATGTACAAGCAAAATAGAGTAATACAGCCGTACTACCTCACAGAGACCTCTGCTCTCTCGACCCCATCCGTCTTTCTGAGCGCCTCCCTTTCCTCTCTACTCAATCTTGACCAGATTACGGCTCTCAACTCCACCATCTCAACTCAACTCGCTCGCTCCCCTTTCCCTAATATTACAGAATTTGTCTACTAATTCTATTGTGTTCTCTCAAGCACTTACAGCGCACTGCAAATGGTAGTTGCTTAATAAATGCCACCGGTTAGTCGGAATTGCATGGAGATGCCAAATTGCGTTTTTAGTCTGAGCAGAACTATGCTTTTTTGTGTTTGCTGTGCTCCTTGGGCGGTTGATATTCACCCAGAAGTGGTGGGCACTTGCGGTGCTCAAAGCAGGGGTCTGAGAAGAGAATGTTGGAGCAAGGCATTCATTCATTCAATCGTATTTATTGAGCGCTTACTGTGTGCAGAGCACTGATAGCAGAGATTCATTATACGCATTTTTCCTGTTATGAAGGGAAGCTATCAAAGGAGATGGGATAAACGCAGGGCATGTCACCCCCCTCCGCAATAATCTCCAGTGGTTGCCTATCAACCTCCGTATCAAACAAAAACTCCTCCCTATTGGCTTCAAAGTTCTCCGTCACCTCGTCCCCTCCTACCTCACCTCCCTTCTCTCCTTCTCCATCCCATCCCACACACTCCTCTCCTCTGGTACTAACCTCAATCTCGATCTCGCCCGTCCATTTGTTCTGATGATTTTGACACCAGTCCACATGTTTTGTTTTGTTGTCTGTCTCCGCCTTCTAGACTGTGAGCCCATCATTGGGTAGGGACCATCTCTATCTGTTACCGACTTGTACTTCCCAAGCGCTTAGTACAGTGCTCTGCACACAGTAAGCGCTCAATAAATACAATTGAATAAATGAATGAATGGTCCACGTCGTACCTCTGCCCTGGAATGCCCGTCCTCCCTCAAAACCGCCAAACAATTACTCTTCCCCCCCTTCAAAGCCCTACTGGATGGGCATCTCCTCCAAGAGGCCTTCCCAGACTAAGCCCCCCTTTTCATTCATTCATTCGATCATATCTATTGAGCACTTACTGTGTACAGGGCACTGTACTAAGCGCTTGGGAAGTACAAGTCGGCAACATCTAGAGAAGCAGCATAGCTCAATTCATTCATTCATTGCTATTTATTGAGCGCTTACTGTATGCAGAGCACTGTACTAAGCGCTTGGGAAGTACAAGTCGGCAACATACGGAGACGGTCCCTACCCAACAGCGGGCTCACAGTCTAGAAGGGGAAGACGGACAACAAAACAAAACATATTAACAAAATAAAATAAATAGAATAAATATGTACAAGTAAAATTAATAGAGTAATAAATACGTACAAACATATACATATATACAGGTGCTGTGGGGAGGGGAAGGAGGTAAGGCGGGGGGATCAATCAATCAATTGATCGTATTTATTGAGTGCTTAGTGTGTGCAGAGCACTGTTACTAAGAGCTTGGGAAGTCCAAGTTGGCAACATATAGAGACGGTCCCTACCCAACAGCGGGCTCACAGTCTAGAAGGGGAAGACGGACAACAAAACAAAACATATTAACAAAATAAAATAAATAGAATAAATATGTACAAGTAAAATTAATAGAGTAATAAATACGTACAAACATATACATATATACAGGTGCTGTGGGGAGGGGAAGGAGGTAAGGCGGGGGGATCAATCAATCAATTGATCGTATTTATTGAGTGCTTAGTGTGTGCAGAGCACTGTTACTAAGCGCTTGGGAAGCACAAGTTGGCAACACATAGAGACGGTCCCTACCCAACAGTGGGCTCACAGTGTAGAACGGGGAGACAGAGAACAAAACAAAACATATTAACAAAATAAAACAAATAGAATAGATATGTACAAGTAAAATAAATAAATAAATAGAGTAATAAATGTGTACAAACATATATACATATATACAGGTGCTGGGGGGAAGGGAAGGAGGTAAGGCGGGGGGATGGGGAGGGGGAGAGCACGGGCTTTGGAGTCAGAGGTCATGGGTTCGAATCCCAGCTCTGCCACTTGTCAGCTGCATGACTTTGGGCTAGTCACTTAACTTCTCTGTGCCTCAGTTCCCTCATCTGTAAAATGGGGATTAAGGCTGTGAGCCTCCCCAGCGCTTAGAACAGTGCTTTGCACGTAGTAAGCGCTGAATAAATGCCATCATCATCATCATCATCATCTAGAGACGGTCCCTACCCAACAACGGGCTCACAGTCTAGAGGGGGAAATGGACAACAATACAAAACACGTAGACAGGTGTCAAAATCGTCAGAACAAATAGAATCATAGCTATAAGGCACATCATTAACAAAATAAATAGAAAAGTAAATATGTACAAGTAAAATAAATGGAGTAATAAAGCTGTACAAATGTATACAAGTGCTGTGGGGAGGGGAAGGAGGTAGGGCCGGGGAATGGGGAGGAGGAGAGGAAAAAGGGGGCTCCATCTGGGAAGAGCTCCGCTCAGGGGGGTTTTCCTTTTTCTCAGCTCCCCCTCCCTTCCGCATCACCTTGACTCGCTCCCTTTGCTCCCCCCCCGCCCCACAGCACTTTTGTATAGATGTATATATCTATAATTCTTATTTATTTATATTGCTGCCTGTTTACTTGTTTTGATGTGTATTTATAAGTCTATTTATATTTGTACCTGTTTGCTTGTTTGGTTGTCTGTCTCCCCACCTCTAGTCCATAAACCCGGTGTAAACAGGGATTGTCTCTCTTTATTACTGAATTGTACTTTCCAAGCGTTTAATACAGTGCTCTGCACGCAATAAACACTCAATAAATATGACAGTGAGTGAATGATCGGGGCTGGTTCCAGGCTACCCTTCATCTCCAGTTCCCATTTGCTTCCTGTGACTCCGTTCTGGTAATAATAATAATGTTGGTATTTGTTAAGCGCTTACTATGTGCCAAGCACTGTTCTAAGCGCTGGGGTAGGTACAAGGTCATCATAGTAGACTGTTAAGTCTAGACTTTAAGCTAGTCCTCTAGACAGTGAGTTCTTTGTGGGCCGGGAACATATCTACTTAACTCTGTTTTATTGCACTCTCCTAAGTGCTTTTTACAATGCTCTGCATACAGTAAGTGCTCAATAAATACCATTGATTGATAATATTTATTAAGGACTGAAGTGTATAGAGCACGCTAAAGTGTTCAGTAAATACCACTGATTGATAATATTTATTAAGAACTGAAGTGTATAGAGCACACTACTTACCGCTGGGAAGGCACATACAAGGTGGGACTTAGACACAATCCCTTGTCCGCAGGGAGCTCAAAATCTAAATATATAAGCGGGAAGAGGGGACTGACTGGTGACAGACACATAGGGAGAGAGGCAACGTGGCCTAATGGATAAAACACAGACCTAGGAGCCAGAAGGACCTGGGTTCTAATTCTGGCTCCCCCACTTGTCAGCTATGTGACCTTGGGAAAGTCACTTCACTTCTCTGGGCCTCAGTTACCTCTTCTGTAAAATGGAAATTAGGATGGGAAGCCCATGTGGGACATGGACAATGTCCAACCTGATTATCTTGTATCATCATCATCATCATCAATCGTATTTATTGAGCGCTTACTATGTGCAGAGCACTGTACTAAGCGCTTGGGAAGTACAAATTGGCAACATATAGAGACAGTCCCTACCCAACAGTGGGCTCACAGTCTAAAAGGGGGAGACAGAGAACAAAACCAAACATACTAACAAAATAAAGTAAATAGAATAGATATGTACAAATAAAATAAATAAATAATAAATAAATAGAGTAAAAAATATGTACAAACATATATACATATATCTTGTATCTACCCCAGAGCTTAGTACGGTACTATTGAAAAAAGCACTGACAACATAAAAACATGAATAAATAGTAAAATAAAAGCAATATGCAGTGGGAGGCAAGAGGAGAAGCAGCGTGGCTCAGTGGAAAGAGCCCGAGCTTTGGAGTCAGGGGTCATGGGTTCAAATCCGGCTCTGCCAATTGTCAGCTGTGTGACTTTGGGCAAGTCACTTAACTTCTCCGGGCCTCAGTTCCCTCGTCTGTAAAATGGAGATTAAGGCTGTGAGCCCCCCGTGGGACAACATGATGACCTTGTAACCTCCCCAGCGCTTAGAACAGTGCTTTGCACATGGTAAGCGCTTAATAAATGCCATCATCATCATCACAGCGAGTGCCACAGAAGCAGCCGCCACGGTCTACCCGAGATTCTGCAGAGGCAAGCCGGGCTGGCCTCATGGTGGTGAGCGGGGGCCGGGATGGAGGCTCTGGTGAGGCGGAGAAGAGCCGGAGCGTGATCCCGGGAAGGCAGGGTGAAGGCCCAGCAGAAGAGGAGCCCCCTTCTAGACTGTGAGCCCACTGTCGGGTAGGGACCGTCTCTATATGTTGCCAAGTTGTACTTCCCAAGCGCTTAGTACAGTGCTCTGCACACAGTAAGCGCTCAATAAATACGATTGATTGATTGATAAGAGAAGCAGCATGGCCTAATGGAAAGAGCACCAGCCTGGGAATCAGTAGGACCTCGGTTCTAATCCCAGCTCTGCCACTTGTCTGCTGTGTCACTCTGAGCAAGTCACTTAACTTCTCCGTGACCCATGTGGGACATGGACTGTGTCCACCCTGATTAGCTGCTATCTACCCCAGCACTTAGTAGAGTGCCTGGCACGAACTAAATACTTGACAAACACGTGCAAAAAAAATGTAAAAAGTCAATCATTCACATTTGTGCTTTGTACATTTACGTGCCTGTACGTTTCTAAGCTTGAGGGTCTACACATTCCATCGCACATTCCCGTCCAAGATTACAATATGGAAAATAACGTTGAAACTTGTTGATGGTTTTTTCATTTTAAATTTGGGCTGCAGTGAAGTAGTGGTTTATGAAGTCTATGCCAAACTAATGGCTAAAGAATGTGTGTGTGTGTACCTATCTCTTGACTCCAAACAGACATTAAGATAACAAAGGCAACAACTTCTAGACTGTGAGCCCGTTGTTGGGTAGGGACCGTCTCTATATGTTGCCAACTTGTACTTCCCAAACGTTTAGTACAGTGCTTTGCACACAGTAAGCGCCCAATAAATACGATTGAATGAATGAATTCCAAATGTTCTAAGTGGGAAAGTTACACAAACAGAAAACAGAATATAACTGATGGAGCTTAATAAGCTATCACCCTAGCATATTATTGGTAACAATAATAATAATAATGATGGTATTTGTTAAGCACTTACAATGTGCAAAGCAGTGTTCTAAGCGCTGGGGGAATACGAGGTGATCAGGTTGTCCCACGTGGGGCTCACAGTCTTAATCCCCATTTTACAGATGAGGGAACTGAGGCATAGAGAAGTTAAGTGACTTGCCCAAAGTCACATAGCTGACAATTGGCGGTACTCCATTAGACTTAAGTGGTTTTCAAAGTTTATCAATCAATCGATCAATCAATTGTATTTATTGAGCACTTACTGTGTGCAGAGAAATGTACTAAGAGTACAATGTAGCGGAGTTGGTAGACACGTTCTCTGCCCACATCGAGCTTACAGTCTAGAGGGGGACAGGAATTATTATAAATGAATAAATTACAGGTACATGTTGTCAACTTGTACTTCCCAAGCGCTTAGTACGGTGCTCTGCACACAGTAAGCGCTCAATAAATACGATTGATAAATGCTGTGGGGCTGAGGGAGAAGTGAATAAAGGGAGCAAATACACGTGGAAGGGCAATACAGAAGGAAGTAGAAGTCGTCAAAATGAGGGCTTAGTCAGGGAAGGCATCTTGGAGATTCATTCATTCATTCAATCGTATTTATTGAGCGCTTACTGTGTGCAGAGCTCTGTACTACTACTACTAATAATAATAATGATGGTATTTGTTAAGCGCTTACTATGTGCAAAGCACTGCTCTAAGCGCTGGGGAGGTTACAAGGTGATCAGGTTGTCCCACAGGGGGCTCACAGTTTTAATCCCCATTTTACAGATGAGGGAACTGAGGCCCAGAGAATCAATCAATCAATCAATCAATCGTATTTATTGAGCGCTTGCTATGTGCAGAGCACTGTACTAAGCGCTTGGGAAGTACAAATTGGCATCACATAGAGACAGTCCCTACCCAACAGTGGGCTCACAGTCTAAAAGGGGGGAGACAGAGAACAGAACCAAACATACCAACAAAATAAAATAAGTAGGATAGAAATGTACAAGTAAAATAAATAAATAAATAAATAAATAGAGTAATAAATATGTACAACCATATATACATATATACAGGTGCTGTGGGGAAGGGAAGGAGGTAAGACGGGGGGATGGAGAGGGGGGCGAGGGGGAGAGGAAAGAAGGGGCTCAGTCTGGGAAGGCCTCCTGGAGGAGGTGAGCTCTCAGCAGGGCCTTGAAGGGAGGAAGAGAGCTAGCGCGGCGGATGGGCAGAGGGAGGGCATTCCAGGCCCGGGGGATGACGTGGGCCGGGGGTCGATGGCCGGACAGGCGAGAGCGAGGTACTGTGAGGAGATTAGTGGTGGAGGAGCGGAGGGTGCGGGCTGGGCAGTAGAAGGAGAGAAGGGAGGTGAGGTAGGAGGGGGCGAGGGGATGGACAGCCTTGAAGCCCAGGGTGAGGAGTTTCTGCCTGATGCGCAGATTGATCGGTAGCCATTGGAGGTTTTTGAGGAGGGGAGTAATATGTCCAGAGCGTTTCTGGACAAAGATAATCCGGGCAGCAGCATGAAGTATGGATTGAAGTGGAGAGAGACACGAGGATGGGAGATCAGAGAGAAGGCTGGTGCAGTAGTCCAGACGGGATAGGATGAGAGCTTGAATTAGCAGGGTAGCGGTTTGGATGGAGAGGAAAGGGCGGATCTTGGCAATGTTGCGGAGCTGAGACCGGCAGGTTTTGGTGACGGCTTGGATGTGAGGGGTGAATGAGAGAGCGGAGTCGAGGATGACACCAAGGTTGCGGGCTTGTGAGACGGGAAGGATGGTAGTGCCGTCAACAGAGATGGGAAAGTCAGGGAGAGGACAAGGTTTGGGAGGGAAGACAAGGAGCTCAGTCTTCGACATGTTGAGCTTTAGGTGGCGGGCGGACATCCAGATGGAGATGTCCTGAAGGCAGGAGGAGATGCGAGCCTGGAGGGAGGGGGAGAGAGCAGGGGCAGAGATGTAGATCTGGGTGTCATCAGCGTAGAGATGATAGTTGAAGCCGTGGGAGCGAATGAGGTCACCAAGGCAGTGAGTGTAGATTGAGAACAGAAGGGGACCAAGCACTGAACCTTGGGGAACCCCCACAGTAAGAGGATGGGAGGGGGAGGAGGAGCCTGCAAAAGAGACTGAGAAGGAACGACCGGAGAGATAAGAGGAGAACCAGGAGAGGACGGAGTCTGTGAAGCCAAGATCAGATAGCGTGTTGAGGAGAAGGGGGTGGTCCACAGTGTCAAAGGCAGCTGAGAGGTCGAGGAGGATTAGGACAGAGTATGAGCCGTTGGATTTGGCAAGCAGGAGGTCATTGGTGACCTTTGAGAGCGCAGTTTCCGTGGAATGAAGGGGACGGAAGCCAGACTGGAGGGGGTCGAGGAGAGAGTTGTTGTTGAGGAATTCTAGGCAGCGCGTGTAGACAACTCGTTCAAGGAGTTTGGAAAGGAATGGTAGGAGGGAAATGGGACGATAACTAGAAGGTGAGGTGGGGTCAAGAGAGGGTTTTTTTAGGATGAAGTTAAGTGACTTGCCCAAAGTCACACAGCTGACAGTTGGTGGACACGGGATTTGAACCCATGACCTCTGACTCCAAAGCCCAGGCTCTTTCCACCGAGCCATGCTGCTGTAAAGTACTAAGTGCTTGGGAAGTACACATTGGCAACATATACAGTCCCTACCCAACAACGGGCTCACAGTCTAGAAGCGGGAGACAGACAACAAAACAAATGTGCACAGGTGTCAAGTCGTCAGAACAAATAGAATTAAAGCTAAATGCACATCATTTCAACTTGTACTTCCCAAGTGCTTAGTACAGTGCTCTGCACACAGTAAGCGCTCAATAAATACGATTGATGATTATTAACAAAAGAAATAGAATAGTAAATATGTACAGGTAAAATAAATAGAGTAATAAATCTGTGCAAACATATATACAGGTACTGTGGGGAGGGGAAAAAGGTAGGGCGGGGGGGATGGGGAGGAGGAGAGGAAAGCGGGGGCTCAGTCTGGGAAGGCCTCTTGGAGGAGGTGAGCTCTCAGTAGGGCTTTGAAGGAGGGGAGTGTGATTGCCAGGCTTTCCGGGCCAGAGGCAGGACGGGAGCGAGAGGTCGGTGGCGAGCGAAACAAGGTCGAGGTACAGGGAGGTGGTTCATTCATTCATTCATTCAATCGTATTTATTGAGCGCTTACTGTGTGGAGAGCACTGTACTAAGCGCTTGGGAAGTCCGAGTTGGCAACGTATAGAGACGGTCCCTACCCAACAGCGGGCTCACAGGCTAGAAGGGTTAGCATTAGAGGAGCGAAGTGTGCCGGCTGGGATGTAGTCGGGGATCGGTGACGTGACGGAGGAGGCGACAAGGTCACTGAGTGCTTTGAAGCCAAAGGTACGGAGTTTCTGTTTGAGGCGAAGGTGGATGGGCAGCCACTGGAGGTCTTTGAGGAGGGGGGAAACAGGGACTACATTTGTACACTTGTAGAATGTACACGTGATTTGTACGTTTTCTACATTTGTAGAAAAACGACCCGGGCAGCAGAGTGAAGTGTGAACTGGAATAATAATAATAATAATAATGATAGCGTTTATTAAGCGCTCACTATGTGCAAAGCACTGTTCTAATCCTTGGGGAGGCTACAAGATAAATACGATTGAAGATGATCAGGTTGTCCCACGGGGGACTCACAGTCTTAGTCCCCATTTTCCAGATGAGGGAACCGAGGCCCAGAGAAGTTAAAAGACTTGCCCAAAGTCACACAGCTGACAAGTGCCGGAGCCGGGATGAGAACCCATGACCTCTGACTCCAAAGCCCGGGCTCTTTCCGCTGAGCCACACCGCTTCTCCGTGGTGAGAGACAGGAGGCAGGGAGGTATATCTGACCTGCCTCCGCAACGTAACTTGGAAAAAAAAAAATTATTCCCTGGGACCTTGCTTGAAAGGTGCTTATCCTTAAATATTTCGTAGTGAAAGAAGTCATCCAGCACGAACTTCCCAACATCCCTCCACTCTACGTTCCACCTCCTCTCCCCTCCCCTCCTTTTCACGCTTCTTTCCCCTTCAAAGCCATCTCTCAAGAGGAGGCCACTCCACCTGCTCTCAAAATCGACCCCTTCCTGTTTCTCAAAAAAACGTTTGCTCTCATTCTCCTACTTTGCCTTCCCCTGAGGCTTCCTTCCTTCCTTTCTATCTTCAGGCCCACTCAAGTCTCGCCTATGCTTTTAAAATAAAAAAAAAAGGACTTCTCTTGCTCTCCCAGCTCTCTCCCGCTCTCACACCGTCTCCCTGCTCCCATTCCTATCCAAACTCCTCAAATGGGTACACCATCAGGGTCACATACCAATCAGAGGTCGTGGGTTCTAATATTCATTCAATCATATTTATTGAGCGCTTACTGTGTGCAGAGCACTGTACTAAGCGCTTGGGAAGTACAAGTTGGCTACATATAGAGAGAGACGGTCCCTACCCAACAGTGGGCTCACAGTCTAGAAGGGGGAGACAGACAACAAAACAAAACGTATTAACAAAATAAAATAAATAGAATAAATATGTACAAATAAAATTGAGTAATAAATAGATACAAACATATATACATATATACAGGTGCTGTGGGGAGGGGAAGGAGGTAAGGCGGGGGGGATGGAGGGGGGACGAGGGGTAATCCCAGCTCTGCCACTTGTCAGCTGTGTGACTTTGGGCAAGTCACTTGGCTTCTCTGTGCCTCAGTTACCTCATCTGTAAAATGGGGATTAAGACTATGAGCCCCACGTTGGACAACCTGATTACCTTGCATCTACCCCAGCTCTTAGAACAGTGCTTGGCACATAGTAAGCGCTTAATAAATACCATTATTATTCATTCGTTCAATCGTATTTATTGAGCACTTACTGTGTGCAGAGCACTGTACTAAGCACTTGGGAAGTACAAGTCGGCAACATATAGCGACGGTCCCTACCCAACAACAGGCTCATAGTCTAGAAGGGGGAGACAGAGAACAAAACAAAACATGTGGACAGGTGTCAAGTCGTCAGAACAATAGACTGTGAGCCCACTGTTGGGTAGGGACCGTCTCTATGTGTTGCCAACTTGTACTTCCCAAGCGCTTAGTACAGTGCTCTGCACACAGTAAGCGCTCAATAAATACAATTGAATGAATGAATTAAAGTTAAATGCACATCGTTAACAAAATAAATAGAATAGTAAATATGTACAAGTAAAATAAATAGAGTAATAAATCTGTACAAACATATACAGGTGCTGTAGGGAGGGGAAGGAGGTAGGGCGGGGGGATGGGGAGGAGGAGAGGAAAAAGGGGGCTCAGTCTGGGAAGGCCTCCTGGAGGAGGTGAGCTCTCAGTAGGGCTTTGAAGGGAGGAAGAGAGATAGCTTGGTGGATTTATGGAGGGAGGGCATTCCAGGCCGGGGGCAGGACGTGGGCCGGGGGTCGACGGCGGGACGGGCGAGAACGAGGTACAGTGAGGAGGTGAGCAGCCAAGGAGCGGAGGGTGCCGGCTGGGCTGGAGAAGGACAGAAGGGAGGTGAGGTAGGAGGGGGCTTATTATACCAACTCTCTTCAGAGTCACTTGAGTGAGGCTGCCACCCCTTTTGCTTTCAGCCTGAAAGTGACCTCACGGTTAAGTCCAGTGATCTGAGTTCTCTCCTCATCATCAATCGTATTTATTGAGTGCTTACTGTGTGCAGAGCACTGTACTAAGCGCTTGGGAAGTACAAATTGGCAACATATAGAGACAGTCCCTACCCAACAGTGGGCTCACAGTCTAACAGTCCTCCCTAACCTCCTGACCTTTGACCTTGTTGATCACTCCCTCCTCTTTGATCGGCTGTCAGAGTCCACTCGGTTCTGCCCCGTCGGGTGTTTTCCCTAGAACGCTCTTAGGAAACTAGGGAACGGTTTTCCGGTGATGCAGGCTGGCATGGCCTCCGGGTGCCAAGTTTTCAGAAGGTACTGTGCATGGTATTACAGCAGGTGAGAACTGAGAACTGCAGTGTGCAACTTCCGTAACGTGAGACTTCGCAAGAACGGAACCTTCCTATGAAAAGTCCGGGTTATTCCTAGCTGGGTTATTCCTAGGATTTGGCTTCCTATCTGCCTGAGGGCTTCTGTGACTAAATCCTCCTTTCCTCATCTCCCACTCCATTCTGCATTGCCCTGACTTGCTCCCTTTATTCATCCCCTCATGCAGCCCCACAGCAGTTATGTACAGATCTGTAATATATTCATGTCTGTCTTCCTCTCTAGACTGTCAGCTCATTGTGGACAGGGAATGTGTCTGTTTATTGTTATAGCATTCTTTCCCAAGCGCTTAGTACAGTGCTCTGCACACAGTAAGCATTCACTAAAGACGATTGACTCCTCCTTAATCTTATTCTGCTGGCTCCTTTTCCTCCTCTCATTGCCTCACTGAAGTTACCCCACAAGACTGTATTCTCACTCTCCACTCATTCTCTTGGGAGCTCATCTTTTTTTTTTTTTATGGTGTTTGTTAAGCAATTACTATGTGCTGTACTGTACTGAGCACTGGAGTAGATACAAGCTATTCAGGTCGGACACAGTCCACGTCCCCATGGGGCTCACTGTCTTAATGCCCATTTTATTCGTTCATTCGATCGTATTTATCGAGTGCTTACTGTGTGCAGAACGCTTGGGAGAGTACAATACAACAGTACTGTAAGGAAAGTAGGCTTATCCCGGCTCTGCCAATTTTCAGCTGTGTGACTCTGAGCAAGTCACTTAACTTCTCTGGGCCTCAGTTGCCTCATCTGTAAAATGGGGATGAAGACTGTGAGCCCCATGTGGGACAAACCGATCACCTTGTAACCTCCCCAGTGCTTAGAACCGTGCTTTGCACATAGTAAGCGCTTAATAAATGCCATTATTATTATTATTATTATTACTCTGTAACAATAAACAGACTCATTTCCTGCCCACAGTGAACTTACAGTCTAGAGAGGGAAACAGACATGAATATATTACAGATATGGGGCTGTGGGGCTGGGAAGGAGGGGATGAATAAAGGGAGCAAATCAGGGCGACACAGAAGGGAGTGGGAGAAGAGGAAAGGGCGTCTTAATCACGGAGTACAATACACCACCTTGCTTCCAGGTAATGAAGAGGATTTTGCTCCTCCATTATTTTTTTTTTATATTTTTTCAGTACTTACTCCGTGCCAGGCATTGTACTGAGCGTTGGAATAGATATAAGCTAATCAGGTTGGACATAGTTCATGCCCCACATGGGGCTCAGAGTCTCAATCCCCATTTTACAGATGAAGGAACTGAGAAGGCACAGAGAAGTGAAGTGACCTGCCCAAAGCCACACAGCAGACAAGTGGTGGAGCCGCGATTAGAACCCAGGTCCTTCGGACTCCTAGGACCCTGCTGTATCCACTAGGCTATGCTGCTGCTGCTTTAATAATAATAATAATAATAATAATAATAATAATAATAATGGCATTTGTTAAGCGCTTACTATGTGCAAGCACTGTTCTAAGCGCTGCGGAGGGGAAACAAGGTAATGAGGTTGTCCCATGTGGGGCTCACAGTCTTCATCCCCATTTTCCAGATGAGGTAACTGAGGCTCAGAGAAGTTAAGTGACTTGCCCAAAGTCACACAGCAGACTTGTGGCGGAGCCGGGATTCGAACCCACGACCTCTGACTCCAAAGCCCGGGCTCTTTCCACTGAGCCACGCTGCTTCTCTGCTTTATTTAATGGTGTGATGGATTAAAAAAAAATCACAAACAAGGCTCACCATAAAATTCCCTTTGAGTTAGGGAGCTTAACCAACACCAATTTGCCGGCTGGCCTCTATAAGCCCTTTTCTCCTTCGTTCTTGTAATCTTTACATATTTAAAGTTGTCACGAGATCATTGTTAGATAAGCAAGTACATGTCCCGAGATAATGAGGAATGTACCATGTTGATGGAACAAGTTAACCGTAGTGCTGTTTCTGAAATAATTGCAACTACTAATGTGAAAATTCAGTCCCTCAAGGCAAAAAACCCTGTATTACGGTTCTGGAAACCGTCAGGCTTGAAGCCTGGAAACAATGACGAAGGTTAGTGGCCTCTGTATATAGGTCAACCTATAATCAGTAAGATGCAGAACTCTTACCATTAATTTAGTTCTAAACCAGCATTTTCCAGGACCAGTTTGGGTTTTTTTTAATACAGAAGTGAAGTTCTCTTCCCTCACTTGACAATAAAATGCATCTTTCTGCAGCCCTTTTCCTAGATCTAGGAATCTTTGAAATTTTCCTTGTCATCCCTTTGATTAATTTCTGCAAACCACTATCACCAAGTTTTTTTGGTTTGTTTGTTTGTTTTCATTATGTGTTTGTTAAACACTCACTATGTGTCAAGCACTGTTCTAAGCACTTCATTAGTCCGAGAAGCAGCGTGGCTCAGTGGAAAGAGCCCGGGATTTGGAGTCAGAGGTCATGGGTTCAAATCCTGGGTCCGCCACTTGTCAGCTGTGTGACTTTGGACAAGTCACTTCACTTCTCTGTGCCTCAGTTCCCTCATCTGTAAAATGGGGATTAAAACTGCGAGGCCCCCCCCTTGGGACAATCTGATCACCTTGTAACTTTCCCAGCGCTTAGGACAGTGCTTTGCACATAGTAAGCGCTTAATAAATGCCATTATTATTATTATTAGATATAGGCTAATCAAGTCAGACACAGTCCCTGCCCCAGTGGGACTCATTAAGTAGAAGGAGAACAGGCATTGAATCCTCATTTTCAAATGAGGAAGTTGAGGCACAGAGAAATGAAGTGACTTACCCAAGGTCACACAGCAGGCTAGTGGCAGAGCCGGGATTAGAACCCAGGTCCTCTCAGTCCCAGGCCCATATTCATTCCAGTAGGTCACACTGCTCCTCAGATTATTAACAGTGGGGAGGCAGCGTGGTGTAGCGGATAGAGCACGGACCAGGAGTCAGAAGGCCATGGCTCTGCCACTTGTCTGCTGTGTGACCTTGGGCCAGTCACCTAACTTCTCTGTGCCTCAGTTACCTCATCTGTAAAATGGGGGTTGAGACTGTGAACCCCAAGTGGGACAGGGACTGTGTCCAACCCAATTTGCTTGTGCCCACCCCATTCTCAGTTCAGTGCCTAGCATATGGTAAGTGCTTAACAAATACCACAATTTTTATTATTGTTGTGAAGTATTATTAATACCTTCTGATATCAAATATTGAGAAGGCAGAAGATAAGCATCCCTTTTAAAATGGACTGTTGCATGGATTTTGGGACACCACGCGTCCATCAAAAGAATTCTGCTTTGCATTAGGGTCTAAATCAAGATTACAAAGGAGATTCAGCGGCCTGGAAAGAGATCCCAGTTCATCCAATAGTATTTATTGAGCGCTTACTGTGTGTAGAGCACTGTTCTAAGCGCTTAGCACTTAGCAGTTTCCATCCGTGACACTACCGGGAAAGGCCCTGAGAGCCAGGAAAGGAGGAGAAACTAGCCACCGTGATGTTTTCAGCATTGACCTGGATTGTTTTATCACCATTATTATTAACAGGAATAATAATGGCATTCATTAAGTACTTACAGTGGTCTTCTTGCACCTCTAGCCTGTAACTCCTTAATAATAATAATAATAATAATAATGGCATTTTATTAAGCGCTTACTATGTGCAAAGCACTGTTCTAAGCGCTGGGGAGGTTACAAGGTGATCAGGTTGTCCCACGAGGGGCTCACAGTCTTAGTCCCCATTTTACAGATGAGGTACCTGAGGCACAGAGAAGTGAAGTGACTTGTCCAAAGTCACACAGCTGACAATTGGCGGAGCCGGGGTTTGAACCCATGACTCCAAATATTCCACTCATAAATAGTTTTATCCGGCTGGACCCGTCTTGACCATCGCATGGAAGGAATTGCTGATTTCTAACAAGTTTACAAAGAATATATTGGAAGTTGAATCCATTCTTGTTAAATAAAACAAAATGGGGAAAAAATGGGGGAATACGGTCTATTATTTTCTCGCAGGTACAGTGTTGATGGGTGGTGAGGGGAGTAGGCGAGCGTGAGAAGACAGGAGAAGGGGAAGGAAGAGAGGTCAGTGGCATTTTATAATCCGTTGCCACAATGTGCCTACACAAAGGTAAATGAAAAACCCAGGTTAATGGGTAATTGGGTGTTCCTTTCATCTTATAGAAAAATGACTTACAGGGAATAGACTGCTGTATTTTTTTTCAGGCTTAGGGGATCCAAATCAATCAATCAATCAATCGTATTTATTGAGCGCTTACTGTGTGCAGAGCACTGGACTAAGCGCTTGGGAAGTACAAGTTGGCAACATATAGAGACAGTCCCTACCCAACAGTGGGCTCACAGTCTAAAAAAAGGGTGTAATAACAATAATAATAATAATGATAATAATGGCATTTATTAAGCGCTTACGATGTGCAAAGCACTGTTCTAAGTGCTGGGGAGGTGATCAGGCTGTCCCACGGGGGGCTCACGGTCTTAATCCCCATTTTACAGATGAGGGAACTGAGGCATAGAGAAGTTAAGTGATTTGCCCAAAGTCACCCAGCTGACAAGTGGCGGGGTCGGAATTTGAACCCATGGCCTCTGACTCCAAAGCCCGGGCTCTTTCCACCGAGCCACGGTGGTTCTTCATTTCTGTGTGCCACCAAATCAGGATAATCGATGGGGTTTAATGAGCGTTCTCTGTGTGCAGAGCTGCGTACTAAGCCCACGCTTAAACCATATAGTTCAGGAGCAGAGGTTAAGCAGTCTCAGTAGTTGAACTCTGTTGGAACTGGAACCCAGAAATGAGAGAGGAGGGCTACATGGGGGAGGCAAGAGGGAAGAAATTGGAGAGTTTACCTTGCTGTGCCCCCTTTTAGACTGTGAGCCCACTGTTGGGTAGGGACTGTCTCTATATGTTGCCAACTTGGACTTCCCAAGGGCTTAGTACAGTGCTCTGCACACAGTAAGCGCTCAATAAATACGATTGATTGATTGATTGTGGGTTAATTGAGTACTGACCCCATACAAAGTTCTTTACAAATAAATAATAATAATAATAATAATGACATTTGTTAAGCTCTTACTATGTGCAAAGCACTGTTCTAAGCACTGGGGCGATACAAGGTGATCAGGTTGTCCCACGTGGGGCTCACAGTCATCATCCCCATTTTACAGATGAGGTAACTGAGACTCCGAGACTTGCCCAGGGTCACACAGCAGACATGTGGTGGAGCTGGGATTCGAACCCATGACCCCTGACTCCAAAGCCCGGGCCCTTTCCACTGAGCCACACTGCTTCTCTGATAATTGTGGTGTCTGGTAAGCGCTTACTATATGGGCCAGGCGCTGTACTAAGCACTGGGGTGATTACGAGAAAATCGGATTGGGCCCAGTCCCTAGTCCCACATGGGGCTCACAGTCTCAACCCCCATTTTACAGATGAGGGAAGTGAAGTGACTTGTCCAAGGTCACACAGAGGACAAGTGGAGGAGCCGGGATAGGTCCTTCTGATTCCCAGGCCGGTGCTGTATCCAAACTCATGACCTCCTGACTTCCAGTCCCGTGCTCTATCCACTCTGCCATGCTGATTCAAATAATCATAATAATTATGGTATTTTTAAGCGCTTACTGTGTGCCAGACATTGTACTACACGCTGGGTAGCTGGAGTCCATGTCAGGGAACCTGCGAGGTGACTAGGTTAAGAAAGAGAGGAAACTTAGAGACAGGAATAGCAGTGCGGGTCTCAGCAGAGCTCCTCACCTAGAGAAATACAACAGAGCTTTTAGTTGCCAAAATCAATCAATCAATCATATTTATTGAGCGCTTACTATGTGCAGAGCACTGTACTAAGTGCTTGGGAAGTACAAATTTGCAACACATAGAGACAGTCCCTACCCAACAGTGGGCTCACAGTCTAAAAGGGGGAGACAGAGAACAGAACCAAACATACCAACAAAATAAAATAAATAGGATAGAAATGTACAAGTAAAATAAATAAATAAATAAATAGAGTAATAAATATGTGCAAAACTAACATCGCAAGAGATCGAGGCTCAGATTGCAGACGAATCATTTTCTGTATCATTCAGTTTTGACCTTCTTCCAAGAAATACTCCTGCCCACAGATTCCGGAGCCAGATATGTGTAAACAGTGTTTCTCAGCTTTGAATAAAGCTTCTTTTAGGAACCTCAGGTTTTAAACTCTGGGTTCTAATCCCGGCTCCACCACTTGTTTGCCGTGTGACCCTTGGCGAGTCACTTCACTTCCCCGTACCTCAGGGACCTCATCTGTAAAATGGGGATTAAGACTGTGAGCCCCATATGGGACAAGGACTGTGTCCGATCCGATTAGCTCACGTCCATCCCAGCATCCCCCCACTTTTTTCCTCTCCTCCTCTTCCTCCCCTCATAATAATAATAATGATGATGGTATTTGTTAAGCGCTTACTATGTGCAAAGCACTGTTCTAAGCACTGGGGGGATACAAGGTGATCAGGTTGTCCCACTTGGGGTTCACAGTCTTAAACCCCCTTTTACAGATGAGGTAACAGGCACAGAGAAGTTATGTGACTTGCCCAAAGTCACACAGCTGCCAATTGGCAGAGCCGGCATTATTCTAGACTGTGAGCCCGTTGTTGGGTAGGGACCGCCTCTGTATGTTGCCAACTTGTACTTCCCAAGTGCTTAGTACAGTGCTCTGCACACAGTAAGCACTCAGTAAATACGATTGAATGAATGAATGAGGGAGAACAGGTATCGAATCCCCATTTTACAGATGAGGAAACTGAAGCACAGAGAGGTTGTGATTTGCCCAACCAAGGTCACCCAGCAGGCAATTGGCGGAGCTGGGATTGGAACCCAGATCCTCTGACTCCCACATCTGTAGTCTATCAACGAGGCCAGGCTGCTTCTCGTGTACTCAATTAAGTGCCTTTGATGGATTATTTATTTATTTATTTTACTTGTACATTTCTAGCCTACTTATTTTATTTTGTTGGTATGTTTGGTTCTGTTCTCTGTCTCCACCTTTTAGACTGTGAGCCCACTGTTGGGCAGGGACTGTCTCTATGTGATGCCAATTTGTACTTCCCAAGCGCTTAGTACAGTGCTCTGCACATAGTAAGCGCTCAATAAATACGATTGATTGATTGATTGATTGATTAGTATCGTGCATTTTGTGTAAATGCAGTAAGGCGCTAGATGGTTCTGGTAGCCTAAATGATTTAATGGCTCCTTCCTAAGTTCATGCTATACTAACAGGGAAGCGTTTACGGTATTATTATTATTACTACTACTAATAATAATTATAATAATGGCATTTATTAAGCGCTTACTATGTGCAAAGCACTGTTCTAAGTGCCGGGGTAGATACAAGGTGATCAGGTTGTCCCATGGGGGGCTCACAGTCTTAATCCCCATTTTACAGATGAGGTAACTGAGGCACAGAGAAGTTGTGACTTGCCCAATTAGGATCATTTAACTGATAAGCCTTTCAATATGTACAAAGAATCATCAGATCGGTAGAACCTTGGGTAAACATAGTGGTGTCAAAATTCTTGGATTATGTAAACTTCTATATAATCAGAGCTAGTACATTCATTCATTCATTCAATCAATCGTAATTATTGAGTGGTTACCGTGTGCAGAACACTTCTATATACAATACGGGAGGGGTAGATTTAATAATTTTTCAATTCTGCCCATTTAATGGAAACCCCTTGAGTCAAGGACTGTATCTTTTGGTTCTGTTGCATGTTCCCAAACGCTCAGTACAGTATTATACACACAGTCCGTACACAGTAAACATTGTTAAAGATGATTACGTTAATAAGTCTCTTCAAGGAATGTAGGAGTTATGTATATCTATTTTTGGTAATGAGTGTATCGCTAGAAGAAAACAGCTTTAGCGGACTTATAAACTGTGAGAGTATGGTTGTTGTATCTAAGCCAGATCTTCTAGCCAAAGGGAATCAATAGCTGGGCTCTGTTTTCTTCGCGTGACGGATACATTCTTTACAAAGCTCTCATTAAGGAAATCGCACAATGTAGTATGTGTGTGTGCTGACCACTACGCCCACGTGAACAATAATTCCTTCTGGCACGGCAGTCTATCTGGGTCGACGCGAGTTATCGAGAAGAAGCCCCCTGATTGTCCAACGACATTTTATCCCAAACAGATGTCGTGGAAGAACTGAGCGCTAAGCCAAAGAAAGACGCAGCACTCCTCGTTTGTCATTACACTGCCCGAGAATGTAAACTTTTGTGGAACATTCTCTTGCGGTGGAATGCTTCGGGATCCAGTAAACATTTACACAAGCATGAAACGGGAGTGGGTACAAACCATATCTTCTCCACGTTCAGTGGAATCGGTGTAGCGGTTCATTCATTCAACTGTATTTATTAAGCACCTAGTGTGTGCAGAGCACTGTACTAAGCGCTTGGGAAAGTACAATGCAACAATAAGCAGTGGCATCCCTGCCCACAGAGGGGGAGACAGAAATCAATACAAGTAAATAAAATGACGATATGTACATGAGCGCTGTGGGGCTGGGAAGGGGGAAGAGCGAAAGGAGTGAATCAGGGCGATACAGAAGGGAGTGGGAGATGAGGAAAAGTGGGGCTTAGTCTAGGAAGGCCTCTTGGAGGAGATGTGCCTTCAGTAAGGCTTTGAAAAGGGGAAAGTAATTGGCCGATTTAAGGAGGGAGGGCCACACAAGCGCTTAGTACAGTGCTCTGCACACAGTAAGCACTCAATAAATACGATTGAATGAATGAATAAGAAAGAAAATCCCTGCACACCCCGAGCTAACCTTCTCACTGTGTCTCATTCATTCATTCGTTCAATCGTATTTATTGAGCACTTACTGTGTGCAGAGCACTGTACTAAGCGCTTGGGAAAGTACAATACAACAGTAAGCAGTGGCATCCCTGCCTACAGAGGGGGAGACAGAAATCAATGCAAGTAAATAAAATCACGATATGTACATGAGTGCTGTGGGGCTGGGAGCGGGGAAGAGCGAAGGGAGTGAATCAGGGTGATACAGAAGGGAGTGGGAGATGAGGAAAAGTGGGGCTTAGTCTAGGAAGGCCTCTTGGAGGAGATGTGCCTTCAGTAAGGCTTTGAAAAGGGGAAAGTAATTGGCCAATTTAAGGAGGGAGGGCCACACAAGCGCTTAGTACAGTGCTCTGCACACAGTAAGCAGTCAATAAATATGATTGAATGAATGAATAATAAAGAAAATCCCTGCACACCCCGAGCTAACCTTCTCACTGTGTCTCAGTCATTCATTCGTTCAATCGTATTTATTGAGCACTTACTGTGTGCAGAGCACTGTACTAAGCACTTGGGAAGTACAAGTCGGCAACATGGAGAGATGGTCCTTACCCAACAACGGGCGCACAGTCTAGAAGGGGGAGACAGACAACAAAACAAAACATGTGGACAGGTGTCAAGTCGTCAGAACAAATAGGAGGACCAGAAAAAACACAAATAAACTTTTATGTAACAGAGTTTGGTTAATCCAGTGTTTTTAGTAGAGAACAATCAGAGGCTGGCAGTTGCTTCAAATTAAGCTGTCTTCTGAGTGAACCAGTGTGAGCGAATTAAGGCTTTTCTGCCCATTTTTCACCTCAGGGCTTTTAGGTTTTCCTGAAAATCATCTGACTTGTTCAGATTCTGCTATTTTGGCCTTCCCTGGAACTCAGCCCAAAACTCATCACTCTCTATATCAGCATAAAATTCGCACCCTTGACTTCGAAACCTGCTCTTCCAAGGATCCTTTGTTGCCACTATTGGAGACAGTACGTTGATGGACTGTTGGTTTAGCATTTTATTTGGCATTTGTTAAGCGTTTTATTATATGCCAGACACAGTACTAATCGCTGAGGTAGTTGTAAGCTAATCAGGTTGGACACAGTCCATATCCCACACAGGGCGCTCAGTCTTAGTCCCCATTTTACAAATGAGGTGACTGAGGCACAGAGAAGTCAAGTAACATGTCCTAGGTCACACAGCAGACCAATGGGGAAGTCAAAATTAGAACCCAGGTCCTCTGTCTCCAAGGTCCATGCTCTATCCGCTGGCCACGCTGTTTTTGGTGGTACAAGAATCAATCAATCAATCAATCAATGATATTTATTGAGTGCTAAGTGCACAGAGCACAGTGCTAAGTGCTTGGGAATTGGGGGACACATTCCCTGCCCACAGTGATCTGACATTCCAGAGCAATTGGTAAGGCACGCTTTTGACAAAGCACAGTTAGTTGATCATCATCATCAATCGTATTTATTGAGCACTTACTGTGTGCAGAGCACTGTACTAAGCGCTTGGGAAGTACAAGTTGGCAATATATAGAGACAGTCCCTACCCAACAGTGGGCTCACAGTCTAACCACTTATCAATCAATCAATCAATCAATGGTATTTACTGAGAGCTTACTATGGCCGGAGCACTGTACTACGCGCTTGGGAGAACACAGTACAACAGAATTAGCAGGCATGTTCTTTGCCCACAGCTATTCTATTTATTTTATTAATGATGTATATATAGCTATAATTCTACTTATTCTGATGGTATTGACACCTGTCTACTTGTTTTGTTTTGTTGTTTGTCTCCCCCTTCTAGACCGTGAGCCCGTTGTTGGGTAGGGGCCGTCTCTATATGTTGCCAACTTGTACTTCCCAAGCGCTTAGTACAGTGCTCTGCACACAGCGCTCAATAAATATGATTGATTGATTGATATAGCTATAATTCTACTTATTCTGATGGTATTGATACCTGTCTACTTGTTTTGTTTTGTTGTTTGTCTCCCCATTCTAGACTGTGAGCCCGTTGTTGGGTAGGGGCCATCTCTATATGTTGCCGACTTGTACTTCCCAAGCGCTTAGTACAGTGCTCTGCACACAGTGCTCAATAAATATGATTGAATGAATGGATGAACGAGTTTACAGGTTAGAGGGGAAGACAGACATTCATATGTCTTAGGGTCTTCTCAGTAACATTAGGACTTCTCTGTTCTAAACTGTACGCTCGATGTGGGCAGTGACTGTCTGTGTCTGTCATATTGTTCTATTGTACCCTCCAAGCACTTAGTACACTGCTCTGAACATAATAAGTGCTCAATAAATGCAGCTGACTGACTGCGTAACAGGCTCTGTGAGGTTTAAAAATAGATTCATTCATTCATTCATTCAATCGTATTTATTGAGCGCTTACTGTGTGCAGAGCACTGTACTAAGCGCTTGAGAATCAGAAAGGGGGTGATGGAGAGAGGGCTTTTCAGAAAGGTAGTTTTCTTCCCTTCATATCAATCTGGGCTCGTTCTAATCCTGGTTCTGCCACATGTTTGCTGTTTGACCTTGGGAAAATCATTTCACTTCTCAGGGCCTCAGTTACCGCGGCTGTAAAATGGGGATTATTATTATTAATAATAATAATAATAATAATGGCATTTACTAAGCACTTACTATGTGCAAAGCACTGTTCTAAGTGCTGGGGAAGTTGCAAGGTGATCAGGTTGTTCCACGGGAGGCCTCGCAGTCTTTATCCCCATTTTGCAGATGAGGTAACTGAGGCCCAGAGAATAATAATAATAATAATAATTAATAATAATGTTGGTATTTGTTAAGCACTTACTATGTGCAAAGCACTGTTCTAAGCGCTGGGGGAATACAAGGAGATGAGGTTGTCCCATGTGGGGCTTACAATCTTAATCCCCATTTTACAGATGAGGGAACTGAGGCACAGAGAAGTTAAGTGACTTGCCCAAGGTCACACAGCAGACATGTGGGGGAGGCAGGATTTGAACCCATAACCTCTGACTCCCAAGCCCGCGCTCTTTCCGCTGAGCCATGCTGCTTCTCTAAGAAGACTCACAGATCAAGACTGTGAGTCCCATGTGGGACAGGGACCGTGTCCAACCCGATGAGCTTGTGTCTACCCCAGTGCTTAGAACAATGTTTGTTACATGGTAAGCGCTTAACAAATACCACGATTACTATTATTATTCACTCATTCAATCGTATTTATTGAGCGCTTACTGTGTGCAGAGCACTGTACTAAGCGCTTGGGAAGTCCAAGATGGCAACATCTAATCGGGGCTCACAGTCCAAGTAGGAAGGAGAACAGGTATTGACGCCCCGTTTTACAGATGACGGAACCGAGGCCCAGAGAAGTGACATCATCATCATCATCAATCGTATTTATTGAGCGCTTACTATGTGCAGAGCACTGTACTAAGCGCTTGGGAAGTACAAATTGGCAACATATAGAGACAGTCCCTACCCAACAGTGGGCTCACAGTCTAAAAGGGGGAGACAGAGAACAAAACCAAACATACTAACAAAATAAAATAAATAGAATAGGTATGTACAAATAAAATAAATAGAGTAATAAATATGTACAAACATATATACATATATACAGGTGCTGTGGGGAAGGGAAGGAGGTAAGATGAGGGGGATGGAGAGGGGGACGAGGGGGAGAGGAAGGAAGGGGTCAGTCTGGGAAGGCCTCCTGGAGGAGGTGAGCTCTCAGCAGGGCCTTGAAGGGAGGAAGAGAGCTAGCTTGGCGGAAAAATATGGAACGCTTCACGAATTTGCATGTCATAACTTGCCCAAGGTCACACAGTAGGTAAGTGGCCGAGCCAGGAATGGTGTAGTGAATACAGCACCTCAGAAGGTCGAATCCCAGCTTCACCACTTGTCTGCTGTGGCCTTGGGCAAGTCACTTCACTTTTCTGGGCCTCAGTTACCTCATTTGTAAAACGGGGATTGAGACTGTAAGCTCCGCGTGGGACGGGACTGTGTTCAACCCGATTTGCTTGTAGCCATCCCAGTGCTCAAAGCGGTGCTTGGCACGTAGTAAGTGCTTAACAAATATCACAATTATTATTATTATTATTAACCCAGGACATCAACTTCCAGGCCTAGGCTCTTTCTGCTAGGCCACACTGCCTAGCATGAATGAATGACCTGATGAATGAATTGTTGTTCCGACCTGCCTCTGGGCCGGTCCCAGGAGGGTTTTGTTTTTTTTTTTGGATGGCATTTCTTAAGCGCTTACTATGTGCAAAGCACTGTTCTAAGCACTGGGCAAGACACCAGGTGATCAGGTTGTCCCACGGGGGGCTCACACTCTTCATCCCCATTTTACAGATGAGGGAACTGAGGCCCAGAGAAGTTAAGTGACTGGCCCTAAGTCACACAGCCGACAAGTAGCAGAGCCGGGATTTGAACCCGTGACCTCTGACTCCAAAGCCCGGGCTCTTTCCACTGAGCCACGTTGCTTCTCAGGATCTGTTCCAGAATCTGGCCCTGTCAGAAGGTTTTTCACGAATTCAGAGGTTAAAAGTCCCATTTTTGTTTGCCTTTTCAGAACAGAGAGATATGTTGGAAAGCGTGTAGTAGGATTTGGCCCATCCTGGATGCAGCTGGGGGCTCTCGGGGATATTGCTCCATCCCCATTCCGAGTGGGAATCACTTCCCAGCTGGGGATCTGGTTTTGGTCGCCGCCCGGAGGGACCTCGCCTGCTCTTTCCTTGACAAGAAAATGCTTGCAAGATTCCAGCGATAAATGAGAGATTGGCTGTGTTGTCTCTTAATGATCAATCGGAGGCCTGTAGCTTCCTTAGAAGCCCGGAGCTTCCTCAGAGGGATTTGGAGATGCCAGGAAGTGACATTTATTTTGTTTGGTTTTGGGGGTTTTTTGCTTTTAAGACTGCGAGCTCATTGTGGTCAGGGAATATGTCTGTTTATTTTTCTATTGTTCCCCCTCTCCATCCCCCCATCTTACCTCCTTCCCTTTCCCACAGCACCTATATATATGTATATATGTTTGTACATATTTATTACTCTATTTATTTATTTATCTTACTTGTACATATCTAGTCTATTTATTTTATTTTGTTAGTATGTTTGGTTTTGTTCTCTGTCTCCCCCTTTTAGACTGTGAGCCCACTGTTGGGTAGGGACTGTCTCTATATGTTGCCAATTTGTACTTCCCAAGCATTTAGTACAGTGCTCTGCACATAGTAAGCGCTCAATAAATGCGATTGATGATGATGATGATACCTCAAGCACTTAGTGCAGTGCTCTGAACGTAGGAAACACTCAAATATGATTGAATGAATGACTTTCCCCACGTAAAGTCTGATGTACCTCTGTCTGGTGATATGAGATGGTGCTTGACTTGAAGGGTGGAATAAAGAGAGGGAGGAAGTTGTGGTCAATGACTTGTGATAGAGAAGTAGCATGGCTCAGTGGAAAGAGCACAGGCTTTGGAGTCAGAGGTCATGGGTTCGAATCCCGGCTCCACCGCATGTCTGCTGTGTGACCTCGGGCAAGTCACTTAATGATGATGATGATGGTATTTGTTAAGCGCTTACTATGCGCAAAGCACTGTTCTAAGCGCTGGGGAGGATACAAGGTGATCACGTTGTCCCGCGTAGGGCTCACAGTCAATCCCCATTTTACAGATGAGGTAACTGAGGCACAGAGAAGCTAAGTGACTTGCCCAAAGTCACACAGCTGACAGTTGGCGGTGATGGGATTTGAACCCATGACCTCTGACTCCAAAGCCCGGGCTCTTTCCACTGAGCCACGCTGCTTCTCTGAGCCTCAGTTACCTCATCTGTCTTCTAGGCTGTGAGCCCACTCTTCTAGACTGTGAGCCCACTGTTGGGTAGGGACCGTCTCTATATGTTGCCAACTTGTACTTCCCAAGCGCTTAGTACAGTGCTCGGCACACAGTAAGCGCTCAATAAATGCGATTGATTGAATGGGGAGCAGAATAAAAGGTAAGGCATGAACAGACATTTTAGAGAAGCAGCGAGGCTTGGTGGAAAGAGTCAGAGGATGAAGGTTATAATCCAGGCTCCGCCACTTGTCATTTGTGTGACCTTGGGCAAGCCTCTTAACTTCTCTTTGTCTCAGTTACCTCATCTGTAAAATGGGGATGAAGACTGTGAGCCCCACGTGGGACAACCTGATCACCTTGTATCCTCTCCAGCGCTTAGAACAGTGCTTTGCACATAGTTTGCACATAGTTTGTACATATTTATTACTCTATTTATTTATTTATTTTACTTGTACATATCTATTCTATTTATTTTATTTTGTTAGTATGTTTGGTTTTGTTCTCTGTCTCCCCGTTTTAGACTGTGAGCCCACTGTTGGGTAGGGACTGTCTCTGTATGTTGCCAATTTGTACTTCCCAAGCGCTTAGTACAGTGCTCTGCACATAGTAAGCGCTCAATAAATACGATTGATGATGATGACTGTCTCTATATGTGGCCAATTTATACTTCCCAAGCACTTAGTACAGTGCTCTGTACATAGTAAGCGCTCAATAAATACGATTGATGATTGATGATAGTAAGCGCTTAACAAATGCCGTTATTATTTTATTATTATTATCAAGAAAACTCTGTGGATCCACTACCAGAATGATTGCAGGTGGAGGTGTATATGCAGGGTGGTGATGGTGCCTAGGGGAGGAAAAGACAGAAAGAGTTTTATAGGTTTTTAAAGGGCAGGATTCAAGTCTGGATATTTGTGTTGAGCCAACAATCCACCTCTAGCTCTACTGAATCACCTTAAGTAGTGTAACCATTGGCCTTTATTGTCTCAGCCATAAAGTAGGGAGGGTGACAGTGATCCACCCTTCAAGAGTATTTCAAATGCTATTTAGTTAACCTTTGGGAAGCATTTTGGACTTCAGATATGAAAATCTGTTTCTCTGTGCATGTCTGAGGGTACACAAGCACACACCCCCACACACACAATTTGTATCCAAAGATCGACCCTCTGCCTGCCTGTGCAAAAGAGATAATCTAGCTAAAAGATTACACGAGATCCAGCCGTTCCCCTCCAAATGAGTTGCTCCCCAAAGTAGAGATTGTATAGAATTTGCAACCACACCCTTGGAAACTCTTGCTGCCTCACCATGATTTTGCGCTCCAGCCCCAACGTCCTGGTTAATTCCTCCACCCACCCCATCTGTCATTTAATAATAATAATAATACTAACGATGGCATTTATTAAGACTTTTAGACTGTGAGCCCACTGTTGGGTAGGGACTGTCTCTATATGTTGCCAACTTGTACTTCCCAAACGCTTAGTACGGTGCTCTGCACGCAGTAAGCGCTCAATAAATACGATTGATTGATTTATTAAGCACTCACTATGTGCAAAGCACTGTTCTGAGCGCTGGGGAGGTTACAAGGTGATCAGGTTGTCCCACGGTGGGCTGACAGTCTTAATCCCCATTTTACAGATGAGGGAATTGAGGCACAGAGAAGTTAAGGGACTTGCCCAGAGTCACACAGCTGATAAGGGGTGGAGCCGGGATTAGAACCCACGACCTCTGGCTCCCAAGCCCGGGCTCTTTCCACTGCTTCTCCATTTCCTTGGGTCCCTGAAACTTTTCTCCTGACCGGCTTGTGGCATCTAGCGACATTATTCCGTAATTTACGTCCCCATCTCTGTCGTCTGGGTGTCCCGCTGCTGTCTGATTTTACTTAATAGGGTGGTGCAGATAAAGGGGTCCTCTCATCTCCGCCATGCTGCCAGTTTGCTCAGGCTCTGGATAATAATAATAATCATCATCATCATCAATCGTATTTGTTGAGCGCTTACTATGTGCAGAGCACTGTACTAAGCTCTTGGGAGGTACAAATTGGCAACATATAGAGACAGTCCCTACCCAACAGTGGGCTCACAGTCTAAAAGGGGGAGACAGAGAACAAAACAAAACATACTAACAAAATAAAATAAATAGAATAGATATGTACAAATAAATTAAGTAAATAAATAAATAGAGTAAAAAAATATGTACAAGCATATATATATATATACAGGTGCTGTGGGGAAGGGAGGGAGGCAAGGCGGGGGGATGGAGAGGGGGAAGGGGGGAGAGAAATAATAATAATAATAATAATAATGACATTTATTAAGCGCTTACTATGTGCAAAGCACTGTTCTAAGCGCTGGGGAGGTTACAAGGTGATCAGGTTGTCCCACGTGGGGCTCACAGTCTCAATCCCCATTTTACAGATGAGGTAACTGAGGCCCAGAGAAGTTAAGTGACTTGCCCCAAGTCACACAGCTGACAATTGGTGGGGCTGAGATTCGAACCCGTGACCTTTGACTCCAAAGCCCGGGCTCTTTCCACCGAGCCACGCCGCTTCTCTGGATGTTGTTTAGATGCTTTTCAGATTTCGTGGAGTCACCCAAGACAGTGGCAGAGCCTGAGATGCTCCTCGGCCGAACAGTACGGTGGTGTCGGGGTTCCTCGGGTGGGCTTGAAAGAGGAGGATTGAAGCGTGAGGTTAACCCATGTGGTTTGCGTGTCTTGTGGCATTATGGCCTTCCCTTGTAAAATCGTTTCAAAAACTTGGTGCTCACCGGGAAATTTGACGCAAGTGAACACTTGCCTGGCGCTAATCCAATTTCTGCGGAGTGTCTATGTGGCTCAGGGCATGTATGAAAGCCCTTTTGCCTTTTTTATTGCTGTATTGTACTGTCCCAGCACTCGGTACAGTGCTCTGCACACAGTAGGTGCTCGATAAATGCGATCGAATGAATCCGTGTTCACGACAATACTGTGAATTTTGTGGAGCGCTTTTAACGTCCCAGACTGCCTGGATACCAGTGTTCTCATTTTGTTCTCACCTCATAGGTGTAAAATCGAGAGAGGCTGGCATTATTCTTTGATCATCATCATCATCAATCGTATTTATTGAGCGCTTACTGTGTGCAGAGCACCGTACTAAGCGCTTGGGAAGTCCAAGTTGGCAACATATAGAGACGGTCCCTACCCAACAGTGGGCTCGCAGTCTAAAAGGGGGAGACGGAGAACAAGACCAAACCTACTAACAAAATAAAATAAATGGAATAGATATGTACAAGTAAAATAAATAAATAAATAGAGTAACAAATATGTACAAACATATATACATATATACAGGTGCTGTGGGGAAGGGAAGGAGGAAGGATGGGGGGGATGGAGAGGGGGACGAGGGGGAGAGGAAGGAAGGGGCTCAGTCTGGGAAGGCCTCCTGATTGATACTCCCATTTTACTGATAAAGAGACCAAAGTTCAGTGAGGTTAAGAAGGAAGAGTAAAAAGAAGATTAGGGAGAAGCAGTGTGTTCTAGTGGATCGAACACGGGCCTGAGAGTCAGAAGGACCCGGGTTCTAATCCCGGCTCCGCCATTTGTCTGCTGTTTTGGACGTGTCACTTCACTTCTCTGTGCCTCAGTTTCCTCATCTGTAAATGGGGATTAAGACTGTGAGCCCCACGTGGGACAGGGACAGTATCCAACCTGATTTGCATGTATCCACCCCGGTGCTTAGTACAGTGGCTGACAAATAAGATATTTGCTATTTATTTTGTTAACGATGCGCATATAGCTTTAATTCTACTTGTTCTGATGATTTTGACACCTGTCTACATGTTTTGTTCTGTTGTCTCCCCCCTTCTAGACTGTGAGCCCGTTGTTGGGTAGGGACTGTTTCTAAATAATAATAATAATAATAGCATTGATTAAGCACTTACTATGTGCAAAGCACTGTTCTAAGCGCTGGGGAGGTTACAAGGTGATGAGGTTGTCCCACGGGGGGCTCACAGTCTTAATCCCCATTTTACAGATGAGGGAACTGAGGCACAGAGAAGTTAAGTGCCCAAAGTTACACAGCTGACAATTGGTGGAGCCGGGATTTGAACCCATGACCTCTGACTCCAAAGCCCGGGCTCTTTTCCATTGAGCCACGCTGCTTCTATATGTTGCCGACTTGTACTTCCCAAGCACTTAGTACAGTGCCCTGCACACAGTAAGCGCTCAATAAATACGATTGAATGAATGAAATAAGATTAAAAAAAACCAAACAGCAAGGTTACAGAGAGGTCCCGCAGCAGATGAGTGGCAGAGCTGGGAATAAAACTCGGGACCCTTGACTCACAGATCCCGGCTCTTCGCACTAATAATAATAGTAAAAGTGGTGTTTAAGAGCTTAGTATGGAATAGTAATAATAATTATGGTGTTAAGCACTTACAATGTTCCAGGCACTGTTCTGTGCTCTGGGGTATGTACAAGATAATCGGGTTGGGCACAGTCTTAATCCCCATTTTACAGATGAGGGAGCTGAGGTACAGAGAAATGAAGGGACTTGTCCAAGGTCACCCTGCAGATGAGCGGCGGGGTCAGGATTAGAACCCATGACCTTCTGACTCCCAAGTCCATGCTCTATCTTTTAGGTCAGGCACCGAGCACTGGGGTAGAGCTCACCTCCTCCAGGAGGCCTTCCCAGACTGAGCCCCTTCCTTCCTCTCCCCCTCGTCCCCCTCTCCATCCCCCCCCTTCTTACCTCCTTCCCTTCCCCACAGCACCTGTATATATGTTTATATGTTTGTACATATTTATTACTCTTTATTTTACTTGTACATATCTATTCTATTTTGTTTTGTTAGTATGTTTGGTTTTGTTCTCCGTCTCCCCCTTTTAGACTGTGAGCCCACGGTTGGGTAGGGACTGTCTCCATATGTTGCCAACTTGTACTTCCCAAGCGCTTAGTACAGTGCTCTGCACACAGTAAGCGCTCAATAAATACGATTGATGATGATGTTAAGCACATCAGACACGGTCTCTGTCCCACACGATGATGAACGTGGCATTTGTTAAGCGCTTCCTATCAATCAATCAATCAATCGTATTTATTGAGCGCTTACTATGTGCAGAGCACTGTACTAAGCGCTTGGGAAGTACAAATTGGCAACACATAGAGACAGTCCCTACCCAACAGTGGGCTCACAGTCTAAAAGGGGGAGACAGAGAACAAAACCAAACATACCAACAAAATGAAATAAATAGGATAGAAATGTACAAGTAAAATAAATAAATAAATAAATAGAGTAATATGTGTCGAGCGCTGTTCAAAGTGCCGAGGTAGATAGGATTTAATCAGGTCAGACACAGTCCCTGTCCTACATGAGGCTCATGGTCTAATCATCATGGTCTAATGAGAAGGGAGGACAGGTAATTGAGTCTCCCAATTAACAGTTGAGGAAACTGAGGCCCTGAGAAGATAAGTGACTTGCCTGAGGTCACACAGCTGGAAAATGGCGGAGCCAAGGTTAGAGCCCAGGTCTCCTGTCTCCCAGCCCTGTGCTCTTTCCATGAGGGCCCGCTTTAGAGAAGCAGCGTGGCTCAGTGGAAAGAGCCCGGGCTTTGGAGTCAGAGGTCGTGGGTTCTAATCCCGGCTCCTCCGCTTGTCAGCTGGGTGACTTCGGGCCAGTCACCTCACTTCTCTGGGCCTCAGTTCCCTCATCTGTCAAATGGGGATAAAGACTGGGAGCCCCACGTGGGACAACCTGATCACCTTGTCCCCTCCCCAGTGCTTAGAACAGTGCTTTGCACATAGTAAGCGCTTAACAAATACCATCATTATTATTACTTCTCGGAGACCACGTAGCCTCCACATAAGTGGAAAAATATCATTACACAGCCAGTCTTTCCATAACACATGTTTCACAGCACTTTTGTACGTATCATGTGCATCATGTGCATATAGAGAAGCAGCGTCACTCGGTGGAAAGAGCCCGGGCTTTGGAGTCAGTGGTCGTGGGTTCAAATCCCGGCCCCCTCCAATTGTCAAGCTGTGTGACTTTGGGCCAGTCACTTAACTTCTCTGCGCCTCAGTTACCTCATCTGTAAAATGGGGACTGACCGTGAGCCCCCTGTGGGACAACCTGATCACCTTGTAACCTCCCCAGCGCTTAGAACAGTGCTTTTGCACATAGTAAGCGCTTAATAAGTTCTATTATTATTATTATTTCTCTAATTTATTTACTTATATTAATGTCTGTCTCCCCATCTAGACTGTAAGCTAGTTGTGGGCAGGGAATGTGTCTATTGTGTTATCGTACTCTCCCAAGCACTTAGTAATAATAATAATAATAATAATGGTATTGGTTAAGCACTTACTATGTGCCAAGCACTGTACTAAGCGCTGGGGTAGAAACAAGGTAATCAGGTTGTCCCACATGGGGCTCACAGTCTTAATCCCTAAGCGCTTAGTACAGTGCTCTGCACACAGTAAGCGCTCAATAAATACGATTGATTGATTGATTAATCCCCATTTTTACAGATGAGGTAACTGAAGCACAGAGAAGTTAAGTGGTTTGCCCAAGTTTGCCCAGCAAACAAGCGGTGGAGCTGGGATTAGAACCCACGACCTCTGACTCCCAAGCCCTTGCTCTTCCCACTAGGCCATGATGCTTCTCTCAGGACTCTGCCCACAGTGAGCGCTCAATAAATACGGTCGGCTGACCTACTGACCAGGCTTTTTGAAGAGACTGCTGGTGGGGGATTGGGGACCACTATTCCGACATCGCACATCCGTCCGGATAGAATATGACAAACTGGGAAAAAAAAAAAAGGTTGTGAGTGTAATCCACCCCGGCACCCGCAACCCCTCCTCCCCTTCCCCATCCCCACCGCCTTACCTCCTTCCCCTCCCCACAGCACCTGTATATATGTTTGTACATATTCATTACTCTATTTATTTATTTATTTGCTTATTTATTTTACTTGTACATATCTATTCTACTTATTTTATTTTGTTAGTATGTTTGGTTTTGTCTCCCCCTTTTAGACTGTGAGCCCACTGTTGGGTAGGGACTGTCTCTATATGTTGCCAATTTGTACTTCCCAAGCGCTTAGTACAGTGCTCTGCACACAGTAAGCGCTCAATAAATACGATTGATGATGATGATGATGATGATATATGTTTGTACCTATTTTTTACTCTATTTTATTTGTACATATTTATTCTATTTATTTTATTTTGTTAGTATGTTTTGTTTTGTTGTCTGTCTCCCCCTTCTAGACTGTGAGCCCACTGTTGGGTAGGGATCGTCTTTCTCTATAGGTTGCCAACTTGTACTTCCCAAGCGCTTAGTACAGTGCTCTGCACACAGTAAGCGCTCAATAAATACGATTGAGTGAACGAATGAATGAATAATCGAGGTATCAATTAAGGAACACATACTCTAACGATGACTTCCTTGACACAGAGTTCCTCGACGATGGAATCGTGCGTTTTAAGAGGACTAAATTGTACTGTTCAAACCCGGTCACCTGCCAGGGCAGGCGGAGCGGAGGGTGAAGAGGAGGCGGAGGTCAGGTTGGCCTTTCGGGCTGATGATTAAAGGGAGCGGGTCACAACCCAGGAAGCTTTCATTCCTGTCTTATCTAACTCCCTGGCTACAGTTGAAGCACATTTCCTCTAACTGGGCCTTATCCTCCCTCTAAAGATAACCTCTTCCTTGAGGGGTACAGACCTAACAATGTCTGAGAAAGTGTTTGGACTCCTGTTTGACACCTTCCTCCAGTCCCCTCATTCTGCATCAATCAGTCAGTCGTATTTAGTGAGTGCTTACTGTGTGTGTAGCACTGTACTAAGCACTTGGGGCCTTCAAGGCCCTACTGAGAGCTCACCTCCTCCAGGAGGCCTTCTCAGACTGAGCCCCTTCCTTCCTCTCCCCCTCGTCCTCCTCTCCTTCCCCCCCGCCTTACCTCCTTCCCTTCCCCACAGCACCTGTATATATGTATATATGTTTGTACATATTTATTACTCTATTTATTTATCTTAATTGTACATATCTATTCTATTTATTTAATTTTGTTAATATGGTTTGTTTTATTCTCTGTCTCCCCCTTCTAGACTGTGAGCCCACTGTTAGGTAGGGACTGTCTCTATATGTTGCCGACTTGTACTTCCCAAGCGCTTAGTACAGTGCTCTGCACACAGTAAGCACTCAATAAATATGATTGATTGATTGATTGATTGGGGGAGGACAATCAATCAATTGTTTAATAATAATAATAATTTTGGTATTTGTTAAGCGCTTACTATGTGCCAAGCACTGTTCTAAGTGCTGAGGGAGATACAGGGTATTCAGGTTGTCCCAAATGGGGCTCACAGTCCTAATCCCCATTTTCCAGATGAGGTAACTGAGGCACAGAGAACTTAAGTGACTTGCCCAAAGTCAAATAGCTAAGTAGTGGAGCCGGGATTAGAACCGATGACCTCTTGAACACTTATTATGTACAGAGCACTTGGGAGAGGACCGTCAACCAGTGGTATTCTAGACTGTGAGCCCACTGTTGGGTAGGGACTGTCTCTATATGTTGCCAACTTGTACTTCCCAAGCACTTAGTACAGTGCTCTGCACACAGTAAGCACTCAATAAATACGATTGATTGATTGATTGGTATTTATTGAGCGCTTATTATGTGCACAGCACATAGCTTGGGAGAGTCCAGTACAACAGAGTTGGTAAACACGTTCCCTGCCGACAACGAGCGTACATTCTAGAGGGGCAGCTTACAGTGTACAGTCTTTTAGCTTATGAGTTTACAGTCTACAGTCCCCCGTGCTCTGAAAAATAAGATAATCATTTATCTCAAAGTGGGATCAAAAAAGAACATTTTTTTTGAAGTTCCCTCCCATATTTGTTAAATCTCTTTAGGTATTTGCAATTTTAAGTTCTCTCAATGAAAGCTTATATTTCCCTGGGGCTGGTCTTCTCCGGCACCATTCATTGAACTCTCCCAAGCACTTAGTACAGTGCTCTGCACACAGTAATCACTCAGTAAATTCCAGTGATCGATCATTCCCACTGAAATATGAGTCAGGTGCAGAGGGCCTGTTCCTACTGTTGTTTAAATGAGCTACTCTGAATATTTTCATCCAGCTGGTTGAGTTTGAAATCCGGGGCCTTCCCAAAATCCCAAGCCAAACTTCTGCTTCAAGTGTCTGCTATATTCAAAATTGTTTTTTCAGGGTAGTATTGATATTGACATTGCACAAGAAAAGGGAAATGGCTTCTTTGGGGTCAGCTGGATCGAAAATTGCAGATAAATGAAGTCATACATACACATGGTGCCCCTTTCCTCAACATCCCCCTTTCTCATGTCAGAATGCCTTAGACGATGATGATGATGATGATAATTGTGGCGTTTGTTCAGCACTTACTCTGTGGCAGGTGCTGGGGTGGATACAAGCAAATTGGATCGGACACTGTTCCTGTCTCACATGGGGTTCACAGTCTTAACCCCCTTTTACAGATGAGTTAACTGAGGCACAGAAAAGTGAAGCGACTTACCCAAGGGTACGCAGCAGAATAATGGTGGAGCCGGGATTAGAACCCAGGTCCTCCTGACTCTCGGGCCTGGGCTCTGTCGCCTAGGCCGATGTCATCGGGCTGATGTGCTGTCTCCTCTGCCCCCCGAGATAACACCCAGGAGGCCCCCCAAGACAGGTAATCCATGCTCGGAAGCCGCTCAGCAAAGATGAATGAATCAATCAGCCCATGGTATTTATCGAGCGCTTATTGGGCACAGAGACAGTACCAAGCCCCTGGAAGAGTACAATCCTAAAGAGTTGGTAGACCCATTCCCTGCCCACAACGAGCTTCCAGCCCACAGAAGAAATCTGTCTTTTAATTCCATAGACATAGACATCCACAGAAATCCTGTCAAATGGGCAGAATTGGGGTCAGAGTAGTAAGGTCCCCTAACTGGAAGTTGCCCGTGGGGCTCCTTCCCTAATAATAAAAATAAAAATAATAATAATGGCCAAGCACTGTTTTAAGCGCTGGGGTAGATACAAGGTAACTGTGGTGGGGAGTGGATAGGGTTCCTGAGAAGATCTCTTTCATTCATTCATTCGATCATATTTATTGAGTGCTTACTGTATGCTAAGCACTGTACCTAGTGCTTGGGAGAGTAGGAGTAGCAAGGTGAGGTAGGAGGGGGCATAGTGATTTAAAGCCAATGGTGAGGAGTTTTTGGGTGATGCAGAGGTGGACGATCAACCACTGCAGTTTCTTGAGGAGTGGGGAAACGTGGCCCAAACGTTTTCGTAGAAAAATGATCCGGGCAGCAGAGTGAAGTATGGGATGGAGAGGGGGAGACAGGAGGCTGGAAGGTCAACAAGAAGGCTGATACAGTAATAAAGGCGGGAGAGGATGATTGCTTGGAATAACCTAGTAGCAGTTTGGATGGAGAGGAAAGGGTGGATTTTAGTGATGTTGTGGAGGTGGACCCAACAGGATTTAGTGATGGATTGAACACATGGGTTGAATGAGAGAGGAGAGCCGAGGATAACACCAAAGTTCTGGGCTTGTGAGACAGGAAGGATGGTGATGCCATCTACAGTGATGGGAAAGTCACGGGGAGGACAGTGGTTTGGGAGGGAAGATAAGGAGTTCGGTTTTGGACATGTTAAGCTTGAGGTGATGGGAAGACATCCAAGTAGAGATGTCTTGATGACAGGAGAGTCTTGAAGTTCGAGACTGTGGAGAGGGAGAGAGATGAGGCTGGAGATGTAGGTTTGGGTATCATCCGCATAGAGGTATTAGAGGAAGCCGTGGGAGCCAGAGTTCTCCAAGGGAGTGGGTGTAGAAGGAGATTAGAAGGGGACCCAGAACTGAACCCTGAAGAACCCCCACAGTTAGGAGGTGGGAGGCAGATGAGGAGCCAACGAAAGAGACTGAGAATGAGTGGCCAGACAGATAAAGAGGAAAACCAGGAGAGGACAGTGTCAGTGAAGCCGAGGTCGGATAATGTTTCCAAGAGAAGGTTGACGGTGTCAAAGACAGCTGAGAGATGGAGGAGGATTAGGACGGAATAGAGGCCGTTGGATTTGGCAAGAAGGAGATCATTGGTGACCTTTGAGAGGGCGGTGCCAGATTGGAGAGAGTCAAGGAGAGAATTGGAGGAGAGACAGCAGGTATGGACAGCTCGCTCAAGGGGTTTGGAGAGGAATGGTAGGCGGGAGATGGGGAGATAACTGGAGGGAGGCGGGGGGGTCAAGGGAGAGTTTTTTTGGATAGGGAAGACAGGGACATGTTTGAAAGCAGTGAGGAAGAAGTCATTGGAGAGCAAACAGTTGAAGATGGCTGTTAAGGAGGGGAGAAGGGAAGGGGCAAGGGTTTTGATAATGTGTGAAGGAATGGGATCAGAGGCACAGGTGGAGGGGGTGGATTTTGAGAGGAAACGGGAGATCTCTAAAGATACTGCTGGAAAAGATGAGAGAGTTGAAGAAGGGGCAGGACAGGGGAGGGATTGGGAAGGGTCAGGGGAGACCTTAGGGAGTTCACGCCTGATGGTGTCAATTTTTTTAATAAAGTAGGTGGCCAGGTCTTTGGGGGCAAGATATTGGGGAGGCGGAGGGATGGGGGGTTGAGTCCCGGGTTCTGACTGTGGGCTGCTTCTTTACCCCACAGCTTCTCCCTTGCCCCGTGCCTTCCCAGACCCTTTCGGCAGCTGAGAGCTGCCTGTGAGGAGATGGAGGTCAATCAGCCAACCACTCAGGGCTATTTATTGAGTGCATACTGTGCACAGAGCACTGTGCTAAGTGCTAAGCTCTTGGGAGAGTACAGTTCAGCCAGTAGACCTGATCCGTGCCCTTGAGAAGCTTTAGACTATGAGGATGATGACGATCCTTCCCTTCAAGGAATTTACAAGCTAGTGGGGGATAAGGACACTAAGATAAATTGCAAGTTGGGGGAAAGAACAGAGTATGAAGATATGTGCTGAAGGGCAGTGTGTGAGGAAGCGGAGTTTGCGAGTCTCCAAATGGGTTCAAATCCCGGCTCCACCAATTGTCAGCTGTGTGACTTTGGGCAAGTCACTTCACTTCTCTGTGCCTCAGTTACCTCACCTATAAAATGGGGATTATGACTGTGAGCCCCCTGTGGGGCAACCTGGTCACCTTGTAACCTCGCCAGCGCTTAGAACAGTGCTTTAAACATAGTAAGTGCTTAATAAATGCCATCATTATTATTATTATTATTATTAGAGGACGTGGAAGTGCTGGAGTGGAATTAGGGTGAAACAATGTGATCTTATGGATAGAGCGCAGAATGGAAAAGTCAAAAGGCCCTGGGTTCTAATCCTGGCACTAATCCGCCACTTGCCAGCTTTGTAACCTTGGGCCCTCAAGGTTTTGTAACCTCTGTACCTCAGTTACCTCACCTGTAAAGTAGGGATTAAGAACGTGAGCTCCATGTGGGACAGTGACTGAGTCCAACCCAATTTGCTTGTATCCACCCCAGCGCTTAGTAGGGTGCCTGGTATATAGTAAGCACTTAACTAATTCCACAGTCATTATTATTATTATTATTATTATGTGTAATTCTCAGCTGTGTATTTTCTCCCTGCACTTAGTACAGTGCTCTGCACATGGTAACTCGTTCTCGCCTGTTCCGCCATCGACCCCCAGCCCACATCCTCCCCCTGGCCTGGTATGCCCTCCCTCTGCCCATCCGCCAAGCTAGCTCTCTTCCTCCCTTCAAAGCCCTACTGAGCGCTCACCTCCTCCAGGAGGCCTTCCCAGACTGAGCCCCTTTTTCCTCTCCTCCTCCCCATCCTCCCCACCCTACCTCCTTCCCCTCCCCACAGCTCCTGTATATATGTTTGTACAGATTTATTACTCTATTTATTTTACTTGTACATATTTACTATTCTATTTATTTTGTTAATGATGTGTACCTAGCTTAATTTCTATTTATTGTGATGACTTGACAACTGTCCACACGTTTTGTTTCGTTGTCTGTCTCCCCCTTCTAGACTGTGAGCCCGTTGTTGGGTAGGGAACGTCTCTGTATGTTGCCAACTCGTACTTCCCAAGCACTTAGTACAGTGTTCTGCACACCGTAAGCGCTCAATAAATACGATTGACTGAATGAATAGTAAGCCCTTAAGCAATAATATTACTACTACTACTACCTCAGGTGAGGTTTGGTGATCACTTTCCTCTAAAGATTTCCCATATATTCCAGGAGGTCACCGAGTTTTCTCAGCATCCTCAGAGGCAGGGGACTGATCAGTTAATCTGAAGACTGGACCACCCTGTATTTCTACGATTCTTTGGTTAGAAGAGAAAACATTTAAAGCAGTTTCTTGCCTCTAGCTCAGGAGAAAAGGAGAAAATATTTCTCATTGTTTCTGGTCTCCTCTGAGGTTGGGTTAACTGAGGCTTGGGGATTTGCTTGCTCAACCCAGTTTGGAAATGAAATTAAAAAGCAACTCCTGTCTGCCGTGCAGTTAAGGGCAATGTCAGAAGACTAGCTGAATGACCCAGCGGGGAGAGCACGGAACTGGGGGTCAGAGGACCTGGGTTCTAATCCTGTCTGTGCCACCTGCAGTGTGACCTTGGTCAAGTCACTTCACTTCTCTGTTTCTCAGTTTCCTCTTCTCTAAAATGAGGGTTCAATACCTGTTCCCCCTCCTACGTAGACTGGGAGACTGTGTCCGCAACTCATTCATTCATTCAGTCAGTTGGATTTATTGAGCGCTTACTGTGTGCAGAGCACTGTATTAAGCGCTTGGGAAGTACAAATCGGCAACATATAGAGACAGTCCCTACCCAACAACGGGCTAACAGTCTAGATGGTTCTTGTACCTTTCCCAGTGTTTAGTGCAGTGCTTGGCACCTAGTGAGCACTTAACAAATACCACAGTCAATATTATTACTAGTAAGAGTCCCAGTTTCCAATAGGCACAGGAAAATCACCAAGTTTAGAAAAACTTCATTCTTCTCAATGTGCCGGACTGTATGCATGTCGCCCTAGTCAACTCACAGCCCCTCAGGAGGCGATGGCCCACAAAGAAAATTTGAAGGACTCCCATTATACATTTGATCCTCGGTCTAATGATTCCTGCGGAATAAGAGGATCTTCTGGCCGAAAGCTAATTTGTAACTTTCCTTCAGCCCAGCCACTGGGAAAGCTATTCCAGTGTTAATAAATTACAGACATGAGAGAGCAATAAAAATTATTCTTGTTGGGATAGAGGTAAAGTGTGCCAGGTGAACTGCCGAGATGAGGATCTCGAAATGAGAGTAGAGAAAGGAATTTTTTTCATTGCCATTGTAAAGCTCAGTTGTGAAATTCCTGTTTAAGCCATATTCATCCTCTTCCTCCTCCTCCTCATCATCAGTATTTATTGAGTACCTACTGGGGTCAGAGTACTGAACGGTCACTTGGGAACAATCATTAAAGGTAGAAGACAGGGGCTGGAAATCTATTGAGAGAGACACAGATTAGGCACACACAACAGAGAGAAAGAGAAAATATCAGTCAATCCATAGTATTTATTGAATGCTTACTCTGTAGAGCTCTGAATTTAGCGCTTGGGAGCATGCAATAGAATTATAATAATGATGGCATTTAAGTGCTTACTATGTGCCAAGCACTGTTCTAAGCGTTGTTGTAGATCTAATCCTTGCCCCCCAGGAGCTTACAATTTTAGTGGGGTAGATGTCTAAGTAAATGACATTAGTATTGATAATAATAATAGTGGTACTTGTTAGGCACTTATGTGCCCCATGCTGTACTGAGAACTTGAGTAGAATCAAGATAATCAGGTCGGAAACAGTCCCTGTGCCTCAGGGGGCTCACAGTCTAAGGGAGGGTGGACAGGTATTGAATCCCCATTTTCCAGATGAGGAAACTGAGGCACAAAGAAGTTAAGTGACTTGCTCAAGGTCACACCACAGGGAAGTGGCAGTGCTGGAATTAGAACACAGGACCTCTGACATAAGCAAAAGAAGGGAAAGGGGATGTGTATATGATTAGTGCTTCAAGAACGAGGTATGTAAAATGTGGATAGAAATGCTGCAGGAGATTGGAAATACTTAATAACAATAATAATATTTGTGGTATTTAAGTCCTTACTGTATGTCAAGCATTGTACTAAGTACTGGGGTAGAGACAAGATAATCAGGTCCCTCACGGGACTCACACCCTAAGTAGGAGGAAGCACAGGTATTGAATCCCCATTTTGCATTTGGGGGACCAGAGAAGTTACGTGACTTTCCCAAAGCCACACAGCAAGTATGTGATGGAGCGGGACTAGAGCCCAGGCCACTAGGCCATGCTGCTTAAATGCTTAAATGGCTTTGAGGGGGCAGTTGGGGCTGGATATAAAATATGGAGGTTAGAAATCAGAAGGCCGAGTAATTCAGCTGATACACGAAAGCTAGAAAGGAATAATGGACAAGGTCTAATGCCTGCTATGTGATGTTGGGAGACTTAAGCACTTAGAGTGCTCAGGTGCATTCCCCTCCTCCCTGCAATAAATACGATTGAATGAATGAATGAATGAATGAGTGACTCTATTTTACTTGTACATAATTATTCTGTTTATTTTATTTTGTTAATACGTTTTGTTTTGTTGTCTGCCCCCCACTTTCTAGACTGTGATCCCGCTGTTGGGTAGGGACCGTCTCTATATGTTGCCAACTTGTACTTCCCAAGCGCTTAGTACAGTGCTCTGCAAACAGTAAGCGCTCAATAAATACGATTGAATGAATGAATGAATGCTCACCCCCTGCCACACACAAAACGCACACACACACACCCTGCCCCGCTTATGTCCACATCCTTCTACTCAGTTCCTTCCCCGACTTGTGATAATAATAATAATAATAATAATAATAATGGCATTTATTAAGCGCTTACTATGTGCAAAGCACTGTTCTAAGCGCTGGGGTGGTTACAAGGTGATCAGGTTGTCCCACGTGGGGCTCACCGTCTTAATCCCCATGTTACAGATGAGGTCACTGAGGCCCAGAGAAGTTAAGTGACCTGCCCAAAGTCACACAGCTGACAATTGGTGGAGCCGGGATTTGAACCCATGACCTCTGACTCCAAAGCCCGGGCTCTTTCCACTGAGCCACGCTGCTTCTCTAATGAATTTTAATTCTAATGATGAATTTTAATGTCTGTCTCCCCTCCTAGATATTATTTTTTTATGGTACTCCTTAAATGCTTACTATGTGCCCGGCACTGTACTATGCCCCGGGATAGACAGAAGATAGTCAGGTTGGACACAGTCCCTGTCCCAGGTGGGGCTCACAGTTTAAAGCAGGAGGAGGAAGATTTAATCCCCATTTTACAGGCGAAGTAAATGAGGCACTGAGATATAAAGTAACTTTCCAAAGTCACATAGCCTGCAAGTCTTAGTGGAAAAAGCCCGGGCTTGGGAGTCAGAGGATGTGCGTTCTAGTTCTGACTCTGCCACTTGTCTGCTGTGTAATAATAATAATAATAATAATAATAATGGCATTTATTAAGCACTTACTATGTACAAAGCACTGTTCTAAGTGCTGGGGAGGTTACAAGGTGTGACCTTGGGCAAGTCACTTCACTTCTCTGTGCCTCAGTTACCTCACCTATAAAATGGGGATTAAAAGTGTGAGCCCCATGTGGTACAACCTGATTACCGTGCATCTACCCCAGTGATTAGAACAGTGCTTGGCACAGAATAAGTGCTTAACAAATACCATAATTATTATGCAGGTAGCAGGGCTGGGATCAGAACCCAGGTCCTCTGACTCCCAGGCGTGTGGTCTTTCCACTAGGCCATACCCCCCTCCTTGTGGGCTAGGATCGGTGTACCTACTGTAGTGTACTTAATACACCAAGTACTTAATACAGTGCTCGGCACACAGTAAGTGTTAAGCAGACTGAGCTTAACAGTCCAGGAGGCCTTCCCAGACTGAGCCCCTTCCTTCCTCTCTCCCTCGTCCCCCTCTCCATCCCCCCCATCTTACCTCCTTCCCTTCCCCACAGCACCTGTATATATGTATATATGTTTGTACATATTTATTACTCTATTTATTTATTTATTTTATTTGTACATATCTATTCTATTTATTTTATTAGTATGTTTGGTTTTGTTCTCTGTCTCCCCCTTTTAGACTGTGAGCCCACTGTTGGGTAGGGACTGTCTCTATATGTTGCCAAATTGTACTTCCCAAGCGCTTAGTACAGTGCTCTGCACACAGTAAGCGCTCAATAAATACGATTGATGATGATGATGATGATGATAATACCACTGATTCAGTCCCTTAACCTCTCTGTTCCTTAGTTACCTCATCTGTAAAGTCGGAAAAAGATACCCACCCTCCCTCTCTTTTAGATTGGGAGCCTCAGTGCTTCTTAGTACAATGCCTGGCCTATGTTAAGCACTTAACAGATACCATTTTTAAATCAATCAGTCGTATTTATTGAGCGCTTACTGTGTGCAGAGCACTGTACTAAGCGCTTGGGAAGTACAAGTTGGCAACATATAGAGACAGTCCCTACCTAACAGTGGGCTAACAGCCTAAAAGGGGCTCACAGTCTAAAAGTCTTAAATAAAAGTGGAACACAGGATGTGTCTGATCTGATTATCTTGTATGCATTCATTCATTCGGTCATATTTATTTTGAGCGCTTACTGTGTGCCAAGCACTGTACTAAGTGTTTGAGAGAGTACAATATAACAATACCCAGACACCTTCCCTGCGCGCAACGAGCTAGAGGGGAGAACAGTCTTGGCGACTCCTCCATCTTCAGAGGAGTGGGCAGAAGCGTCCAGACCATCGTTCGCCTCAGCCCATCCTCTCCTTCTGTGGATTGTTCTCTTGAGCGCCCAGTACAGAGTTCTAAGTGCAGCAGGCGTCCAGTAAACACTACGGAATGAATGACAAGATCTTAAGGAGTGCTCGGCCCCCTCGGATAAAATCCAGACTAACGTATACTCGTAATAAGCCGTACTTTTGCAGTGGTATGTCCGGCCTCTCCAGAGGACTGGCTCCCTAGCCTTCCTTGGTGCAGCTCTGTTCACTTCATCATCATCATCAATCGTATTTATTGAGCACTTACTATGTGCAGAGCACTGTACTAAGCGCTTGGGAAGTACAAACTGGCAACATATAGAGACAGTCCCTACCCAACAGTGGGCTCACAGTCTAAAAGGGGGAGACAGAGAACAAAACCAAATGTTTCCAATAAGAGCCCATTCTGTTTGTGCGATGGGCATTTTTTTTTTTAACCACCTCCCCCTTCCCCTGAGCACTCCGGGTCCGATGAGAGAGGCCCTCATGGAACCTCACAACATTCCCGCAAGCTAGGTCGGTGGAAAAATCTCTTCGCCTTCATTCCAGATGAGGCCGCCTAATCCGAGACCCCGAGCAAGTCGGGGCGGGGTATGTTCGAACTGTTCAAGTCCGCCATTAGGACAAGCATCTGGTTCAGGATCTGCCCAGAGCCTAATTCCTACATGGGTAAAGCGCTTAGTACAGTGCTCTGCACACAGTAAGCGCTCAATAAATACGATCGATAAAGGTTGCGGTTGTAAGGAAAGACACGCTGCACTGTGGCCTTGTGGGAGTACGGGAAGAAGCCGTCGGACTCTCCGGGCTTCTTTATCTAGTTGTAAGAAAACAGAGGATTCCAAATGCAGAAAAGTCCACAGAGTGAATAAAATGGATAATCACGATCATATGCACATTCATTCATTCATTCATTCAATCGTATTTATTGAGCACTTCCTGTGTGCGGAGCACTGTGAGTATTGTACTCTCCCAAGCTCTCAGTACAAGTGCTCTGCACTCAGTAATTACTCTCCCCTGCTTCAAAGCCTTACTGAAGGCACACCTCCTCCAAGAGGCCTTCCCAGACTAAGCCCCACTTTTCCTCATCTCCCGCTCCCTTCTGCGTCACCCTCACTTGCTCCCTTTGGCCTTCCTCCCTTTCCCTTCCCCACAACACTTATGTATATATTTTTATTTATTTATACTGATGTCTGTTTATTTGTACTTATGTCTGTCTCCCCCCACTCTAGACTGTGAGCTCATTGTGGGCAGGGATTGTCACTCTTTATTGCTGTATTGTACTTTTTAAGTAGTTCAGGGCTCTGCATCCAGCAAGCACTTAATAAATACGATTGAATAAATGAAAGTAAGTGCTCAATAAATGCAATTGACTGACTAACTAATCCTCTGAATAGCCCAACCGGACAATCTGAGGCACTTGGATTGGTTCCTGATCAATCAATCAATCAATCAATCAATCGTATTTATTGAGCGCTTACTATGTGCAGAGCACTGTACTAAGCGCTTGGGAAGTACAAATTGGCAACACATAGAGACAGTCCCTACCCAACAGTGGGCTCACAGTCTTGTTCAGTTGAGAAGCAGTGTGGCCTAATGGAAATTTCTATCTACCCCAGCACTTAGAACAGTGCTTGACACAAAATAAGTGCCTAACAAATACCATTTAAAAAACAAAAAGTGACAGTCAGGATAAGAACCCAGGGCCTCTGATTCACAGGCCGGTGTAGAGAAGCAGCGTGGCTCAGTGGAAAGAGCACGGGCTTTGGAGTCAGATGTCATGGGTTCAAATCCCTGATCCGCCACATGTCTGCTGTGTGACCTTGGGCAAGTCACTTAACTTCTCTGAGCCTCAGTTACCTCATCTGTAAAATGGGGATTAAGACTGTGAGCGCCCTGTGGGACAACCTGATCACCTTGTATTCCCCCCACCAGCACTTAGAACAGTGCTTTGCACATAGTAAGCGCTTAAGAAATGCCATCATTATTATTATTATTACGCTTTAATTTGATTCAATTCAGTCATATTAATTGGGCACTTACTGTGTGCAGATCTCTTTCTACTGGGTCACGCTGCTTCTGTATGGATTGTATTCTCATGCACATATTTTAGGCAAATGGCATTTTTTTCTATCCTTAAGGAGCTCAATAAATGCCATTGATTGGTTTAAAAAAAGTATTTGCTAAAGCGCTTACCCTATGCCAGGCACTGTACTAGTTGTAGGGGTAGATCCAAGCTAATCAGGTTGCACACAGTCCCTGTGTCTCACATAAGGCTCACAGTCTTAAACCTCATTTTACAAATGAGGGAACTGAGGCCCAGAGAAGTTAAGTGGCTTGCCCGAGGTCACACAGCAGACAAGTGGCAGAGCAGGGATTAGAACCCAGGTCCTTCTGATTCCCAGACCGGTGCCCTTTCCACTGGGCTGCGCTGCTTCTGTTGGGGACAGGTCTCCCATTCCAACCGAGAATTGATTTCCTGAGCCCTCCACTTGTCCAAAATCAGCTCTGTGGGTAGTGTGAGTACAGGATTCATGCCTTTTAATAACGTGAAGCGTTTATGCTGAACATCTGCAGTGAGTCTTCTCCCTAAGTAGGCAATAGTATTTCCTCATTTGCTTGGCAAACCCCTGCATGAAGATACTTAATCTGCATATCAGGTTTTCCTTCTTCCTCCTTTTTGTAAACTATTTTGATGTCTTCATTCGATCGGACTTATCAAGCACTTACAGTGTGCAGAGCACCATACTAAGCGCTTGGGAGAGTAAAATGCAACAGTAAATAGATGAATTCCCTGCCCACAATGAGCTTAATCTGTCTTCCCCACCAGATTGTAAATTTGGGATGATGTGTACCAACTCTATTGTATACTCCCAAGAGATTAATACAGTGCTCTTTCCCAGTAGCTGTTTGAGTAAATACTGTTGATTGCTCCTACGGTTTGACTCTCTGTATACCCCATTCAACTGAAGACAAAAATCAGGTGTATTGATTCAGTTATTACTCAGGTGTTCAATAAGAACTATTGATGATGATGATGATGATGGTGATGATGATGAAAGGAAGAGAATAGTAATAAGAAGAAAAGCATGAGAAGCAGCATCGCATAGTGGATAGAGCATAGCCCTGGGATCCAGAAGGTCATGGGTTCTAATCCCAGCTCCACCACTACTTGCCTGCTGTGTGACCGTGGGTAAATCACTTCACTTCTCTGTGCTTCTCTGTGCCTCAGTTACCTCATCTATAAAATGGGGATTGAGACCATGAACCTAATATGGGACAAGGACTGTTTCAACACGATTTGCATGTATTTCCCCCCTGCCAGCGCTTAGCACGGTGCTGGGCATATAGTCAATGCTTAACCAAATAGCCAGTTATTATTAGTATATTATACAGTAAACCCTCAATAAACACCACTGATTGATTGATATTTCATGTGTGGATAGGGTCTCATGGTCAATATCAAGGTCAGCTAAATGTATATGGCCACTTCTCCATACCCCGGGGGGGGTCATATCCTTAAAAAAAAAATTGTCTTCCAGTATGCACCCCCTGACCGACCACCATGTTTATCAGTGGTGACTCATGAATCGTATTTTAGCCTCACAGATGTGGGCAGTAGTTCAATTCTTCAATAGCATTCTGTCCCAAGTTGCATGATGGAAAGAATGCTGTGTGAGCCTGGGTGTGGATTTATATATATGTGTGTGTATATATATATAAACCTGGGTTGCTATGCGTTTAGGGTGGGATGGGGCTCCAGAGAGGCAGGCAGGCAGATTTTGAAGAGCTGAAGGGTGATCCTACAGAACTAATCTGGGAGGGGCAGTCTTTTCACCCCAACTTGGGAGCTCTAGTTAGAGGGCTTAATAATAATAATGATAATGATAATAATAATAATAATAATGACATTTGTTAAGTGCTTACTACATGCAAAGCACTGTTCTAAGCATTGGGGGGATACAAGATGATCAGGTTGTCCCACGTGGGGCTCACAGTCTTAATCCCCATTTTACAGAAGGGGTAACTGAGGATCAGAGAAGTGAGGTGACTTGCCCGAGGTCAGACACGTGGAGGAGCCGGGAATAGAACCCATGACCTCTGTCTCCCAAACCCGGGCTCTTTCCACTGAGCCACACTGCTTCTCAAATTATGCAACTTCTCATATTATGACTGTGAGCCTTATGTGGGACAGGGACTGTGTCCACCCCATTTATCTTGTACCCACATCAGTGCTTAGGGCAGTGCCTGGCACATAGTAAGCACTTAACAGATGCCATAATTATCAATTTTTGTTGTCATTGTCATTCTGTACTCTTTGGGCATTTGATATTCACCCCACGCTCAGCCCTACAGCACTTATGTACATATCTATAAATTATTTCTTTATATAAATGTCTGCTTCACCTCTAGACCGAAAGCTCATTGTGGGCAGGGAATGTGTCTACCAACTGTTATTTTGTACTCTCCTAAGCGCTTAGTACGGTGCTCTGCCCACAGCAAGTGCTCACTAAATTCCATTGACTGATTGGATTGGATGGATCCCCCACCTCTAGACTGTAAACCCGTTGTGGGCAGGGTTTTTCTCTCTTTTTTGCTGTATTGTACTTTCCAAGTGCTTAGTACAGTGCTCTGCAGACAGTAAGCATTTAATAAATACGATTGAATGAATGAATGAATGATTTATTGATTCAGTTTGCAGAACTTCTCTGCAGCCCATCCACTTTCCATCGGTCCCTCCCGCACTTCCCCGTGCCCTCCCTCCCACATACCGGGCTCAATTACTGATGCCATAATTATCAATTGTTATTGTCATTGTCATTCTGTACTCTTTGGGTATTTGATATTCACCCCACTCTCAGGCCTACAGCACTTATCAATCAGTCAATCAATCATATTTATTGAGCGCTTACTGTGTACAGAGCACTGTACTAAGCACTTGGGAAGTACAAGTTGGCAACATATAGAGACAGTCCCTACCCAACAGTGGGCTCACAGTCTAGATGTACATATTTATAAATTATTTCTTTATATAAATGTCTGCTTCACCTCTAGACCGAAAGCTCGTTGTGGGCAGGGAATGTGTCTACCAACTGTTATTTTGTACTCTCCCAAGCGCTTAGTATGGTGCTCAGCCCACAGGAAGTGCTCACTAAATTCCATTGACTGATTGGATGGATCCCCCCCTCTAGACTGGGAACCCGTTGTGGGCAGGGTTTTTCTCTCTTTTTTGCTGTATTGTACTTTCCAAGTGCTTAGTACAGTGCTCTGCAGACAGTAAGCATTTAGTAAATACGACTGAAAGAATGAATGAATGATTTATTGATTCAGTTTGCAGAACTTCTCTGCAGCCCATCCACTTTCCATCGGTCCCTCCCGCACTTCCCCGTGCCCTCCCTCCCACATACCGGGCTCAATTACTGATGCCATAATTATCAATTTTTATTGTCATTGTCATTCTGTACTCTTTGGGCATTTGATATTCACCCCACTCTCAGCCCTACAGCACTTATCAATCAATCAATCAATCGTATTTATTGAGTGCTTACTGTGTACAGAGCACTGTGCTAAGCACTTGGGAAGTACAAGTTGGCAACATATAGAGACAGTCCCTAACCCAACAGTGGGCTCACAGTCTAGATGTACATATTTATAAATTATTTCTTTATATAAATGTCTGCTTCACCTCTAGACCGAAAGCTCATTGTGGGCAGGGAATGTGTCTACCAACTGTTATTTTGTACTCTCCTAAGCGCTGAGTACGGTGCTCAGATCACAGCAAGTGCTCACTAAATTCCGTTGACTGATTGGATGGATCCCCCCCCTCTAAACTGTAAACCCATTGTGGGCAGGGTTTTTCTCTCTTTTTTGCTGTATTGTACTTTCCAAGTGCTTAGTACAGTGCTCTGCAGACAGTAAGCATTTAGTAAATACGACTGAAAGAATGAATGAATGATTTATTGATTCAGTTTGCAGAACTTCTCTGCAGCCCATCCACTTTCCATCGGTCCCTCCCGCACTTCCCCGTGCCCTCCCTCCCACATACCGGGCTCAATTACTGATGGTATTTGTTAAGCGCTTACTATGTGTCGAACACAGTTCTAAGCGCTGGGGTAGATACAAGCTAATCAGGTTGGACACAGCCCTGTCCCACATGGGGCTCACTGACGTAGTCCCCATTTTACAGATGAGGGAACTGAGGCCCTGAGAGGTGAAATAACTTGCCCGAGGTCACCCAGCAGACAAGTAGAGGAGCTGGAATTTGAACCCAGGTCCTGCTAACACATATAGGCAGCAAACACACCCAGGCTTTTCCGACAACCGAGTAGGGAAGAGAAAGGTGAGACAAAGCACAATCGGCTTCTCCTCATTAGACTCTTCCAGAGTTCGCTTCCAATTCTGGGCTTTTAGACTGTGAGCCCACTGTTGGGTAGGGACTGTCTCTATATATTGCCAATTTGTACTTCCCAAGCGCTTAGTACAGTGCTCTGCACATAGTAAGCGCTCAATAAATACGATTGATGATGATGATATGGGGCCAGTGCTTATTTCATGGCTGGGTTACCGCTGCCACCATCCTCAGTGTCTTCTACAAACAGACATTTCTGGACGCTGTTAATTAAAAAGATGTGAAAATGAAATAGCGGCTGATGTGCGGCTCTTACACGGCCTGTGGAAAACACAGCAGTTTCAAGTTAGAACACATTTATCGCATCTCTCGACTCATACCACTAGCACTTGAAATGCTTCATTTGGCCTGTAATGTTTTTTAATTAAAGTATTTACTTTGGCTGAGATTTGCAGAGCTGCTTCCGTAATGAGAAGGCAGTCTTTCATTCCCCTTTTGCTCCCTTTGCTTCCTCCAGAGGCCACACGTTTTCTGATAAATGGTTTTGGAAAGCGATTTCCGCATTTCTTTATCAGATGGAAGATTCTTTTGTGGACCCCCATTAACGCCGTGGAATAAATGGTGTTTGTTCCTGAAAGGTTGAAAGAGGAAATAGTGCCTGATGCAATTTCAGCCGCTGGCTAGCCGGACTGGAATAGCCCATTACGGAATAATCCCTGATTTAGAGCCTGCGGACCAGCTGCTGGAAGAGAATAATGGGAAGACAGTTTCGGTATGCATTTCCCAGCCACCACGGTGGGAAATGCGGATAACTTGGAATGCTTTCCTGCCACCACAGTTGACTTGTGAATTGATTTGGCCGTGTCGTCCTAGTCCGGATACTACAGGAATGGGAAGGGGGATGGAGGATGGGAAGGTCGAGCGTTGGCTCTTGGAGGAGTTTCCCAGATGATTTCTGGAGAAACACTTCATCGTCTTTCAGATTTCTATATAGATTTCTGAACGGGGAGAAGATACTGGAGGCTTTTAGGGGTGCTGTTCCCCCTCTAAAAAAACGCGTTTCCACACTCTTCCAGTGTTCTCCCACAAAGAGTTGTAGCAGTAGTATTAAATCATATTTATTGAGCTCTTACTGTGTGCAGAACACTGTAATAATAATAATAATTATGGTAGTTGTTAAGCGCTTAGTATGTGCCAAGCACCGTTCTAAGCCCTTGGGGGGTTACAAGGCAGTGAGGTTGTCGCATGTGGGGCTCACAGTACTAAGCACTTGGGAGAGTACAATATAACAATAAGCAGACACATTCCCTGCCCACCATGATCTTACAGTCGAGAGGGAGACAGACATTAGTAGAAATAAATAAATTACAGATGTAAGCACCCTTTAGACTGTAAGCTCATTATGGGCGTGGAAAGTGACTTCTTATTCTGTTATATTTTACTCTCCCAAGTGCTTAGTACAGCGCTCCCCCCATAGTAAGCGCTCAGTAGATACCACTGATTGGTCAATAAGCCCTCATTTCCCCTCCGCTCTGCATTGCCCGTCCACTCGTAAGCATTTGCTGTTCACCTCAGCCCCCAGCACTTACACCCTGCCATGTCTCCTTTCTGTAACAGCAATCAATCAATCACACTTTTTGAGCACGTATAGCGTGCAGAGTACTGTACTGAGTGCTTAGGAGCGCTCAATGGAGTAGAGTTGGTAGGTGCATTCCCTGTTCATGAAGAAGTCTGGGGGGGAGACAGACATTAATATAAATAAATAAAGTACAGCTATGCACATAATAATAGTAAAAATAATAATAATGGTACTTGTTAAGCGCTTACTACGTGCCAAGAACTGTTCTAAGTGCTGGGATAGATACAAATTAATGAGGTTGAACTCAATCCCTGTCCCACATGGGGCTCACAGTCTTAATCCCCATTTTACAGATGAGGGAACCGAAGCCCAGAGAAGTGAAGCGACTTGCCCAAGGTCACACAGCAGACATGTGGCAGAGCTGGGATTAGAACCCAAGTCCTCCTGGGACTGAGGGTGGAATGAACAAAGGGAGCAAATCCAACTTGTTTTAGTATTGGTTTCCCACTATAGACTGTAAGCTCCTCGTGGGCAGGGATCACATCTACCAACTTGACTTCAAGCAGTGTTGCACACACACAGTAAGTGCGCAATATGTACCACCAATTGATTGATCCTCATTCATTCATTCATTCAATCGTATTTATTGAGTGCTTACTGTGTGCAGAGCACTGTACTAAGCGCTTGGGAAGTACAAGTCGGCCACATACAGAGACAGTCCCTACTCAACAACGGGCTCACAGTCTAGGAGGGGGAGACAGACAACAAGACAAAACATGTGGACAGGTGTCAAGTCGTCAGAATACATAGAAATAAAGCTAGATGGACATCATTAACCAATAAATAGCATCCCACCGGCCCCATATAATAATAATAATAAATAGAATAGTAAATAGGTACAAGTAAAATAAATAGAGTAATAAATCTGTACAAATATCTATACAGGTGCTGTGGGGAGGGGAAGGAGGTAGGGCTGGCGGGGATGGGGAGGAGGAGGGGAAAAGGGGGGCTCAGTGTGGGAAGGCCTCCTGGAGGAGGTGAGCTCTCAGTAGGGCCTTGAAGGGAGGAAGAGAGCTAGCTTGGAGGATGGGCAGAGGGAGGGCATTCCAGGCCAGGGGGAGGACGTGGGCCGGGGGTCGACGGCGGGACAGGCGAGAGCGAGGTATGGTGAGGAGATTAGTGGCGGAGGAGCGGAGGGTGTGGGCTGGGCCGGAGAAGGAGAGAAAGGAGGTGAGGTAGGAGGGGGCGAGGGGATGGCCCCGTCTAGGCCATCCTGCTCAATCCGTCTTACTCCAGGGAAGCTGGGCAGGGGGCTGGGCCAGGATTGGCCCTCCTGCCATCCCACCCACCGCAGACCTGCGGGCTCCGACTTCGGCACTGTCCACTTCAGTTGGAATGGAGGGCAGCCGCTGCTTGTCCTGCCCTCAGCCACTTTGTGGCCCTGAGCTCTGGGGTGAGCTACGGGCAGGTTGGACGCTAGCCCTCAGTGATTCTAGACTGGGAGCCCCCTGTGGGGTAGGAACCATCTCTATATGTTGCCGACTTGTACTTCCCAAGCGCTTAGTACAGCGCCCTGCACACAGTAAGCGCTCAATAAATACGATTGAATGAATGAATGAATGATGCTTTGCCTCTGACCCCATTGTCGTGGGGAATGGTGAACAGAGTGCCGAGTTTCTGGACACTTAACTTTGCTTCGTCCATCCTTGAGAATCAATCAGTCAGTCAGTGGTATTTATTGAGCGCTTACTATGTGCAGAATACTGTACTATGCATTTGGAAGAGTGCACTGCCGCAGAATTCATTCATTCGTGGTTCAGTGGAAAGAGCCCGGGCTTTGGAGTCAGAGGTCGTGGGTTCAAATCCCTGCTCCGCCGACTGTCAGCTGTGTGACCTTGGGCAAGTCACTTAGCTTCTCTGTGCCTCAGTTACCTCGTCTGTAAAATGGGGATTAAGACTGTGAACCCCACATGTGACAACTTGATCTCCTTTAGCATTGCTTTGCACATAGTATGTGCTTAACAAATGTCATCATTATTATTCAGCACTTAGAACAGTGCTCTGCACATAGTAAGCGCTTAACAAATGCCATCATTATTATTCAGCACTTAGAACAGTGCTCTGCACATAGTAAGCGCTTAACAAATGCCATCATTATTATTCAGCACTTAGAACAGTGCTCTGCACATAGTAAGCGCTTAACAAATGCCATCATTATTATTATTATTAATTAGTGGATATGTTCCCTGCCACTAATGACTTTAGAGTGTAGAATAATAAGAATAATAATAATAATGGCATTTCTTAAGCGCTTACTATGTGCAAAGCACTGTTCTAAGCGCTGGGGAGGTTACAAGGTGATGAGGTTGTCCCACAGGGGGCTCACAGTCTTCATCCCCATTTTACAGATGAGGTAACTGAGGCCCAGAGAAGTTAAATGACTTGCCCAAAGCCGCACAGCTGACAATTGGTAGAGCCGGGATTTGAACCCATGACCTCTGACTCCAAAGCCCGGGCTCTTTCCACTGAGCCAGCGGAACTCCTCTTTCTCTTGGGGGCAGGCTTGCTGCGGGCAGAAATGTGTCTGTTTATTGTTGTACTGTACTCTCCCAAGCGCTTAGTACAGTGCTCTGCACACAGTAAGCGCTCAATAAATACGATTGAACGAATGAAAAAATGAATGAATAAATAAATACGATCAAATAAATTCGATTAAATGAATCATCATCATCATCATCAATCGTATTTATTGAGCGCTTACTGTGTGCGGAGCACTGTACTAAGCGCTTGGGAAGTACAAATTGGCAACATATAGAGACAGTCCCTACCCAACAGTGGGCTCACAGTCTAAAAGATTGAAGAAAGAAATGGCGCACTCTGCTCCCACTGCCCCTCCGCTTGCCCTCTCTGTTCCTCTCAAGCTAACCTGCTCACTGTGCCTTCTTCTCATCTCTCGAGCTTCTGTGTCCTTACCCGAGCTTGGCCCTTCCCGTCCCTTCAGATCACTAGACTGCAGCACTCTCCATCTTCAAAGCCCTTGGGAAAGAACGCCGCCTCCAGGAAGCCTTCCCCGATTCATCATCATCATCAATCGTATTTATTGAGCGCTTACTATGTGCAGAGCACTGTACTAAGCGCTTGGGAACTACAAATTGGCAACATACAGAGACAGTCCTTACCCAACAGTGGGCTCACAGTCTAAAAGGGGGAGACAGAGAACAAAACCAAACGTACTAACAAAATAAAATAAATAGGATAGATATGTACAAGTAAAATAAATAAATAAATAGAGTGATAAATATGTACAAACATATATACATATATACAGGTGCTGTGGGGAAGGGAAGGAGGTAAGATGGGGGGATGGAGAGGGGGGCGAGGGGGAGAGGAAGGAAGGGGCTCAGTCTGGGAAGGCCTCCTGGAGGAGGTGAGCTCTCAGCAGGGCCTTGAAGGGAGGAAGAGAGCTAGCTTGGCGGATGGGCAGAGGGAGGGCATTCCGGGCCCGGGGGATGACGTGGGCCGGGGGTCGATGGCGGGACGGGCGATTCATTTCTAGACTGTTGCGGGTGGGGAATATGTCCGCTATATTTTAGCTTGTGCTCGCCAAAGCACTCACGACAGTACTCTGCATACAGTAAGCGCTCAATAAATGCGACTGATCGACTGATTGGCGGATTTTTCATCCCCCCAACTGCCATTTGGGCACTTCTGCATCAATTAGGCACCTAAAAATACGCACAACCCCTCACCCCCGGAGCCGAACCACACTTCTGTGAACATACCCTACCATTTGAACCCTAACCTGTGTTCGGTATCTGTCTCTTCTAAGTGGTGGTAAGCTCCCTGAGGACAGGAATGGAATCGATGAATTCTCTGGAAGTCTTTCATTCATTCAATCAGATTTAAGAGCGCTTACTGTGTGCACAGCACTGTGCTAAGCGCTTGGGAAGTGTAAGTTGGCAACATAGAGACGGTCCCTACCCAACAGCGGGCTCACAGTCTAGAAGGGGGAGACAGACAACAAAACAAAACATATTAGCAAAATAAAATAAATTGAATAAATATGTACGAGTAAAATAAATAGAGTAATAAATACATACAAACATATATACATATATACAGGTGCTGTGAGGAGGGGAAGGAGATAAGGCGGGGGGGATGGGGAGGGGGAATTCTCTTCTAAGTGCTTAGTTCAGTGTTCTGCACATTTAGGTGCTCAGTTAATGGTATTGATTAATAAATTGATTGATTAACCCGTATATATGTTTGTACGTATTCTTACTCTATTTATTTTACTTGTACATATCCATTCTATTTATTTTATTTTGTTAATACGTTTGGTTCTCTGTCTCCCCCTTCTAGACTGTGAGCCCACTGTTGGGTAGGGACCGTCTCTGTGTGTTGCCGACTTGTACTTCCCAAGCACTTAGTACAGTGCTCTGCACACAGTAAGCGCTCAATAAATACGATTGACTGATTGATTGATTGGTAGAGGTGTCTGATTATGGTGCATGGTGTGAAGCCCATGGCAGATCCCCTTGATAATGATGAGGGGCCCAGCTATGTTTATATCATTTCTTCTGCAGCAAGATGGGGGGAAACCATGTTTTGCCGTGTCCTAACCCTTTCCCCCACGCAAATAATAATGATGGGATTTATTAAGCGCTTACTACGTGCAAAGCACTGTTCTAAGCGCTGGGGAGGTTACAAGGTGATTAGGTCGTCCCACGGGGGGCTCACAGTCTTAATGGATAGCAATGCTTAATGGATAGCAAATCAATCAATCAATCGTATTTATTGAGCGCTTACTGTGTGCAGAGCACTGTTCTAAGCGCTTGGGAAGTACAAGTTGGCAACATGTAGAGACGATGCCATCCATTGCTGTCTTGGGACAACTAGATTGGAATTCCTTGAGAAGCAGTGTGGCTCAGTGGAACAGAGCCCGGGCTTTGGAGTCAGAGGTCATGGGTTCAAATCCCGGCTCTGCCAACTCTCAGCTGTGTGGCTTTGGGCAAGTCACTTCACTTCTCTGGGCCTCAGTTCCCTCATCTGTAAAACGGGGATGAAGACTGTGAGCCCCCCGTGGGACAACCTGATCACCTTATAACCTCCCCAGCGCTTAGAACAGTGCTTTGCACATAGTAAGCGCTTAATAAATGCCATCATCAATTCCTTGTGCTACTTCCTCTTCCCCAGTCAGTGAGAAGCAATACTGGCCCAGTAGATAGAGTACGGGCCCGGGAGTCAGAAGGACGTGGGTTCTAATTTCGGCTCCACCACGCCTGCTGGCCGACCTTGGGCAAGTCACTTCACTTCCCTGTGTCCCAGTTACCTCATCTGTAAAATGGGGATTGAGACCGTGAGCCCCATCTGAGACCTGGACTGTGTCCGAAGCTCAGCGGAAAGAGCACGGGCTTGGGAGCCAGAGGTCATGGGTTCTAATCCCGGCTCCGCCGCTTGTCAGCTGTGTGACTTTGAGCAAATCACTAAACTTCTCCGTGCCTCAGTTACCTCATCTGTAAAATGGGGATTAAGACTGTGAGCCCCATCTGAGACCTAGACTGTGTCCGAAGCTCAGTGGAAAGAGCACAGGCTTGGGAGCCAGAGGTCATGGGTTCTAATCCTGGCTCTGCCATGTGTCAGCTGTGTGACTTTGAGCAAATCACTAAACTTCTCCGTGCTTCAGTTACCTCATCTGTAAAATGGGGATTAAGACTGTGAGCCCCACGTGGGACACCCTTGTATCCCCCCTCAGTGCTTAGAACAGTGCTTCGCACATAGCGCTTAACAAATGCCATCATTAATATTATTAATATTATTATTATATATTCATATAAATTATATATTACATATTATAATATATTATAGATTATACCTGATCACCTTGTATCCCCCCAGTGCTTAGAACAGTGCTTCGCACATAGCGCTTAACAAATGCCATTATTATTATTATTATTATTATATATCATATAAATTGTAGATTACATATTATAATAGATTATATATTATTATAAAATTATTATATTATTATACTGTAGTGTGCTATAACATAATTTATATAATAATATAATATTATTATTATTATCTTGTACCTACCCCACCGCTTAGAACAGTGTTTGGCACATGGTGAGCGCGTAACAAACGCCATTTAAAAATGCCTTACAAATTCATTTTACACCGATTCATATTTGCTTCCAGGCTCAGGCTGCATGAGGAAAAGGTGATTAAAGATCGAAGACATCACCTCAAAACCTACCCGAACTGTTTCGTGGCCAAGGAGCTGATCGACTGGCTGATTGACCATAAGGAAGCTTCAGACCGAGAGACCGCCGTTAAATTGATGCAGAAATTAGCGGACCGTAGCATCATTCATCATGGTCAGTGGACGTTTCGGGCCCCAGGGTGAATTCGACTGCTTTTTATTCCCGGACCGTTGAACAGAAGGAAAAAGAATCTGACAGGGTTTCTCTCATCCTCGTTTTAAAAAGGGTTGGAGGGGGTGAAGGCTCTTTAAAAAAAAGTTGATCCCATCTGCAACTTGCACCTTCACTCGCCTTGACGTCTTTTTCAGTTTCCCTCTCTATTTGATGTAGCTTTACAAGATTGTCTCTCTTTATTGCTGTGTTGTACTTTCCAAGCGCTTAGTACAGTGCTCTGCACAGTGTAAGCACTCAATAAATGCGATTGAATGATGAATCTTGACACCCTCCTGTGTTAATCTGTCGAAGGGAGGAGACTGACATCAGTAGCGGAGCATCTTGGCTCAGTGGATAGAGCACGGACCTCGGAGTCAAAAGGTCATGGGTTCTAATCCCGGCTCCTCCACTTGTCTGCTGTGAGACCTTAGGCAAGTCACTTCTCTTCTCTATGCCTCGGTTACCTCATCTGGAAAATGGATATTGAGACTGTGAGCCCCTCGGGGGACAGGGACTCTGTCCACCCCAGCGCTTAGTACAATGCCTGGCACATAGTAAGAGTTTAACAAATAGCATAACAAATTCCATAGTAATAATGAAGGGGATTTGGGGGTTGGTTTGACTGATTTCCGTGTATTCCCACACTACCTGGTTCTAATATTATAAACTGAACACTGGCATGGCTGCACTAATTGCAGCAAATATAGGCGCACATTTCAAAGAAAACGTTCTGATAAACGTCAAATCAATCAATCAATCAATCGTATTTATTGAGCGCTTACTGTGTGCAGAGGACTGTACTAAGCGCTTGGGAAGTACAAGTCGGCAGCACATAGAGACAGTCCCTACCCAACAGCGGGCTCACAGTCTAGAAGGGGGAGACAGAGAACAAAACCAAACATACTGACAAAATAAAATAAATAGAATAGATATGTATAAGATAAATAAATAAGTAATAAATATGTACAAGCATATATACATATATACAGTGCTGTGGGGAAGGGAAGGAGGTAAGATGGGGGGGATGGGGGGGGGCGAGGACTAGCAAACATGCTAGTGTTTGCAGGCATTGCATTCCCCTCTCAGATTTCACAGCCTGTGAGCTAGAAATAGCAAAATCAATAAAATCTGTCGTCTTTGCTGCTCAAACCTCCCACCAAACCAGAAAATTACATAAATGTAAAATGTTTCACGGCCATACGACTTGAAATTCCAAGAGCAGCCCAGAACTGTAAACTGTAAACTGTGGGCAGGAGAAGGAACTCTACAAAACCGCAGAACTCCTTGGGAGTGGGAAATTCCCGAAAGGACTCTGAGGGCTGAAATTGCCTTCCCGGTGTCCCTCAGTGGCCCCTGGATGATTTCTCGGACGTGAAGCGGACCGTTCTCGATACAAAGGTGGACACTAGACTGTGAGCCCACTGTTGGGTAGGGACTGTCTCCATATGTTGCCAACTTGTACTTCCCAAGCGCTTAGTACAGTGCTCTGCACACAGTAAGCGCTCAATAAATACGATTGATTGATTGATTGATTGATTGGTGTAACAATACCCTTGTGGATCCAGTGGGATGTTTCACACAATTTCACACTGGAGCTGGGTTCTAATCCAGACCCCACCACTTGCCTGCTGTGCTGTGAGCCCCCCGTGGGACAACCTGATCACCTTGTAACCTCCTCAGTGCTTAAAACAGTGCTTTGCACATAGTAAGCGCTTAGTAAGTGCCATCATTATTATTATTATTATTATATGGGGCCGATGGGATGCTTTATTACAAGGGGGCCCGGCGTGATCCTGATGTGAGGCCCCCATCGGTGTCAGCCCCACAGTGAGTCAATATGCTATTACCCGAGTGGTTCCAAATAAAAAAGAGCCTTACGTGACTCCGTTCTCTGACCATTTTCCCCAGCGTCAATGGATGGACTCCCATTCACCAAACCAAAATCTAATAATAATATGGGAATCTGTTAAGCGCTTACTATGTGCAAGGCACTGTTCTAAGCGTTGGGATAGAAACAAAATCATCTGGTAGGACACAGTCCTTGTCCCACATAGTAATAATAATAATAATAATAATAATAATAATGGCATTTGTTAAGCACTTACTATGTGCAAAGCACTGTTCTAAGCGCTGGGGGGGATACAAGGTAATCAGGTTGTCCCACATGGGGCTCACAGTCTTAATCCACATTTTATAGGTGAGGGAACTGAGGCACAGAGAAGTGAAGTGACTTACCCGAGGTCACACAGAAGACAAGTGGCAGAGCCGAGATTAGAACCCAGATCCTTCTGACTCCCAGGGCCGTGCTCTATCCACAAGGCCATGTTCTGAAAACATCTCTACTGTCACCTGATCCATGGCTTTACTGGATGATTCTCTTTTGTGCCACTGGGAGCTAATTCAGAAGTTTTTCAGGGTAAATGGCATCCTTCAACGTAATAATAATGATAATAATGATGGTATTTGTAAAGCGCTTACTATGTGTCAAGCACTGTTCTAGACTGTGAGCCACTGTTGGGTAGGGACCGTCTCTATATGTTGTCAACTTGTACTTCCCAAGCGATTAGTACAGTGCTCTGCACACAGTAAGCGCTCAATAAATACGATTGATTGATTGATTGATAAATACGATTGAAGGAATGAATTAATGTTCTAAACACTGGGGTAGATACAGTCGAATCAGGTTGGACACAGTCCCTGTCCCACATGGAGCTAACAGTCTTAATCCCCATTTTACAGATGAGGGAACTGAGGCACAGAGAAGTGAAGTGACTTGCCCAAAGTCACACAGCTGACAGTCGGCAGAGCCGGGATTTGAACCCATGACCTCTGGCTCCAAAGCCCGGGCTCTTTTCCACTGAGCCACGCTGCTTCCCATATCCTAGAATGCTCTGCTCCCGCATAATCCGGTGGGCGCCCAGCCCTGCAGGGAGGCTTCTTGCCCTTTCTAGCCTGAGAAACCCCAAACCCCCAAAGCTTCCCCCAGCTGTCCGCCCAAATCAATCAATCGTATTTATTGAGCGCTTACTGTGTGCAGAGCGCCCAAAGAGACCCACCTGCTGAGTGAGTTCCTCCTTTCTTTCCATGGAGGCGGGCGTCATTGTGCAAACCTTTTTTTTTTTCCAGTGGAAATTCCTCTTTTGGTGCTGTAAACTGTTCTGGTTTCTCCTCCTTTAGGTGTTGGTATGTGTGAAATCTTGAGGAGAAATCTCTTTTAAGTGGGGATGTAAAGAGTGAGTTCCTGGAGGCTCAGTTTCCAGGATTGAGCAGTTAATAATACTGATGATATTTGTTATCTGCTTGCTATAATATTAATAATAATTTCAGTACTTGTTTGGTGCTTATTAAGTGCCAAGAACTGTTGTAAGTGCTGGGGGAATACAAGTTAATAATAATAATAATAATGATGGTATTTGTTAAGCGCTTACTACGTGCCAAGCACTGTTTTAAGCGCTGGAGTGGATACAGGGTAATCAGGTTGGCCCATGTGGGGCTCACAGTCTTAATCCCCATTTTATAGATGAGGTAACTGAGGCACAGAGAAGTTAAGTGACTTGCCCAAAGTCACACAGCAGACGAGTGGTGAGGCCGGGATTAGAACCCATGACCTCTGGCTCCTATGCTGGACTCTTTCCACCGAGCCACGGTGCTTCTCTCAGGTTGGACACATTCCCTGTCCCACATGGGGGTCACACTCTTAATTTCTATTTTACAGATGAGGTAACTGAGGCCCAGAGAAGTGAAGTGACTTGCCCAATGTCACACAGCAGACATGTGGTGGAGCCGGGATTAGAACCCAGGTCCTTCTGATTCCCAAGCCCGGGCTCTATCCACTAAGCCATGCTGCTTCTCCATGACCAGGCATGTACTAAGCGCTGAGGTGATACAAGCATTTGAGCAATTCTAAAGATGGATAGAGAGAGCGAGGGCCTGGGATTCAGAAGGCCTGGGTTCTAATCCCGGCTCCACCACATGTCTGCTGTGCGACCTTCTGCAAATCAATCAATCAATCAATCGTATTTATTGAGAGCTTACTGTGTGCAGAGCACTGTACTAAGCGCTTGGGAAGTACAAGTTGGCAACATATAGAGACAGTCCCTACCCAACAGCGGGCTCACAGTCTAAAAGACTGTGCAAATCACATCGTTTCTCTATGCCTGTTTCCTCATCCGCAAAATGGGGGTTCAATATCTGTCCTCCCTCCTACTTAGACTCTGAGCCCCTTGTGGGTTACCTGGTATCTACCCCAGCACTTAGTACAGTGCTTACCACATAGATTGTGCTCAACAAATACTACAATTATTATTATTATTATTACTACTACTACCACACTGTCTATTCTGACTGGTACAGGCTCAAAATGCTCCCCTAAGGCTACTACTTATTTGGCAGTTAATAATAAAAAGAGCAATAAGAATTGTGCCCTCTAAGTGCTTACTGTGTGCCAAGCACAGTACCAAGTGCTGGGGTGAATACAGTGTAAGCAGATCGGAAACTGTCCATGTCATTCATTCATTCAATCGTATTTATTGAGCGCTTACTGTGTGCAGAGCACTGTACTAAGCGCTTGGGAAGTACAAGTTGGCAACATATAGAGACGGTCCCTGTGGGCTCATAGTTTAAGGAGGAAGGAGAGCAGGTTTTTAATCCTCATTTTACAGATGAGGAAACTGAGGCCCAGGGAAGTTACATTTCATGCCCAAGGTTGCGCAGCAGACAAGTGGCAGAGCTGGGATTAGAACCCGAGTTCTCTGACTCCCAGGGCCAATCTCTATTCACTGGGCTCCACTTTCGCCCAGTCAAAGTCAATTAAATTTTAGGGGAACTTACAAACTCTGTTGTATTGTACTCTCCCAAGCATTTAGTAAAGTGCCTTACACACTTTCCTCTTCTCTCACTCCCTTCTGCATCTCCCTGACTTGCTCCTTCTGTTCTTCCCCCCTTCCCAGCCCCACAGCACTTATATACACATCTTTATGTTTTTTATATTAATGTCTGTCTCCCCCACTTCTAGACCATAAGCTCACTGTGGGCAAGGAATGTGTCTGTTTATTATTGTATTGCACTTTCCCAAGCCCTCAGTACAGTACTCTGCACAGAGTAAGTACTCAATAAATATGATTGAATGTATGACGAGTGCTCAGTAAATATGAAATGATCGATTAGGACAGGAGAGCTGAGCAGCTTCAAAGCCCATGCCGGTCTAGACCTGGGAGACATTTAAAGAGGAAGGAGAACAGGTTTTTAATCCTCATTTTACAGATGAGGAAACAAGCCCAGAGAAGTTACGCTTCATGCCCGAGGTTGCACAGCAGACAAGTGGCAGAGCCAGAATTAGAACCCAGGTCCTCTGAGTCCCAGGGTCGGACATTCACCTCTCTGGTGTGGGAAGGAGACGGGGAGGGTCTCCCGTTTCCCAGGGAAGAGAAGGGCTGGAGAAAATCAGCCCAGCCCTTAGAAATGACTCTGCTCCTGTGTGACTCTGCTCAGCTCTAGACTGGAAGCTCGTTGTAGACAGGAAATGTGTCCGTTTATCATTCTAGTACACTCTCCCAAGCACTTACTACAGTGCACCGCACATAGTAAGCACTCAGTAAATCCTATTCACTGACTAAGAACACCTTGGCCGGGTTATTCCTTTGATGGCTCCTCCGTGGGTCTCGTGTGGGAACAATTCATCAGTGATGTTGGAGGGAACAAGGTAGCTTTGCCTCTGAACTCAACAATTTCTGAAAAGCGTTGGGTGGTTTTGGAGTTTTAATCTGTGACTGACCCGATTTTGTGTTTTGTGTTTCAGTGTGTGATGAGCATAAGGAATTCAAGGATGTCAAACTTTTCTACCGCTTTAGGAAAGACGATGGAACCTTCCCTCTGGATAATGAAGTGAAGGTGTTTATGAGAGGACAGAGGCTGTATGAGAAGTACGTTGCGTTCAAATTCCATGTTGTAATGTTGAGTTGAAATCACTCTGTGACTGCCTTTGTGTGGACTCAGCTGAACGTAACTCATCTGTTTAACAGGAAAAACACATTTCTTTATCCATTAGTCTGTTTTTTTTTAATGCTGTTTGTTAAACGCTTACCCTGGGCCAGGCACTGAATAACAATAATAATAATAATAATAATAATAATAATAATGGCATTTATTAAGCGCTTACTATGTGCAAAGCACTGTTCTAAGCGCTGGGGAGGTTACAAGGTGATCAGGTTGTCCCACGTGTGGCTCACAGTCTTAATCCCCATTTTACAGATGAGGTAATTTAGGCTCAGAGAAGTTAACTGACTTGCCCAAGGTCACACAGCAGACATGTGGTGGAGTAGGGATTCGAACCCGTGACCTCTGACTCCAAAGCCCGTGCTCTTTCCACTGAGCCACGCTGCTTCTCTAAGAGTAATGATGGTACTTGTTAAGTGCTTACTATGTGCCAAGCACTGTTCTACAAGTCATTCAGTTTGGACACAGTCCCTGTCTCACATTGCTTCACACTCTTACTCCCCATTTTACAGATGAGGTAACTGAGGCTTAGAGAGGTAAAGTGAGTTGCCCAAGGTCACAGAGCAGACAAGTGGCAGAGTCAGGATTAGAACCCAGGTCCTTTTGACTCCCAGGACCATGCTCTACCCACTAAGCCACTTAAAGCTGGGGTAGATACAAGGTAATCAGGTTGGACTCAGTCCATGTCCCAGTCTTAATCCCTGTTTTACAAGTGAGGTAACAGGCACAGAAGAGTGAAGTGACTTGCCCAAGGTCACACAGCAGGCAACTGGCGGAGCCGGAACCAGAATCCAGGTCCTCTGCCTCCTATTCCCAGACGCTTTTCCCGGGCCACTCTATTTCTTTTCTAGAATGTAAACTTGTGGTCAGGAACATGTCCACCAACTCTGTTATATTGTACTCTCCCAAGCGCTTAGCACATTGCTGTGCACATAGTAAGCACTCAATAAATACAATTGGTCAATCAATCGATTGATTCATTCTCGCATACAGAGTTTTGGAAAAAGAGTACAGGTCCTCGAGCTCAGAAGTTCTATTCCCAAATCTGCCTCCAGCCTGCTCTGTGTCCTCAAGCAAATCTCTTAATCTCTCCTCCTCTGTTAATAATAGTAATAATAATAATATTAATAATAATAATGGCATTTGTTAAGCGCTTACTATGTGCACTGTTCTAAGCACTGGGTTCACTACAGATGCTACCTGTTTCCCCTTGCTGCATAAGGGATAGTGAGGCTAAAATGTGACAGTGCTTTGTGAGAAACAGTCCAGAACAAATGCCAAATGTTAATACTACTACGTTTTCAAACCCAAAAAGTCGATCTTCTTCGCGGGAATTACTCAGTGCATTTAATACAGTTACCAAGTCAAAAGCTGCGGGGCTAAATGTTCTGGTATTTGTAAGATTCGACCCCGATGGTAATGCGGAAACTCAAAGTTTGTGAATTATGGTGCCTAGCAGGATATTTTCCCGTATCTGCAGCTGAAGAATCCATCTGATTTTCATTTGGCGCGGACGATGTAGTGTCGTTTCAGTGTAGCTACAGCAATATTTAGATTCCTTTTGCCTGAAACGTTGAACAGATGCTCTTGGAGATTGGGATGTTATGAAGAGTGACTTCTCCCGTAGTAATCAGTCAATCAGTGGTATTTATTGAGCACTTGATGTGTGCAGAGCACTGGGCTAAGCACTTGGGACAGTAGAGTCGGTAGACACGCTATTTGCCCACGAGGAGCTTATCGACTAGAGGAGGAAGCAGAGATGAAAATAAATGACAGATGGAAATGTATATCAGTGATGTAGGACTAGGGGTAGGGTGAAAATCAAAGTGCTTAAGGGATATTGCGTAGGCTACACAGAAGAGGGGATGACTAGGAGAAGTAAGGGCATAGTCAGGGAAGGCCTCTTGGAGGAGGTGTGATTTTGCTAGGGCTCTGAAGATGGGGAGAGTGGTGGTCAATCACTGGTATTTGATACCACTGGTCCCTACTGAGAGCTCACCTCCTCCAGGAGGCCTTCCCAGACTGAGCCCCCTCCTTCCTCTTCCCCTCCCCATCCCCCCTGCCTTACCTCCTTCCCCTCCCCACAGCACCTGTATATATGTATATATATATTTGTACATATTTATTACTCTATTTCATTTGTACATATTTATTCTATTTATTTTATTCTGTTAATAAGTTTTATTTTGTTCTCTGTCTCCCCCTTCTAGACTGTAAGCCCACTGTTGGGTAGGGACCGTCTCTGTATGTTGCCAACTTGGACTTCCCAAGCGCTTAGTACAGTGCTCTGCACACAGTAAGCGCTCAATAAATACGATTGAGTGAATGAATGAATGAATATCAGTGGTATTTACTGAGCATTAACTATGTGCAGAGTACTGTATTAATCACTTGCGAGAGTATAATACACAGAAATAGCAGATGCGTTCTTTACCCGTAACGAGTTTACAGTCTAGAGCTGGAGATCGACATTAATATAAATAAATACTTCATAATACGTAATTTAAAGATATATGCACAAGTGCTGTGGGGTTGAGGGTGGGGTAAATATCAAGTATTTAACCCAAAAATCAAATATTTCTGGTACTGACCTTCTCACTGTGCCTCGTTCTTGCCTGTCCCACCGTCGAACCCTGGCCCACGTCCTCCCCATGGCCTGGAATGCCCTCCCTCCTCAAATCCGCCAAACTAGCTCACTTCCCCTTCAAAGCCCTACTGAAAGCTCACCTCCTCCAGGAGGACTTCTTGGACTAAGATCCCCTTTTCCTCTGCTCCCCCTCCCCATCACCCCGACTTTCTCCCTTTGCTCAATGCCCCCCACCCCACAGCACTTGTGTATATATGTACATATTTATAATTATAATTCTGTTTATTTTTATTAATGATGTGCATATATCTATAATTCTATTTATTTATAATGATGCTACTGCTGCCTAATTCTATTTATTTACAATGATGCTACTGATGCCTGTTTACTTGTTTTGATGTCTATCTCCCCCCTTCTAGACTGTGAGCCCGTTGTGGGCAGGGATTGTCTCTATTGGTTGCTGAATTGTACTTTCTAAGCACTTAGTATAGTACTACTATACTAAGACGAATACTAAGAATTCTAAGAATACTAATACTAAGAATACTAATACTACTATACTAAGAAGCCACGCTGGAGAAGCAGCGTGGCTCAGTGGAAAGAGCCTGGGCTTTGGAGTCAGAGGTCGTGGGTTCAAATCCCGGCTCCACCACTTGTCAGCTGTGTGACGTTGAGCAAGTCCCTTCACTTCTCTGGGCCTCAGTTCCCTCATCTGTAAAATGGGGATGAAGACTGTGAGCCCCTCGTGGGACAACCTGATTACCTTGTACCTACCCCAGCGCTTAGAACAGTGCTTTGCACATAGTAAGTGCTTAACAAATACCAACATTATTATTATTATTATTACTCAGTGCACAGAAAGTGCTCAGTAAATGCGACTGTAAGAATAATAATAATAACTGTGGCATTTGTTAAAGCCTTACTACATGCCAGGCAGTCTATTAAGCGCTGGGGTGGGTACAAGTAAATTGGATTGGACACATCTGTAAAATGGGGATTAAGACTGTGAGCCCCCCATGGGACAACCTGATCACCTCGTAAACTCCCCAGCGCTTAGAACAGTGCTTTGCACATAGTAAGTGCTTAATAAATGCCATTATTATTATTATTATTATTATTATTATTATCTCTGTCCCTCATGGGACTCACAATCGTAATCTCCGTTTTCCATCTCCAAAGGTCACAGGTCCAAGTGCATAGAAGACGCAGAAGGGAAAGCGAGTCAGGGAAAAGAGGGTTTAATCAGGGAAGGCCTTTTGGAGATGTGACCTGTCAGATTTGAAAGGGGATGGAGTTCCAGGACAGAGGGAGGACACGGACAAAGGGTTGGCAGCGAGGTAGTCGAGATGGAGATACAGTGAGTAGGTTGGCTTTATCATCATCCTCATCATCATCAATCGTATTTATTGAGCGCTTACTATGTGCAGAGCACTGTACTAAGTGCTTGGGAAGTACAAATTGGCAACATCTAGAGACAGTCCCTACCCAACAGTGGGCTCACAGTCTAAGAGGGGGAGACAGAGAACAAAACCAAACAAACTAACAAAATAAAATAGAATAGATATGTGCAAGTAAAATAAATAAATAGAGTAATAAATAGTTACAAACATATATACATATATACAGGTGCTGTAGTTTCTGCCTGTTTTAGAGGAGGGTAGGGAGCAAGTTGGGTCAGGTTAGGAGATCTAACCTGTTCACCTCCAGACTCTGATTCAGAAGTATATTTGTCAGGAAACTTTGGGAGTTCAGAGCATCTCATGGAAGACTAGCAGGAGCTAAGAACTGGCGGAGAGGGAGGGCAGAAGGATGGTCCAAAATGAGAGCTCACCCGAAACCGAGCAGGGGAAGGAAGCGAAGTAATCGGGATATCTTCCAGGGGCCTCTTCAGACAGTGGTTGTTGGGGACACTCAGAGCTCTGGAGTTGTTTCAAACAATCAATCATATTTATTGAGCGCTTACTGTGTGCAGAACACTGTACTAAGCGCTTGGGAAGTACAAGTTGGCAACATATAGAGACGGTCCCTACCCAACAGTGGGCTCACAGTCTAAAAGATTGTGTAAAAGACTGTTTCAGCCTCTCTGACTTCTCCTTCTTCCTTCCCGCTCTACCCTAAAGACCTGCTAGGAAAATCATAGGAACCTTCCAAACAGCCAGAGAAGCGGAAGAGACACCAGGGCAGGTGGTACAGATTACAAAGGGAGCAGCCTGGCTGAGTGGATAGAGGATGGGCCTGGGAGACAGAGGACCTGGGTTCTAATCCTGCCTCTGCCACTTATCTGTTATGGGAACTTGGGCAAGTCACTTCACTTCTCTGGGCCTCAGTTACCTCTTCTGTAAAATGGGGATGAAATCTTATTCCCTCAATCAGTTAATCAGTTACTGAATGCATATTATGTGCAGAGCACTGTACTGAGTGCTTGGGAGCATGCAATGCAACAGATTTGCCAACAAATGTTGCCAACTTGTACTTCCCAAGCGCTTAGTACAGTGCTCTGCACATAGTAAGTGCTCAATAAATATGATTGAATGAAAGAATGAATGAACAGAGTTGTTCCCTTCACATATGAGCCCTCCTATTTATTTTATTTTGTTAGTATGTTTGGTTTTGTTCTCTGTCTCCCCCTTTTAGACTGTGAGCCCACTGTTGGGTAGGGACTGTCTCTATATGTTGCCAATTTGTACTTCCCAAGCGCTTAGTACAGTGCTCTGCACATAGTAAGCGCTCAATAAATACGATTGATGATTAATGATTAGGAGCCGTATGTGGGACAGGGACTGCGTCCAATCTGATTACCCTGTCTCTACCCTAGCACTTAGTATTCATTCATTCATTCATTCAATCGTATTTATTGAGCACTTACTGTGTGCAGAGCACTGTACTAAGCGCTTGGGAAAGTACAGTTGAACAATAAACAGTGACATTCCCATCCCACAGTGAGCTTACAGTCTTGGCACACAGTAAGCACTTAACAAGTACCATTAAAAAAATAAAATAAAGAGGGGGGAAGAAGAGATCTTCTCCCAAGGGAGACATCCTTGGTTCTGATGGAGGCGGAGGACTCCGGGGGTCGGTGGGAGGTGGTTTTGTTTGTGTGGCTCTACCTTTGTCCATGTTATTAATAGAACTTTGTGAAACTCAGTAGTTTCTGCTGGGGTTTCACAGGTGGGCGGTGTCTGGGTCAGGTGGTTTCATGACCTTGGTGGCTTTTCTCTAGCTTCTAATTCAGGTCGGGTCAGTAGGAAGGCTATGTCTCTCTCGGAAAAGCTATGTCTCCGATAGAGTGGCGTTGATTTCTGCACCCCCTCCCCTTGACACTTGAATAACATTGTTTGTGTGTGTGTGTGTGTGTGTGTGTGTGTGTGTGTGTGTGTGTGTTTTGCGGGGAAACTGAGCCAGCTGGAGAAGAGTCAGAGCACAAATAACGACCTGGGCTCAATTCCCAGTGAGGACTGCAGTGCATTTATCTGGCTGCCGACCCCTGGCCCACGTCCTGCCTCTGTCCTGGAACACCCTCCCTCCTCAAATCCGCCAGACAATGACTTTCCCCCCCCATTCAAAGCCTTATTGAAGGCACACCTCCTCCAGGAGGCCTTCCCTGACTAAGCCCCACCCCTTTCCTCTTCTCCCATCCCCTTCCGCATCACCCCGACTTGCTCCCTTTATTCAGTCCCGGTTTTAGCTGCCCATCACTTATGTACATATCTGTCATTTATGTGTTTACATCAATGTCTGTCTTCCCCTTTAGACTGTAAGCTCATTGTGGGCACAGAACGTGTCTGCTTATTATTATATTGTACTCTCTCAAGCACTTAGTGAGCATTTGACAAATAAATTGATTGACTAATCACACCTCACCTTTCTGACTTGCTGGTTTGTCATAATAATAATGATGGTATTTGTTAAGCACTTACTATATGTCAAGCACTGTTCCAAGCACTGGCCTAGATATAAGGGTAAACAAGTCAGACATAGTCCCTGTCCCACTTGGGGCTCACGGTCTTAATCCCCATTTTACAGATGAAGTAACCGAGACCCAGAAAAGCGAGGTGACTTGCCCAAGGTCACACAGCAGACACATGGATGAGTCGGGATTAGAACCCATGTCCTTCTCACTCCCAGGCCTGAGCTCTATCCACTAGGGCTCACAGTCTCCTGAGTCAGCCAACTTTTCCATTCATCTGCCCAAGCGCCTCGGTTTGAGGCGGTTTAAAGAGCGAGAAACATCGAGCAAAGAAACACAATCTGTTCCTTGTGGTTCTAACACAGCAAGGTCCAAAAAAAAAAAAAGCACAGACTGGTTGGTTCATTCATTCATTCAATAGTATTTATTGAGCGTTTAATGTGTGCAGAGCACTGTACTAAGCACTTGGGAAGTACAAGTTGGCAACATATAGAGACGGTCCCTACCCAACAACGGGCTCACAGTCTAGAAGGGGGAGACAGACAACAAAACAAAACGTGTGGACAGGTGTCAAGTCATCGGAATAAATAGAAATAAAGCTAGATGCACAATCATTAACAAAATAAATAGAATAGTAAATATGTACAAGTAAAATAAATAGAGTAATAAATCTGTATAAACATACATACAGGTGCTGTGGGGAGGGGAAGGAGGGAGGGCGGGGGGATGGGGAGGAGGAGAGGAAAAAGGGGGCTCAGTCTGGGAAAAAGGGGGCTCAGTCTGGGGAAAAAGGGGGCTCAATCTGGTTGGTTCCTGGCAACTTGAGATGTGCGTTTTTGTAATAATACCTGCTAATGCAATTCCCTCTCCAGCACCAAGCTCTGTTAAAATTCGTGACAGACAGCCAAGCAGCTTGTGCAGATTTGCAGATCTTGGTGTTATTTATGAGCAGCATAAATTAGGAAAGGTAAGCAGTCTCCCTTTTGTGCAACAGAAAGAGATTCGTTCAGGTTTCTGAGGTTCCGGTGCACTCATTCATTACCTGTTCGACATCCCTAAAATTCGGTCTGTGTTTCTAAGAGATCTCTGGATACCAGACCCAGATTTGGGCATATCAGGCACTCCCACTTAGATTGTATCCCAACCTGTCAAAGAGATTTATTCTTTTGTCAGAAAGTAATCACCAAATGTTTATTCAAGAGGCACGTTTGGCTCTCTCAGTCAGTGCTGCCCAACTTTCTGGTCGGGGCATTCGGGGAAGTGAGCGACTGTTGCTGATTGACCTTGGGCAAGGCACTTCACTTTTCTGTCCGTCAGTTACCTCATCAGTAAAATGGGGATTGAGATTGTGAACCCCGGGGACAGGGACTGTGTCCAGCCGGATTTGCTTGCATTCAGCCCAGCGCTTAGTACATAAAAAGTGCTTAAAAACACCATAATTACTATTATTTTTATTATCATTATTATTGAGCACTTGTGCAGAGCACTGTACTAAGTGTTTGGGAGAGTACAGTGCAACAAAAAACAGACACATTCCCTGTCCACAGTGATCTTAGAAGAGGGGGAGACAGATGTTAATATAAATAAATAAATTACAGATATGTCCATAAGTGCTGTGGGGCTGGGAGGGGGGAAAAACAAAGGGAGCAAGTCAGGGTGACATAGAAGGGAGTGGGAGAAGAGGAAAGGGGGAATTTAGGGGTGGCCTCTTGGAAGAGATGTGCCTTCAGTAAGACTCTGGAGCAGGGGAGAGTAACTGTCTGTTGGATTTGAGGAGAAAGGTGGTCCAGGCCAGAGGCCAGGGGCCAAGGGTCGGCGGTGAGACAGGTGAAATTGAGGCAGAGTGAGAAGGTTAGCATTAGAGGAATGAAGTGTGCGGCCTGGGTGTAGTAGGAGAGTGGTGAGGTGAGGTAAGAGGGGACAAAGTGATGGAGTGCTTTACTCCAGTGGTGAGGAATTTTTGTTTATGGAGGTGGATGGGCAACCACTGGAGTTTTTTGAGGAGTGGGGAAACATGGCCTGAACATTTCTGTGGAAAAAGGATCCGGGCAGCAGAGTGAAGTATGGACTGGAGTTGGGAGAGACAGGATGCTGGGAGGTCAGCAAGGAGGCTGATGCAGTAATCTAGGTGGGATAGGATGAGTGATTGTATTAACGTGGTACTGGTTTGGATGGAGAGGAAAGGGCGGTTTTTAGCAATCTTGTGAAGGTGGGACCGACAGGATTTAGTGATGGATTGAATATGTGGGTTGAATGAGAGAGAGAATTCAAGGATAACACCAGGGTTACAGGCTTGTGAGACAGAAAGGATAGTGGTGCCATCTACAGTGATGTGAAAGTCGAGGGGGAGGACAGGGTTTGGGTGGGAAGATAAGGATGACCTCGGGTTGAGTTTTCATGACGAACCCAGATCTCTCAATATAGTTCAAGCTATATTGAGCTTGAAAGCTCCTTGAGCTTCCTTGGAGGAGTTGTTGGCACATACTAGCATAGGTAACATTTCTTAGTTTGCAGTTTCTGAAACTCAGCCGGTGCAGAAAGTTGAGTGATCTTTAGCTTGTCCTCCTTCCCCCAGTTGGCATGTGGAGCTGTTAAATTCCATTCCAAGAAACCTGCTCAAACTGGATCTGATTTCAAGTATGCTTTGTACCTCATCTCCGGGGCCCATTCCTATGGAGCTGTAGTTCATCCCATCTACAAAAAGCGGGGATCCTCCACGCTTCCTTTTCTTCAGAGTAGCTCTTGCCTCCAGCGCTTATTACAGTGCCTGGCACCTAGTAAGTGCTTAACAAATACCATAATTATTATGCAGCTCATTGTGGGCAGGGAATGTGTCTACCAATTCTGTTTTATTGTACTCTCCCAAGCGTTTAATATGGTGTTCTGCACACAGTAAGCACTCAATACCATTGATTGATTAACTGATGGGAGAACGGGGTTGCCCCATTTTAATACCACAGTGTGTGTGGTTTGAGGGAGCAGAAGAAAACAGGGGCCTTCTGAGAAATGGGGTCTTGAACTGGATCAAAGAAGGAGAGCAAGGCTATGGAGAGAAAGGGAGAAGGATGAGGAATGGTGGGAGCTTAAAATATTCAAAAATTCTAAGAAGATTAGGATTTTTTGGTTTGTTTTTCTCTTTCTGGGGACTTCTCTGGCTTAAATGGTTGGAAAGAGCACAGGCTTGGGAGCCAGAGGTCACGGGTTCTAATCTCAGCTCTGCCACTTATCAGCTATGTGACTTTGAGCAAGTCACATAACTTCTCTGTGCCTCAGTCACCTCATCTGCAAAATAGGGATTAAGACTGTGAGCCCCGCGTGGGACAACCTGATTACCTTGTATTCCCCGCCCCTTGCCCCCACCAGTACTTAGAACAGTGCTTGGCACATAGTAAGCGCTTAACAAATACCTTCAGCATCATTTTAGCTCCCTTCCCAGGTAGCACTGTGTGTAGAGTAAATGAGCTTGAGGTACAGGTCAGCAACATCTAGAGACGGTCCCTGCCCGACAGCGGGCTCGCGGTCTAGAAGTGGGGAGGCGGACAACAAAACAAAACATGGAGACGGGTGTCGAAGTCGTCAGAACAAATAGAATTAGAGCTAGGTGCACATCATTAACAAAATAAATAGAATAGTAAATATGTACAAGTAAAATAGAGTAATAAATCTGTACCAATACGTATACAAGTGCTGTGGGGAGGGAAAGGAGGTAGGGCGGGGGCGATGGGGAGGAGGAGAGGAAAAAGGGGGCTCAGTCAGGGAAGCCCTCTTTTAGACTGTGAGCCCGCTGTTGGGTAGGGACCGTCTCTATATGTTGCCAACTTGGATTTCCCAAGCGCTTAGTACAGTGCTCTGCACACAGTAAGCGCTTTATAAGTACGATTGAAGGAATGAATTAAATTTGCTTGGGTAGTCCGTATTGTTTTCTTCTTTGAAATACAGGAAGTCAAGATCCATCCCACTCTGGTTCAAAATCAGTGTGGGAGGGGAAATGCACACCCCTCGTTCCTTCAATGGGGAGAGAGAAATACATTGTCCTAAAGCACTTGTTCACATGGGAGCTTCAGAGGAGCCTTTCCAATGCCAATTAATCAGTGGTATTTATTGAGCACTTACTATGTGCAGAGCATTTTTCTAAATGCTTGGGAGAGTACACTACAAGAGAATTAATAATGGCATTTATTAAGCGCTTACTATGTGCAAAGCACTGATCTAAGCGCTGGGGAGATTACAAGGTGATCAGGTTGTCCCGTGGAGGGCTCGCAGTCTTAATCCCCATGTTACAGATGAGGTAACTGAGGCACAGAGAAGTGAAGTGACTTGCCCAAAGTCACACAGCTGACAATTGGTGGAGCTGGGATTTGAACTCATGACCTCTGACTCCAAAGCCCGGGCTCTTTCCACTGAGCCACGCTGCTTCTCAGATATGTTCCCTGCCTATAATGAGCTTAAACTCCAGAGACGAAGCAGCATGGTATAGTGGATAGAGCATGGGCCTGGGAGTTCGAAGGTCATGGGTTCTAATCCCGGCTCTGCCGCTTGTCTGCTATGTGACCTTGGGCAAGTCACTTCACTTTTCTGGGCCTCAGTTGCCTCCTCTGTAAAATGGGGATTGAGATTGTGAGCCCCACGTGGGACAGGTAATGTATCCAACCCAATTTGCTTGTATCCACCCCAGCACTTAGTACAGTGCAAATGCTTATTCATTCATTCATTCATTCAGTCAGTCAGTCAATCAATCAATCGTATTTATGGAGCACTTATTTTGTGCAGACCACTGTACTAAGCGCTTGGGAAGTACAATTCAGCAACAGAGACAATCCCTGCCCACAACGGGCCCACAGTCTAGAAAGGGGAGACAGACATCAAAACAAGTCAACAGGAATCAGTAGCATCATTATAAATAAAAATAATAATAATGATAATGATGGCATTTATTAAGCACTTACTATGTGCAAAGCTCTGGGGAGGTTACAAGGTGATTAGGTTGTCCCACAGGGGGCTCACAGTCTTCATCCCCATTTTACCGATGAGGGAACTGAGGCCCAGAGAAGTCAAGTGACTTGCCCAAAGTCACCCAGCTGATGAGTGGCAGAGCCGGGATTTGACCTCTGACCTCTGACTCCAAAGCCTGGGCTCTTTCCATTTAACCATGATGCTTCCCCTAATAGATATATACACACTTCCCCTTATAGATATATGCACATCATTAATAGAAATAAATAGAATTATAGTTATAGATATGTACATATATTCACAAGTGCTGTGGGGTGGGGAGGGGGGAAGAGCAAAAGGAGTGAGTTGGGGTGATGGGGAGGGGAGGGGGAGCAGAGGAAATGGGGGACTTAATCTGGGAAGGCCTCCTGAGGAGGTGAGCTTTCAGCAGGGCTTTGAAGGGAGGAAGTGAGCTAGTTTGGCGGATTTGAGGAGGGAAGGCATTCCAGGCCAGGGGAAGGACGTGGGCCAGGAGTCGACGGCGGGACAGGCGAGAACGAGGCCGAGTGAGGAGGTTAGTGGCAGAGGAGCGGAGGGTGCGGGCTGGGCTGGAGAAGGAGAGGAGGGAGGTGAGGTTGGAGGGGGTGAGGGGATGGAGAGCTTTGAAGCCAACAGTGAAGAGTTTTTGCATGGTACAGAGGTTGATAGGCAACCACTGGAGAGTTTTGAGGAGAGGGGTGATATGCCCAGAACATCAATCCCCAGAATTTGCTTAACAAATACCGCAGTTATTATCATAAAGTATTTAATGATGCATGGGTGTAGGGTTTTCAGGCCAAGGGAGATTGTGATGGTGTTAGCCCTGAGAGATGTTCTCCCCGGAAGGCCGATGCTGCAAAGTACAGTGCTCTGCGCACATTAAGCGCTCAATAAATACGATTGAATGAATGAATGCAAAGCCCTACTGAGGAGGTGCTCGAAAGTGGCAAGAAGCTGCCTTATTCTCTGGGCAAGGGAGCACTGCAGCCACCCTTTCTGCTCCAAGGAACGGATTCTTGGCCCCTTCCTTCCCTTCTTCCCTCCCTCCTTCCCCTGGGTGAGGAAAGGAGCCTGTCTGTATATGTTGCCAACTTGTACTTCCCAAGCGCTTAGTACAGTGCTCTGCACACAGTAAGCGCTCAAGAAATACGATTGATTGATTGATTGATTGATTGAAGAATGGTTGTTGGGGCAAGACTAGACCCTTACGCTAACCCACTCTGTTGCCCTGGTTTAGTCTTTCCACCTTGAGCCAGTGAGAGGGGAAGCGGCATGGCCTAGTGGAAAGAACTCAAGCCCGGGAATCAGTGGACTTTGGGTTCTAATCCCGACTCTGCTGCTTACCTGCTGGGTGACCTTGGGCAATTCACTTAACTTCTCAGAGCCTCAGTTCCCTCATCTGCAAAACGGGGATACCTGTTCTCCCTCCTGCTTTCCTCTCCATCCAAATTGCTACCACGTTAATTCAAGCACTTATCCTGTCCCACCTTTACTATATCAGCCTCCTTGCTGACCTCCCAGCACCCCGTCTCACCCGACTTCAATCCATACTTCACTCTGCTGCCCGGATCATTTTTCTACAGAAATGCTCGTTCCATATTTCCCCACTCCTCAAGAACCCCCAGTGGTTGCCATCCACCTCCACATCAAACAGAAACTCCTCACCATTGGCTTTGTAGCACTCAATCACCTTGCTCCCTCCTACCTCACTTCGCTACTCTCCTTCTAAAACCCAGCCCACACACTTCGTTCCTCTAATACTAACCTTCTCACTGAACCTCAATTTCATCTATCTCGCCTCTGACCTCTCGCCCATACCCAGCCTCTGTCCTGGAACACTCTCCCTCTTCATATCCGTCAGACAATTATTCTTCCCCGCTTCAGAAGCAGTGTGGCTCAGTGGAAAGAGCCCGGGCTTTGGAGTCAGAGGTCATGGGTTCAAATCCCAGCTCCTCCAATTGTCAGCTGTGTGACTTTGGGCAAGTCACTTCACTTCTCTGTGCCTCAGTTCCCTCATCTGTAAAATGGAGATTAAGAGTGTGAGCCCCACGGGGGACAACCTGATCACCTTCTATCCCCCCAGTGCTTAGAACAGTACTTTGCACATAGTAAGCGCTTAACAAATACTATTATTATTGTTATTATTATTCAAAGACTTATTGAAGGCACATCTCCTCCAAGAGGCCTTCCCCAACTAAGCCCTCTTTTCATTTTATTCCTCTCCCTTCTGCATTGCCCTGACTTGCTCCCTGCATTCATCCCCCCTCTCAGCCCCACAACACTTATGTAGATATCTGTAATTTATTTATTTATTTATTTTAATGTCTGGCTCCCCCTCTAGATGGTAAGCATCTTGTGGGCAGGGAATGTGTCTATTATAATGTACTCTCGTAAGTGCTTTATTTAGTGCCTTGCACACAGTAAGCACTCAATAAATTCATTCATTCATTCACTCATTCAGTTGTATTTATTGAGCGCTTACTGTGTGCAGAGCACTGTACTAAGTGCTTGGGAAGTACAAGTTAGGAACATATAGAGATGGTCCCTACCCAACAACGGGCTCACGGTCTAGAAGGGGGAAACAGACAACAAAACAAAACAAAACATGTGGTCAGGTGTCAAGTCATCAGAATAAATAGAAGTAAAGCTAGAAGCACATCACTGACAAAATAAATAGTAAATATGTACAAGTTAAATAAATAGAGTAATAAATCTGTACAAACATATATACAGGTGCTTTGGGGAGGGGAAGGAGGTAGGGCGGCGGGGATGGGGAGGGGGATTGATTGATTGATACTTAGACTGTGAGCCCCACGTGGGGCCTGTTTATCTTGCATCTGCCCCATCACTTAGTACAGTGCTTGACGCGTAGTAAGTGCTTAACAAATACTATTATTATTGTTGTTATTATTATTATTATTATCTGTTGCCCAGATCATTTTTTTTAGGCGGTGAGCTCGTGGGCAGGAATCTGTCACTTGTTGTTGTATTGTACCCTCTGTTATATAATACAGTGCTTTGCATCCAGTAAGGGCTCAATAAATATGATTGAATGAATGAATGATTTTTTCAGAAAACAGTTAAATCCATGTTTCCCCACTCCTCAAAAGCCTCCAGTCGTTGTCCATCTACTTCCCTATCAAACAGAAACTCCTTATCGTTGGCTTTAAGGCATTCAGTCAGCTCATCCTCTTCTACCACACCTCGCTGAACTCCTACAGCCCAGCCCAAGCACTTTCCTTTCCTGATGCCGACCTATTCATCGTGCTCAATCTTGTCTGTCTTGCCACTGATTACTTGCCCTCATCCTCCTTCTGGCCTGGAATTCCCTCCCCTTCCATATCCACCAGCCCACTTTCTCATCATCTTCAAAGCCTGTTCAAGCCACATCTCCTCCAAGAGGCCTTCCCCAACTAAGCCCTCATTTTATCCCATTCACCCTTCCCTCTGTATCACCTTGGCACGTGGATCTGTACTCCTTAAGTGCTTTAGAGCTGGGAGGGGGGGTGCATAAATGGAGCAAGTCAGGGCTGGACACGGAAGGGAGTGGGAGAAGAGGAAAGGAGGGCTTAGCCAGGGAAGGCCTCTTGGAGGAGATGCACCTTTAATAAAGCTTTGAAGGTGGGGAGAGTAATTGTCAGATATGAGGAGGCAGGATGTGGGTGAGAAGTAGGTGGCAAGATTGAGGAGCAGTGAGAAGGTTAGCATTAGAAGAGTGAAGATTGTGGGCTGCGATGTAGTACTAATACTACTCCTTTTCCTACTTACAACCGGTGCTACTACAATATCAACCTAGAATTTGTAGCAAGGTATAAAGGTAACTTCCTACCTGCTGCCAAAGCCATATTGAGCGTGCTTTAGATCCTGAGCTAAAGGCCCATATTGAATGAGGATGCAGTTCACCCCTGACCCCTTCAGCCTTCCGGGGAAAGGAAACAGGAAGAGATTGGGTTGGATGGATTGACCCGGGAAATGCACAGATTGAGACAGGGGCAGGCAAAATTGGGCTTTAAGGGAGGACTTTGAGGGGGCAAAATGAGGAAGAATATAAAGGGGGAAAGAGAGAAAAGGGAGGAGGAAAAGAAGGTGGCAGTGGGAGGGCAGAGGGGAAGATTAGGGTTCCTGAGACTGCATCTGTGTCTCTTACTTTTATTGTAATCAGTTCTTTCCACGCACCTTCTTAGTTCTGAGGGGTTCTTTGGGACCAAGGTTCCCGTATGATTTCTGTCTTTGATCGGAGCTTCCGTGGTCATTATCCCTGTCCCAGAAACTTGCCTCAGAACTCTGGATCCAATGGCCTAGTGAATAGCACATGGGCCTGGGAATCAGAAGGTCATGAGTTCTCATCCCGGTTCCACCATTTGTGTGCTGTGTGAACTTGAGAAGTCACTTCACTTCTCTGGGCCTCAGTTACCTGATCTGTAAAGTGGGGATGAAGACCGTGAGCCCTGGGTGTGACAGGGACTGCATCCAACCAGATTGTATTGTATCTATTCCAGCTCTTAGTACAATGCCTGGCACATAGTAAATGTTTAACAAATACCGCAGTTATTATCATTACCCTTTCTGTCCCAAAACTCGGAAGGGTAGAGGTAATGGCATGGCCTCCACGGGTTGAATCCCAGGGACCATTTGCTCTCAATAAATACCATTGATTGATTAATTGGTCAAGAGTGGCCATTGTCCTGGTGCACAATGGCTGGGCCTAGCAGTCTGTGAATGAGAATATCCGCTGCTGGCTCTGAGCCAGGTAGAAGCTACTGTGGCTAAAAGTGGCTGCTCTTATGTACATATCTGTAATTTAATTTATTTGTATTGTTGTCTGTCTCCCCCCGCTAGACTCTAAGCTTGTTGCGGGCAAGGAATGTCACTGGTTATTGTTATTATTGTACTTTCCCAAGTGCTTAGTACAGTACTCTGCACACAGTAAGCGCTCGATAAATATGACTGAATGAATGAATACCGCAAACTCTCTCTCTCTCTCTCTCTCTCTCTCTCTCTCTCTCTCTCTCTCTCTCTCTCTCTCCATCCCTCACCCTTTCCCCCCCCATCACTTTCCCTCCCCACCCTGACTCCATGGTTGGCCCACATTTACTAAAGGAAGTCACTGGCTAGTCCAGAAGACTCCCCTCTGGTTTAGAGCTTCCGTTCTGTTTTCAGAGTTGCATAACCTTTCCCATTCTCCCAAACATTCAGTAGAGACCCAGCCAGAAAGATCAGCTAATATTATTTTAAGACTTCCCAAAGATTCTTCCCCTCTGAACTGAAAACTCACTGTGAGCAGGGAACGCGCCTACCAACTCCATTGTATGGTTCTCTCCCAAGTGCTTAGTACAATGCTCTGCACACATTCCATGCTCAATAAATACCACTGATGATGATGACAGAGGAGGTGTTCCACTCCTCTCTTATTTTTCTGACTGAGGAAAACTAGCAAAGTGAAATCTCTCTGGCAGGTTCTTTCATTCATTCATTCAATCCTATTTATTAAGCGCTTACTGTGTGCAGAGCACTGTACTAAACTCATGGGAAATTATGCTACAACAATAAGCATTAACAGTCTCTGCCCACAATGAGCTCAGAGTTTGGCTGGAGTCCCTCTGGGATTGTGGATTTTCAGCTAAATCCTAAAGTAATAATCCATGTCACAGGAGGAGTTAGGCTGTCCCATCTTCCTGCTTGCAGTTGGAAAGGACTTATCAATCAAGCAGTGATATTTATCGAGCGCTTTCTGTGTGCAGAGCACTGAACTAAGTGCTTGTGAGTATACAATGAAATAATAATAATAATTGTGGTATTTGTAAAGTGTTTAGTATGTGCTAGGCACTGCAGTAAGCACTGGGGTGGAAACAAGCAAATTGGGTTGGACAAAGTCCCTATCCCACATAGGTCTCAAAATCTTAATCCCCATTTTACAGATGAAGTAACTGAGGCCCAAAGAAGTGAAATGACTTGCCCGGTAGAGTTGGTAGACCCCTTCCTTTGCCCACAAGGAACTTTAAGTCTAAAGGGGTCCTACAAGCCATCTTCCAAGCTCCTGCAGAAAACTGTAGTAAACCCATCCCACAGTGTTTTTCCCTCCTTGCTGTCATTTTGGCTTTCCCCTTACCCTCCCCTTCCCTACTCTAACTGGGTCAACCATTAGAATTTCCTTCAGTAGCAGCTCCTTCTGTCTCTTCTAATCACTATGTCACCATATGAAAATAGCCCAAACAAGAGTAGTTCCTGTTAAAAGAACCCCGAGGTTATCTTTTTACATTGGCGACGGACTAGCACTGATTTACACAAGTTTAGCTAGTGGAGGTGGTGGAAATGCCAGGCTTTTTTGGAAGTGAAATTAAGAACACATTTATATTTTTTGCCTGCGTTCATGGTTGTGAAAGCAGAACCCTTCAGGACTTCCACAGACTTAGCTGGTTCCTGTGGCCAATAGTTAAGACTATTTATAGCTCTGGAAACAACAGTTAAAAACAACAGCGCTAAATATCATGGTGAAGAATATGGAAGTTGCTGTCTGTCTTAGGGCCTCAGAACCTACCCAGAAAAATAAATGAAAAGTCAGTCGACTTTTTAAAAATTGTTAATTCAGCTGAGGCTGTAAGCTCTTTTGACAATTCACATCTCTCCTATCCCCCAAAAAACCCCTCTCTTGACTCTGTTTCCCTCCAGTTATCGTCCCACCTCTCTCCTACCGTTCCTCTCCAAACTCCTTGAGCGAGTAGTCTACAAAAGCTGTCTCGAGTTCCTCTCCTCCAGTTCTCTCCTTGACCCCCTCCAGTCTGGCTTCCGCCCCCTCCACGCCACCAAAACGGCCCTCTCAATGGTCACCAATGATCTTCTTGCCAGATCATCATCATCATCATCATCAATCGTATTTATTGAGCGCTTACTATGTGCAGAGCACTGTACTAAGCGCTTGGGAAGTACAAATTGGCAACATATAGAGACAGTCCCTACCCAACAGTGGGCTCACAGTCTAAAAGGGGGAGACAGAGAACAAAACCAAACATACTAACAAAATAAAATAAATAGAATAGATATGTACAAGTAAAATAAATGGAGTAATAAATATGTACAAACATATATACATATATACAGGTGCTGTGGGGAAGGGAAGGAGGTAAGATGCGGGGGATGGAGAGGGGGACGAGGAGGAGAGGAAGGAAGGGGCTCAGTCTGGGAAGGCCTCCTGGAGGAGGTGAGATCTCAGCAGGGCCTTGAAGGGAGGAAGAGAGTTAGCTTGGCGGATGGGCAGAGGAAGGGCATCCTAATCTGTCCCCGCCCCTGTCCCCTAACTGTGGGGGTCCCTCAGGGCTAAGCTCTGGATCCCCTCCAGCGTGGCTCAGTGGAAAGAGCCCAGGCTCGGGAGTCAGAGGTCAAGGGTTCTAATCCCGGCTCCCCCACGTGTCTGCTGTGTGATATTGGGCAAGTCACTTAACTTCTCTGAGCCTCAGTTACCTCATCTGTAAAATGGGGATTAAGACTGTGAGCCTCCTCCCCAGTGCTTAGAACAGTGCTTCACACATAGTAAGCGCTTAACAAATGCCATTATTATTATTATTCTCCATCTGCACCCACTCCCTTGGAGAATTTATTCTCTCCCATGGCTTCAGCTACCATCTCTACGGGGATGATTCCCAAGTCTACATCTCCAGCCCTGATCTCATTCTCAGAGGTCATGGGTTCAAATCCCGGCTCCGCCACTTGTCAGCTGTGTGACTTTGGGCAAGTCACTTCAATCAGTCAATCAATCAATCGTATTTATTGAGCGCTTACTGTGTGCAGAGCACTGTACTAAGTGCTTGGGAAGTACAAGTTGGCAACATATAGAGACAGTCCCTTCCCAACAGTGGGCTCACTTCACTTCTCTGTGCCTCAGTTACCTCATCTGTAAAATAGGAATTAAGACTGTGAGCCCCCCGTGGGACAACCTGATCACCTTGTAACCTCCCCAGTGCTTAGAACGGTGCTTTGCACATAGTAAGCGCTTAATAAATGCCATCATTCTTCTTATTATTATCTCTCTCCTTCTCTGAAGACTCAGATTTCCTCCTGCTCCGCCACTTGTCAGCTGTGTGACTTTGGGCAAGTCACTTCACTTCTCTGTGCCTCAGTTACCTCATCTGTAAAATAGGAATTAAGACTGCGAGCCCCCCGTGGGACAACCTGATCACCTTGTAACCTCCCCAGCGCTTAGAACAGTGCTTTGCACATAGTAAGCACTGAATAAATGCCATGATTCTTATTGTTATTATCTCTCTCCTTCTCTGAAGACTCAGATTTCCTCCTGCTTTCCGAACAACTCTATTTTGATGACCCATGGACACTGCAAACTTAACATGTCCAAATAGATGTCATCTTCCCATACAAACTCCCCGTGACTTTCCCATCACTGTAGACAGCACCACCACCCTTCCTGTCTCACAGACCCATAACCTTGGCTCATCTAATCTCTCTAATTCAACGCACGTATTCAATCCATCAACTAATCCCGTCGGTTCAACCTTCACAACGTCGCTAAAATCAGCTCTATCCTTTCCATCTAAACTGCTACCACGCTGATCCAAGCACTTACGCTTTCCCAACTTAATTATTGCATCAGCCGCCTTGCTAACCTCCCTGTCTCCTGTCTCTTTCCACTTCTGCCGTCCGAGTCGTTTTTCTACAGAAACATTCAATTCAGGTTTCCCCACTCCTCAGGAACCTTCAGTGGTTGCCCATCCACCTTCACGCCAAATAGAAACTCTTTGCCAGAGGCTTTAAAGCACTCGATCACCTTGCTCCCCTCTATCCTATCTCCCTGATTTCTTACTTCAATCCAGACCACACAATTTGCTCTGCTAATGCCAACCTACTCACTGTATTTTTATCTTGTCTATCTCACTGCCGACCTCTTATCCATGTCCTGCCTCTGGCCTGGAGTTCCCTTCCCCTTCGCATCCGACAGACAGTCCCCACCTTCAAATCCTCATTAAGAGAACATGTCCTTCAAGAGGCCTTCCCCTATTAATCCCTTATTTCCTCTTCTCCCACTCCCTTTTGCATCACCTTTGCACTTGGATTTCCTCCCTTTAGTCACCCTTCTTTCAGCTCACAGCACTTTATTTACAGCGAGAAGCAGCGCGGTCTAGCAGAAAGAGCGAGGGCCTGGAAGCCAGAAGACATGGGTTCTAATCCTGTCTCGGCCACCTGCCTGCTGTGTTACCTTGGGCAAGTCGCTTAACTTCTTTGTACCTCTGTTTCCTCAACTGCAAAATGAGGATTAAATATCTGTTCTCCTTCCTATATAGACTGAGTCCCAGACTATGTCTGACCTAAGTAATTTGTATCTACCCCAGTGCTTCGGACAATGTTGGGCCCTTAGTAAGCACTTAACAAATACCATAAAAAGTCTATAATGTATTTATTCATATTAACATCTGTCTCCCCCTTTAGATTGTAAGCTCGTTGTGACCTAGGAACGTTTTTATCAACTGTTATATTGTACTCGCCCAAGTGCTTAGTACAGTGCTCTGCATGCAGTAAATGTGCAGTAAATGTGATTGATTGATCGATGCCAGGGGTCAGCCAATTAATCAGAAAAAAGGACAACTTTATGGCATGGATAATAAGGTTTATTATTAACAGTAGATATGAGCTAAGTATCTTTAACTAGAAGCCGGAACTGTATATTTACACCTGTACCAGACTGACTCTGCAGTCAATCGTTGGTATTGATTGAGCACTTACTCTAGGATGAGCACTGTACTAAGCACTTGGGAGAGTCCAAAAGAGTAACTAGGTTCGATCCCTGCCCAGAAAAAGTTTACAATCTAGCAGGGGAGTTTACAATCCACAGAGGTTTTACCTAACGAATCTGCATTTGTGAATCATCCACCCTCACTCAAGAAGCAAGAAATCACAATCTGGGACGCTTAGTAGAGTGCTCAAGTGGTTAGTACAGTGCTCTGCACATAGTAAGCGCTCAAAAAATATGGTTGAATGAATGAATGAGACCACTAATTATTTATGGAAAGCAGTTACTTATTTTGCCTAAAATTCAAATTCAATGGGACGGGTACTTTAAAGGGAGACCAGATCTGATTGTCATAACTGTTCTGTACCGGGAACCTCAGACGTTTTAATTCACATTCAGCCTGGATCCTGTGAGAAGCAGTGTGGCCTAGTGGAAAGAACACAGGCGAGGGAATCAGAGGACCTCGTTCTAACCTGGCATTGGCCCTTGTATGCTGTGTGACTTGTCTTCTCTGTGCCTCAGTTACTTCACCCGTAAAATGGGGATTAAGAAGCAACGTGGCTTAGTGGATAGAGCACGGGCTTGGGAGTCAGAGGACACGGGTTCTAATTCCGGCTCCACCACTTGTCTGTTGTGTGACCTTGGTCAAGTCACTTCACTTCTCTGTTCATTCATTCATTCAATCGTATTTATTGAGCGCTTGCTGTGTGCAGAGCACTGTACTAAGCGCTTGGGAAGTACAAGTCAGTAACGTATAGAGACGGTCCCTACCCAACAACGAGCTCACAGTCTAGAAGGGGAAGACAGACAACGAAACAAAACATGTGGACAGGTGTCAAGTCGTCAGAACAAATGGAATTAAAGCTAAATGCACATCACTGGGGCTCACAGTCTAAGTAGCCACTTGTCCGCTGTGTGACCTTGAGCAAGTTGCTTCACTTCCCTGTGCCTCAGTCACCCCAGCTGTAAAATGGGGAGACTGTGAGCCCCCCATGGGACCGCCTGACTACCTTGTATCTACCCCAGTGCTTAGCACGGTTTCTAGCACATAGCCTATGCTTTAACAGATACTTTTTAAAAAAGACGGGGAAATCTTGCAAAATTCCAGGATTTGGAGAGGAACCCTAAGATGCCTGGCTTTTTATAAAAATAGGTGAGCTGTTCAGCGCTTACTATGCGCCAAGCACTGTTCTAAGTGCTGGGGAAGATACAAGGTATTCAGGTTGTCCCACGTGGGGCTCACGGTCTTAATCCCCCCTTTTACAGATGAGGGCACTGAGGCCCAGAGAAGTGAAGTGACTTGCCCAACGTCACAAAGCGGACACATGGCGGAGCCGGAATTCGAACCCACGACCTCTGACTCCCAAGCCCGGGCTCTTTCCACTAAGCCACACTGCTGCTCCTAACACAGTACTGCCCAGAATGCAATCGTGGAGAAATGCGTGCTTCAGTTCCCTCATCCGTAAAATGGGGATTAAGACTGTGAGCCCCACGTGGGACAACCTGATTACCTTGTATCTACCCCAGCGCTTAGAACAGTGCTTAGCACATTTTACAGATGAGGTAACTGAGGCCCAGAGAAGTTAAGTGACTTGCCCAAAGTCACACAGTTGACAGTTGGTGGAGCTGGGATTTGAACCCATGACCTCTGACTCCAAGTCAGTGAATGCTGCAGTTTCCTCATCTATGAAATATAGAGTCAATACTTGCTCTCCCTCCAATTTAGACAGTGATAATAATAATAATAATGATGGCATTTATTAAGCGCTTACTATGTACAAAGCACTGTTCTAAGCACTGGGGAGGTTACAAGGTGATCAGGTTGTCCCACGGGGGGCTCACATTCTTAATCCCCATTTTACAGATGAGGGAACTGAGGCCCAGAGAAGTTAAGTGACTTGCCCAAAGTCACACAGCTGACAATTGGCAGAGTCGGGATATGAACCCATGACCTCTGACTCCAAAGCCTGTGCTCTTTCCACTGAGCCACGCTTCTTCTCAGTGATCCCCTTGTGGGAAAGGGATTGTATCTCACCTGAGTATTTTGTTTCTACCCCAGCACTTAGTAGAGTGCTTGGCACTCAGTAAGCATTTATTCATTCATTCAATCGTTTTTATTGAGCACTTGTTGTGTGCAGAGCACTGTACTTAGCGCTTAACAAGCATTTTACAAGCACCACAGTCATCAATCATGGATACAAGAAGTTATATATGGTTCGGAATCACAGGAGTTTTCATAATCTAGGGAGACAGAAGGTGGAGGCCGCAGAATTCAGTACCTCAAGGTTCACAAAGGGTCTAGAGAATCTTCACATCTCAGGTCCTCATGCGGATTAGCGTAAATTGAATGTTAAAATGTTTGTTGTTGTTAGCCAGGATGGCAGGGCTCTAGCTCAGGTGGGTCAATCAATCCATCAGCATATTTATTGGGCCTTTATTGTGTGCAAAGCTGCACTAAGCGCTTGGGAGTGTACTGTGGAACAGCGTTGGTGGACACATTCCCTGTCCACAAAGCGCCAGTCCAGTCTAGAGGAGGAGACCGACATTAATGTAAATACATAGATTACGGATATGTACATAAATCTGAGGGAGGGGTGAATAAAGAGAGCAAATTAGGGCAGTCCAGAAGGGAGTGGGAGAAGGGGAAATGAGGGCTTAGTCAGGGGAGACCTCTTGGAGAAGATGTGCCTTGGATGGGGAGAGTAATTGTCGGATATGAAGAGGGAGGGCATTCCAGGCCAGAGGCAGCACACGGGCGAGAAGTCGACAGCAAGATAGGTACAAGGAGAAGGTTGGCATCAAGGGGAATGAAGTGTGCGGGCTGGGTTGTAGTACAAGAGAATAATAATAATAATAATGTTGGTATTTGTTAAGTGCTTACTATGTGCAAAGCACTGTTCTAAGCGCTGGGGTAGATACAAGGTAATCAGGTTGTCCCACGAGGGGCTCACAGTCTTCACCCCCGTTTTACGGATGAGGGAACTGAGGCCCGGAGAAGTGAAGGGACTTGCCCAAAGTCACCCAGCTGACAAGTGGCGGAGCCGGGATTCGAACCCACGGCCTCTGACTCCAAAGCCCGGGCTCTTTCCACTGAGCCACGCTGCTTCCAAAGGGAGGTGAGGTAGGAGGGGGCAAGGTAATGGAGAGCTTTAAAGCCAATGCTGAGGAGCTTTTGTTGGATGCGGTGGTCTATACAACAGGTAGGGGAGTGGAGGAGACAGCAGAGAACCTGACACCATGACCCCGGCCTGGCTGGGGAGAAGCAGTGTGGCTTAGTGGTTAGAGCCCGGGACTGGGATTCAGAAGGACCTGGGTTCTAGCCCTGGCTCTTCCTCTTGTCTGCTGTGTGACCTTGGGTGGGTCATTTCACTTCTCTGTGCCTCAGTTACCTCAGAGCCCACTGTTGGGTAGGGACTGTCTCTATATGTTGCCAACTTGTACTTCCCAAGCGCTTAGTACAGTGCTCTGCACACAGTAAGCGCTCAATAAATACGATTGATGGTTGTAAAATGAGGATTGAGACTGTGAGCCCCACTTGGGACGTGGACTGTGTCCAACCTGATTACTTTGTATCTGCCCCAGCGCTTAGAACAGTGTCTGTACATAGTGCTTTACAAGTACCATGGAAAAAAGAGCGGATGAGGCAAACCAAGGACAGGGGAAACAGAAAAACTACAGGGAATTGTTCACCGGTTTGGGTTATTTTAAAAGAATACTTACAGTGCGGGCTCTATCGAGTTTACAGTCAGTTAGAGGAAGAAAGACAAAATAAGCATGCAATCAAATGCATATTTATGTCTAATTGTTAAGGGGAATTGAAGGGTGGAGTGAGACACAAATTGTGCTGACTTGTAGAAGAGAATGGCACTTAAAACCTGTTGCAGTTCTGTGCCTTCAAACTCCACCCAAATATTTAGTATGTTCAATTCAGCATTTGAGAATCGCCTCAGGTCGTGGCTGTAAGTGCTGACTGATTTAGGAAGCCTGCTGCCGGTAATGATGTGTTAGAACAATTATGTGTTACCATAATCGGTGTCCCCACCTCTCTGAGGGAATCTTGTGGAGTGACATACCCCCTTCTTGGCATTAAAGCACTCATTTATTTGAAGTGAAGAGTAATTGTGTTGTAATCTTGGGAAGAAAAGATCACATGGGCCATTTCTAGGTAAATGGCTATTCCTAGACATTCCTAGGCTATTCCTATGTGATGCCAATTTGTACTTCCCAAGCGCTTAGTACAGTGCTCTGCACATAGTAAGCGCTCAATAAATACGATTGATTGATTGATTGATAGACACCCAGCTTTTAGTAGCTGATGGTGGCTTAGATTGAAGAAGTGCTGGGCAGAAAAAGAATACACTATATTACCAGAAAATTTACGGTGGCTGTCTTTCAGAAACTGAGTTAATGGAACAGGCAACAGCCAGAGCCAGGAAAAAGAAGCAGCTTGGCCTGGTGGAAAGAGCACAAGCCTGGGAGCCAGAGGACATGGGTTCTAGTCCCGGCTCTGCTGTGTGACCTTGGGCAAGTCACTTCACTTCTCTGGGCCTCAGTTACCCCATCTGTAAAATGGGGATTAAGAGTGTGAGCCCCATGTGGAACAGGGACTGTGTCCAACCTGATTACCTTGTAACCACCCCAGCACTTAGAACAGTGCTTGCCACATAATAAGTGCTTAACAGATACCACAATAATAATAATAATTATTATTATTATTAGATGACTTCCAGGGAACTTCTGGGAGGAGATGGAGTAAGTTAGGGTTCTCCATGTTCTTCTGCCATCAGAACCTCTCAACCCCCTGCAATTGGCTTCTCCCCTCTAGACTGAAAAGCTCTTTGTGAGCAGGGATTGTATCCACCTACTCTATTGTATTTTACTCTTCCAAGCGCTTAATACAGTGCTTGCACATAGTAGGCACACCAAAATAATAACAATAATAATGAATAATAGTTGTGGTATTTGTTAAGTGCTTACTACTACTAATAATAATAATTATGGTATTTATTAAGCGCTTACTATGTGTTTTAAGTGCTGGGGTAGATACAAGGTAAGCAGGTTGTCCCCACGTGGGGCTCAAAGTCTTGATCCCCATTTTACAGATGAAGTAACTGAGGCACAGGGAAGCCAAGTGACATGCCCAAAGTCACACAGCAGACAAGCGGGCAGAGCTGGGATTAAAGCCCATGACCTCTGACTCCCAAGCCTGTGCTCTTTCCACTAAGCCATGCTGCTTCTCATCCATAAGTGATGTGCCATAAGTGCTACTGATTGACTGATTCTACATCCCACCCCAAAATATCCCTGTTCCTGGAGGAGGGAGGGGAAGCCAAACACATGTTATAATAATCGTGGTGTTTGTTAAGCGCTTATTATGTGCCAGGCACTGCTCTAAGCGCTGGGGTGGATACCGGCAAACTGGGTTGAACACAGTCCCTGTCCCATGTGGGGCTCACAGTCTCAATCCCCATTTTACAGATGAGGTAACTGAGAAAGTGCTTAGTACAGTGCTTTCCACACAGTAAGTGCTCACTACATACGATTGAATAAATGAATGAGGCACAGAGAAGTGAAATGACTTGCCCAAGATTACACAGCAGGCAACTAGTGGAGCCAGTATTAGAATCCATGACCTTCTTACTCCCAGGCCTGGGTGCTCTCCACTACTCCGTGCTGTTATCCCCTTTCCTCTGCCATAGGGCAAGTTCTATAAATATAAGTATGTCCATATATTTATAGAACATAAAAATATGCTGAGACACTTATTGGTGTTCCCTTTCAGCTGAGCAGTGCACGTTCCAACTGTTTTCTGAGTCCCTAGGCCCCTAAGGTTCAAGAAACTATTTTCTGTCATGAGAGGAACTTGGAAAGGCATGTGTCTGATGAAGAGGGAGATGAGGAAGCACAGATGATGACTTGTCAGCGAGGAGCTGAACACCAAATAGATCCTGCCATAATCAATGCCATTATTATTATTTTAATGCCATTATTATTATTTTTAATGCCATTATTATTATTTTTTCAGCGCTTAGAACAGTGCTTTGCACATAGTAAGCGCTTAACAAATGCCATTATTATTATTATTATTATTATCCTGGAAACGGTACCTGAAATACCCGAACCCAGCTAGTTAGTCATGGGCCACCAGGTCACTCGTCTCTCCTGATGATTCAGGACGTTTAGTCACATATCTTTCTTAACAAGGGAGTGGGAACTGAGAAGTCAGGGAGAGTAGATAATAATAATAATAATACTTGTGATATTGGTCGAGCACTTACTATGTGCCAGGCACTGTTCTAAGAGCTGGGGTAGATACAAGATAATCAGGTCGGACACGGTCTCTGTCTCACATGGGGCTCACAGTCTTAATCCCCATTTTATATATGAGTGAACTTAGGCCCCAAGAAGTTAAGCGACTTGCCCAAGGTCACACAGCCGGCATATATCTGTATATATTGATAATTTATTTATTTATTTATATTATCGTCTGCCTCCCAGTCTGAACTGTGAGCTCGGCGTGGGCAGAGAATATGTCTGTGTGTTGTTTTACTATACTCTCCAAAGCGCGTAGTTCAGTGCTCTGCAAGCAGTAAGTGTTCAGTAAATACGATTGAATGAATGAATGAATGACAAGTGCCAGAGCCGGGATTAGAACCCCTTGATGCAGGGGGCAGAGCCAGAATTAGTTGAAAGTTTGAGTTTTAGAGTGAACCTTCCAGAAGAAGAGAAGAGGGCCTCTGTTTTAGTGTGGTGGGCACAGTATTGGCCCAGTGTGGGGAACAGGGAGGCTCTTAGTGAATAATAATAATAATAATAATAATAATAATGACATTTATTAAGTGCTTACTATGTGCAAAGCACTGTTCTAGGCGCTGGCGAGGTTACAAGGTGATCAGGTTGTCCCACAGGGGGGCTCGCAGTCTTGATCCCCATTTTACAGATGAGGTAACTGAGGCCCAGAGAAGTGAAGTGACTTGCCCCGAGTCACACAGCTGACAATTGGCAGAACCGGGGTTTGAACCCATGACCTCTGACTTCAAAGCCTGTGTTTTTCCACTGAGCCACGCCGCTTCTCAATCTCAGTGAATGATTTGACGGCTTCCATCCTTGCTCTAGACTGTCGGCTCACTGTGGGCAAGGAATGTGTCTGTTATATTGTCATATTGTTTCGTTGTTTTAGAAATATTAACTGATGAGGGGTCAATACCATAAAGGAGAAGTCTGTTTTTATAGTCATTTCCAAATTAGGGGCTGTTAGCATCTGTGGAAATATTTTTCAGAGCTGCAGAAGATTTCCCAAATCATTATTTTGTTAATATGTTTGGTTTTGTTCTCTGTCTCCCCCTTCTAGACTGTGAGCCCACTGTTGGGTAGGGACCGTCTCCATATGTTGCCAACTTGTACTTCCCAAGCGCTTAGTACAGTGCTCTGCACACAGTAAGCGCTCAATAAATACGATTGATTGATTGGTTGATTGATTGGTCACAAAGCACACTCAAAGGCCTGCAGGGAGGGACCCAGCCGCGCATCAGAAAATTCTTAAGGAGGCCAGTCTGCGGACAGGACCATCCACTTCTCTCTCCCATCCATGTTTTCCCTCCAGCACGGAGCCACTTATCGGTGTTCCCTTTCAGCTGAGCCGTGCACGCTCCAACTATTTTCTGAATCCCTAGGCCCCTAGGGTTCAAGAAACTATTTTCCGTCATGAGAGGAACCTGGGAAGGCATGTGTCTGATGAAGAGGGAGATGAGGAAGCACAGATGATGACTTGTCAGCGAGGAGCTGAACATCATCATCGTCATCAATCGTATTTATTGAGCGCTTACTATGTGCAGAGCACTGTACTAAGCACTTGGGAAGTACAAATTGGCAACATATAGAGACAGTCCCTACCCTACAGTGGGCTCACAGTCTAAAAGGGGGAGACAGAGAACAAAACCAAACATACTAACAAAATAAAATAAATAGAATAGGTATGTACAAATAAAATAAATAAATAGAGTAATAAATATGTACAAACATATATACATATATACAGGTGCTGTGAACACCAAATAGATCTTGGGAACAGTACCGGAAATACCCAAACCCAGCTAGTTAGTCAGGTGGGCCAACAGGTCGCTCATCTCTCCTGACTATTCAGGACGTTTAGTCACATCTCTTAGCAAGGGAGTGGGATCTGAGAAGTCAGGGAGAGTAGATAATAGTAATAATAATAATACTTGTGATATTTGTCAAGCGCTCACTATGTGTACTGTACTCTCCCAAGTGCTTAGTACAGTGCTTGTACTTCCCAAGTGCTGAGTACAGTGCTCTGCACACAGTAAGCGCTCAATAAATACGATTGATTGATTGATTGATCCCCTTTTAGACTGTGAGCCCACTGTTGGGTAGGGACTGTCTCTATGTGATGCCAATTTGTACTTCCCAAGCGCTTAGTACAGTGCTCTGCACATAGTAAGCGCTCAATAAATACGATTGATTGATTGATTGATTGATTGATTGATTGATCCTTCTGGTCTGAACAGTTAGACTCTTCCCAACATACTAAATAAAGGTGGTACCCAAAGAATCTGAGGCCCGCTGTGTCCTCAGGACAGAGCTTCTCCCAGTGATAGCTGGAGAAGGGTAGGGAGGCCAAGGACACGTTATCCTGTCCTATCCTGTTCTATCCTATATTATCCATGTGTGTGCAGAGCACTGTACTAAGCACTTGAGAGAGTACAGTGAAACAGCACTGGGCGATGTTTCCTGCCCACAATGTGATCTTCTAGACCATCTCTATCCTTCCATGCTGTCGGGACAACCTGATCACCTTATAACCTCCCCAGCGCTTAGAACGGTGTTTTGCACATAGTAAGCGCTTAATAAATGCCATCATTATTAGTCTGCCGTGTGACCTTGGGCAAGGCAGCGTGGCTCAGTGGAAAAGAGCACGGGCTTTGGAGTCAGAGGTCAGGGGTTCAAATCCCGGCTCCACCAATTGTCAGCTGTGTGACTTTGGGCAAGTCACTTCACTTCTCTGGGCCTCAGTTCCCTCATCTGTAAAATGGGGATGAAGACTGAGCCCCACGTGGGACAACCTGATCACCTTGTATCCCCCCAGTGCTTAAAACAGTGCTTTGCACAGAGTAGGCGCTTAACAAATACCATCATTGTTATTATTACTATTATTAAGTCACTTCACTTCTCTGGGCCTCAGTTCCCTCATCCATAAAATGGGGATCAACACTTTGAGCCCCATGTGGGACAGCGCTGTTCCAACCCGATTTGCTTGTTTCCACGCCAGCGCTTAGTACAGTGCCTGGCTCATGGTAAACGCTCAACAAATACCACAGTTCTCATTATTATTATTATCGTCATCGTTACTTCACTATCTAGTGGAAAGAGCCCAGTCTGGGAGTCAGAGGATCCTGTGTTCTGATCCCAGCCCTGCCACCTGCCTGCTGTGTACCCTTGGGCAAATCACTGAACTTCTCTGGGCCTCAGGTTCCTAATCTAGTAGGATGGGGATGCAATACCTGTTCTCCCTCCTACTTAGGCTTTGAGCCCCATGTGAGACGGAGATGGCTTAGTACGGTCCATTGCACATGGTGAGTTCTCAACAAATACCACACTTATTATTAATCCTACCACCTGTCCCTCTGACCTCATCCCTTCACATTTTATGTAAACACTTATGTCCAACCTTGTTCCCCCCTCACTGCTGTCTTTAACCTCTCACTTTCCACTGGTTCCTTCCCCTTTGATTTCAAACACGCCAAGGCGTCCCCTCTCCTAAAACACCCTCCTTCTACCCCCCTGCCCCTTCCAGCAATCACCCCTTCTCTTTCTATCATTCCTGTCCAAACTCCTTGAATGAGTTATTTTCTCCCACTGTAGTAGCAGTAGTAGTAGTAGTAGTATTTATTAATACTAATTGCGATATTTGCAGTGCGGCTTAGTGGAAAGAGCCCGGGCTTGGGAGTCAGAGGACGTGGGTTCTAATCCCGGCTCCGCCTCTTGTCTGCTGTGTAACCTTGGGCAAGTCACAACTTCTCTGTGCCTCAGTTACCTCATCTGCAAAATGGGGATTAAAAGTCTGAGCCCCACGTGGGGCAACCTGATGAACTTGTCTACCGCAGAGCTTAGAACAGTGCTTGGCACATAGGAAGTGCTTAACAAATACCGTCATTGTTAATTAGACTCAGTCCCTGACCCTCAAAGGGCTCGCGGTCTAAAAATAAAAAAGGGGAGAAGAGACTGGCGATGGACACATAAGGAGAGGGTAAAACGAAATCACCAAGCCAACGTAAAGACAACAGTAAAAATCAGCAGGGTACTGTGGCAAGAGGAGCAGAACTTCAGGCTCCTGACGGCTCAGAGTCCACAGTCACAACCGCGGCCACGGCGAGCGTTACAGCAGTAGCCGCCACGGTCTTCCGGAGGTCCGGCGGAGACGGATTGTGGCTGCTTTCCTCGGTCCACCCAGGTTGGGATGGAGGTTCCTCGGTTAGGTCGGGGGAGAAACGGGATGAGTTCCCTGTGAGGTAGAGTGGTGGTCAGGGAGAGGGACAATGCTGGGGGCCCTAAAAGATGTGATGGGGCAGCAGGTTTCTAAAAGAGAAGCAGCGTGGCTCAGTGGAAAGAGCCCGGGCTTTGGAGTCAGAGGTCATGGGTTCGAATCCCGGCTCCACCAATTGTCAGCTGTGTGACTTTGGGCAAGTCACTTCACTTCTCTGGGCCTCAGCGACCTCATCTGTAAAATGGGGATGAAGACTGTGAGCCCCCCGTGGGACAACCTGATCACCTTGTAACCGCCCCAGCGCTTAGAACAGTGCTTCGCACATAGTAAGCGCTTAATAAATGCCATTATTATTGTAAAAGAGTCACATGGCTACCAGGTGGGGCGGGCTGGGGTGTGATGGGAAGTGGCTCACGGCCACGTGAGCGGCCCCGGGGGCACAGGCGGGCCGGGAGCGAAGCCCAGAGAGCTGCAGCGGACAGATGGCTGGCACCGGAAGGATGCCGGTAGACAGATTGGCAGTAGTTGCCCCGTATTTTTCACAGGGGGCTGTCTGGGCCTTCTCAAAGGTGGCAGCCGGGCAGCTTCTCTCAAAGATGCGGAAGCCCACACCGCTGCCTTTTTTCAAAGATAACAGTAGGATGGATGTGATCTATTAGTGGGATGTAAATCGAGACCTTGGAGCCAAACCTGCTGTGGGTACTTGGTCAAGGGGCAGTAGGTTATGTGATGACAAAGAAAAGCACTTCTTTCTCGCCCAAGATCTCCAGCCCTGACCTCTCCATCGTTGTGCAGTCTTGCATTTCTTCCCGCCTTCGGGACATCGCTACTTAGATAATAATAATAATGGCATTTATTAAGCGCTTGCTATGTGCAAAGCACTGTTCTAAGCACTGGGGAGGTTACAAGGTGATCAGGTTGTCCCCCGGGGGGCTCACAGTCTTCATCCCCATTTTACAGATGAGGTCACTGAGGCCCAGAGAAGTTAAGTGACTTGCCCAGAGTCACCCAGCTGACAAGTGGCGGAGCCGGGATTTGAACCCATGACTCTGACTCCAAAGCCCATGCTCTTTCCACTGAGCCACGCTGCTTCTCTAACGGATCTTAGATGTTAGGTCAAAGGGGAAGGAAGGAAAGAAGGAGCATGGTCATGTGATTAGAGCAAGGGACTGGTGTTACCTTGAACAAGTCACTTCCGTTTATGTAAAATGTGGATTCAATACCTATTCTCCTTCCCTCTTAGACTGTAAGTCCCATGTGGGACAGGGACTGTCTCTGATTTGAGTGTCCGGTATCTATCCCAATAAATCAATCATATTTATTGAGTACTTACTGTGTGCAGAGCACTTTACTAAGCTCGAGAGGAGAGCAGTAAATGCTTAGCAACTACCACACTGACTATTTTTTCATTCAATTCATTCAATCGTATTTATTGAGTGCTTACCGTATGCAGAGCACCACACTAAGCACTTGGGAAGTACAAGTTGGCAACATATAGAGATGGTCCCTACCCAACAATGGGCTCACAGTCTAGAAGGGGGAGACGGACAACAAAACAAAACATATGGACAGGTGTCAAGTCATCAGAATAAATGGAAATAAAGCTAGATGCACATCATTAACAAAATAAATAGAATAGTAAATATGGACAAGTAAAATAGAGAATAAATCTGTACAAACATATATACAGGTGCAGTGGGGAGGGAAAGGAGGTAGGGCGGGGGGGTGGGGAGGAGGAGAGAAAAAAAGGGGGCTCAGTCTGGGAAGGCCTCCTGGAGGAGGGGAGCTCTCAGTAGGGCTTTGAAGGGAGGAAGAGAGCTAGCTTGGCGGATGGGCAGAGGGAGGGCATTCCAGGCCCAGGGGAGGATGTGGGCTGGGGGTCAATGGCGGGACAGGCGAGAACGGGGCACGGTGAGGAGGGTAGCGGCAGAGGAGCGGAGGGTGCGGGCTGGGCTGGAGAAGGAGAGAAGGGAGGTGAGGTAGGAGGGGGCGAGGTGATGGACAGCCTTGAAGCCGAGAGTGAGGAGGTTTTGCTTAATAGTTTTTGTTATTTTTGTTGTTATAATAAAGCATGGGAGAGAGTCGAGGGCAAAGACTCGTTTACTGCTTGGTAAAGCAGTTCTGTATTTTTACCAAGAAAACTATGAATACGCTACCAGAACGATTGCAGATGGAGGTGGGGTGTTCTAGGAGAGATGTGTCTGTGACGTTGCTATGAGTCGGACACGACTCGACGGCATAAGACAACAACAACAATAAGGAAGGGAGAAGAAAGGAGTTTTTTCCTCTTCTGGGGAGAGCCAGGACAACAGATCCTGTGTGTCATAGCCTATACATAGTTTGCGTTCAGTTCAGTCCCCCGTTGTCCCTGGACACAATAACGTGGCCTAGGAGTGAGCTCGGCCCTGACTCATTTCCAGCTTGCAATTGATCCGGAGACCAGAGCCCAGCTGGGAAAAGGATCAGGGCTGGCAGGATCACAGATAACAACTGCGTCTCGTTGGATCCTCACTTCTGGACTGGGGCGGAGGGCGCGGGTGGCGTTCTCACGTTCTGGGTAGAACCCACTGTTGGGTAGGGACTGTCTCTATATGTTGCCAACTTGTACTTCCCAAGCGCTTAGTACAGTGCTCTGCACACAGTAAGCGCTCAATAAATACGATTGATTGATTGATAGTGGGAAATAGAGATGCTATCTGCCCTCTAGAAGCTCACAGTCTAAAACGGAACACAGGACCCAGGGAGACGACCGGCGTAACTCTGGGAAAGCATTAGCCTGGAATTCAGACAGTTGTCTGAGCATCAAACACTTACAAAACTAGGACAAATGAATCTTTTACAAGAAGAGAAGCAGCGTGGCCTAATGGAAAGAGCATGGGCCCAGGAGTCAGAGGACCTGGGTTCTAATCCTGGCTCCACCACTTGTCTGCTGTGTGGCCTTGGTCAAGTCACTTCACTTCTCTGGGCCTCAGTTACCTCATCTGTAAAATGGGGATTTGAGACTGTGATCCCACTGTTGGGCAGGGACTGTCTCTATACGTTGCCAACTTGTACTTCCCAAGCGCTTAGTACAGTGCTCTGCACACAGTAAGCGCTCAATAAATACAATTGATTGATTGATTGATTGTAACCACACTGGTGCTTAATACAGTGCCCGGTACATAGCAAGTGCTTAATGGACACCATAATTATCATTATTCTCTGTGCCTTGGTTACCTCATCTGTAAAATGGGGACAAAAACCGCGAGCCCTTTGTGGGACAGGGACTGTGTCCGACCTGATTGTCTTTTTTCTACCCCAGGGCTTAGTACAGTGTCTGAAACATTATAAGCACTTACCAAATACAATAATTGTAATAATAAATTAATTACGAAGCACTTACGCCATCACAGGGTGAATGTTGGAAGAAATAAGAGGCTCGAAATAGGTGTGGAGTGTTGCAGAGTTTTGAAAGAGACTCCACTTTGAATTTTTAGAGAGGTTAAGTCACTTGCCCCAGGTCACACAGGAGGACCGACTCCTAAACCTGTGCCGTTTCCACTAGGCTTTCTGGCCTCCCCTTCCATTGGGAGCCCCATGGGGGACAGGGACTGGATCCGATCTGATTATCTTGTTCCGACGTTTAGTACAGAGCAAGTGGAGTGCTTTCCTGATCCACGTGATCCCGCCCACAAGGAGCTGTCGGTCTACAAGGGGACACATTAAAATTGATTAGAGACAGGGGAAATAGTAACGTTTAAGGAGGAAAATACCCAAGTGCTGTGGGGCTGGGGTGTGTTTCAAAGTCCTTAAGGGATTCACTGCCAAAGGGCAGAGTCGACACAGAGGAGAAGGTAGGGAAATGAGGAAATAGGCAGGGAAGACCTCTTAGAGGTCACAGCACCTGTATATATGTATATAGGTTTGTACATATTTATTACTCTATTTATTTATTTAGTTATTTTGCTTGTACATATCTATTCTATTTATTTTATTTTGTTAGTACGTTTGGTTTTGTTCCCCGTCTCCCCCTTTTAGACTGTGAGCCCACTGTTGGGTAGGACTGTCTCTGTATGTTGCCAGCTTGTACTTCCCAAGTGCTTAGTACAGTGCTCTGCACACAGTAAGCGCTCAATAAATACGATTATTTGATTGATTGATTAGAGGGGATGTGATTGTAGAAGGGTTTTGACGGCGGGGAGAGTGGAAGAGCTATGGATATGGAGTCGGGGAGGGGGAGTCCTGGGCCGGGGAAGGAGTCAATTGTATCTATTCAGCAGTTTGTGGAGAACACTCTTCTAAGCGCTTGGGAGAGTAATAATAATAATAATAATAATGGTATTTGTTAAGCGCTTACTATGTGCAAAGCACTGTTCTAAGCACTGGGGAGGTTACAAGGTGATCAGGTTGTCCCACGTGGGGCTCACAGTCTTCATCCCCATTTTACAGATTAGAGAAGCAGCGTGGCTCAGTAGGAAAGAGCATGGGCTTTGGAGTCAGAGGTCATGGGTTCAAATCCTGGCTCCGCCAATTGTCAGCTGTGTGACTTTGGGCAAGTCACTTCACTTCTCTGTGCCTCAGTTACCTCATCTGGAAAATGGGGATTAAATCTGTGAGCCCCACGAGGGACAACCTGATCACCTTGTAACCTCCCCAGCGCTTAGAACAGTGCTCTGCACATAGTAAGCGCTTAATAAATGCCATTATTATTATTATTATTATTATTATGAGGTAACTGAGGCTCAGATAAGTGAAGTGACTTGTCCAAGCTCACACAGCAGACATGCGGTGGAGCCGGGATTCGAACCCATGACCTCTGACTCCAAAGCCCGGGCTCTTTCCCCTGAGCCACGCTGCTTCTCTAAGAGAGTACACGTAACAGAGTTAGTGGACACGTTCCCTGTCTGTGAGTTTGCAGTTCAGAGGGTTGAAGGAGAGGTAGGAGAAACTGAGAGACAGTGAGTAGGTTGGCATTAGAGGAGCGGAGTGTGCGGGTTGGATTGTAGTAGGAGAGCGGCAAGGTGAGGTAAGAGGGAGAAAGGTGAATGAGTGCCTTAAGTTGATGGTTTGTGGGAGATGAAAGGAAACCACTAGAGTTTTTGATGAGTGGGGAGATATGGACAGACCGATTTTCATTCATTCATTCAATCGTATTTATTGAGCACTTACTGTGTGCAGAGCACTGTACTAAGCACTTGGGAAGTACAAGTTGGCAGCATATAGAGACGGTCCCTACCCAACATAGGGCTCACAGTCTAGAAGGGGGAGACAGACAACAAAACATGTGGTCGGGTGTCAAGTCATCAGAATAAATAGAAGTGGAGCTAGGTGCACATCATTAACAAAATAAATAGAATAGTAAATATGTACAAGTAGAATAAATAGAGTAATAAATCTGTACAAACATATATACAGGTGCTGTGGGGAGGGGAAGGAGGTGGGGCAGGGGGGATGGGGAGGAGGAGAGGAAAAGGGGGGCTCAGTCTGGGAAGGCAGAAAATGATCCTCACTGTACCTCATTCTCGCCTGTCCCGCCGTCGACCCCCGGCCCACGTCATCCCCCGGGCCTAGGAATGCCCTCCCTCTGCCCCTCCGCCAAGCTAGCTCTCTTCCTCCCTTCAAGGCCCTGCTGAGAGCTCACCTCCTCCAGGAGGCCTTCCCACACTGAGCCCCTTCCTTCCTCTCCCCCTCGTCCCCCTCTCCATCCCCCCATCTTACCTCCTTCCCTTCCCCACAGCGCCTGTATATATGTAGATATGGTTGTACATATTTATTACTCTATTTATTTATTTATTTATTTATTTATTTATTTTACTTGTGCATTTCTATCCTATTTATTTTATTTTGTTGGTATGTTTGGTTCTGTTCTCTGTCTCCCCCTTTTAGACTGTGAGCCCACTGTTGGGTAGGGACTGTCTCTATGTGTTGCCAATTTGTACTTCCCAAGCACTTAGTACAGTGCTCTGCACATAGTAAGCGCTCAATAAATACGATTGATTGATTGATTGATTGATTGAGCAGCAGCAGGAAGTATGCGCCGGAGAGTGGAGCGAGGGGAGGTGGGATATTTGTGGCCCCAGCCTTATGAATCGAGGGGGTCCTAAGAATGCAAAAGTGCCAAGCCCACTGTCGCTCCAGGAGCTCCACTTCTCAATCAATCAATCAATCGTATTTACTGAGTGCTTACTGTGTGCAGAGCACTGTACTAAGCGCTTGGGAAATACAAGTTGGCAACATATAGAGACAGTCCCTACCCAACAGTGGGCTCACAGTCCGACACCCCTTCGCCCCCCGGCCCAGAATGGCCTGAGAAGAATTGGTTTCATTGTAAGCTCGATGTGAGCTGGGAATGTAAGTACCGGCTCTTGTATTGTACTCTCCCAAGTGCTTAGTAAAGTGCCCTGCACACAGTAAGCATTCAATAAATACCGTTGATCAAGTGGTCCATAACTGTCCCACTCTCAGCCCGGGGAGGAAGGGTTTAAAGAATACAAGAGGAGTAACCAAAAGTTCCTGTTTATTTTGCACAGCCTTCAAAAAGCAGCGTGGCTCAGTGGAAAGGGCACCGGCTTTGGGGTCAGAGGTCATAGGTTCAAATCCCAGCTCCAACAATTGTCAGCTGTGTGACTTTGGGCAAGTCACTTCACTTCTCTGGGCCTCAGTACCTCATCTGTAAAATGGAGATTAAGACTGTGAGCCCCCCGTGGGACAACCTGATCACCTTGTAACCTCCCCAGTGCTTAGAACAGTGCTCTGCACATAGTATGCGCTTAATAAGTGCCATCATTATTATTATTATTACTAAAATCACACCTCCTCCAAGGGGTCTTCACTGACTAGGCCCTCATTTCTCGTATTCACCCTCCCTTCTACATCATGCCCTCCCTCCACCCATCTGCCAAGCTAGCTCTCTTCCTCCCTTCAAAGCCCTACTGAGAGCTCACCTCCTCCAGAAGGCCTTCCCAGACTGAGCCCCCTTTTCCCTCTTCTCCTCCCCATCCCCCCGACACTTCCTTCCCCTCCCCACAGCACCTGTATATATATTTGTACAGATTTATTACTCTATTTTACTTGCACATATTTACTTTTTATTTTGTTAATGATGTGCATATAGCTTTAATTCTACTTGTTCTGAGGATTTTGACACCTGTCTACATGTTTTGTTTTGTTGTCTGTCTCCTCCTTCTAGACTGTGAGCCCATTATTGGGTAGGGACTGTCTCTATATGTTGCCGCCTTGTACTTCCCAAGCGCTTAGTCCAGTGCTCTGCACGCAATAAGCGCTCAATAAATACGATTGAATGAATGAATCACTTTCGCACTTGGATCTGTGTCCCTTAAGCACTTGATATTCATGCCACCCCGAGGCCTTTGGCACTTATGTACGTGATATTCATGCCACCCCGAGGCCTTTGGCACTTATGTACATAGCCATATATCAATCAATCATATTTATTGAGCGCTTACTTTGTGCAGAGCACTGTACTAAGCCCTTGGGAGAGCACAGTACAACAGAAGTAGCAAACATGTTCCCTGCCCATAATGAGCTGATATCTGCAGTTTCCCCTATCTGTAATTTATTTGAATGTCTGTCTCCCCCTCTAGAACATACGCTCATTTTGTTCAGAGAACCTGTCCGCCCTCCCTGCCACTGTATTGTTCAGTTCAAATCAGTTCAATTCAATCATATTTATTGAGCACTTACTGTGTGCAGAGCACTGTACTAAGTGATTGGGAAAGTATAATACAGCAATAAAGAGTGACAATCCCTACCCACAATGAGCTCACAGACTAGAGGGTTGGAGACAGACATCAATACTAATAAACAGACTTCAATATAAATAAATTAAATAGATATATATGAAAGTGCTATGGGGCAAGGATTATGGGGGAAGAGCGAAAGGAGCAAGTCTGGGCAACTCGGAAGGGAGTGGAAGATGAGGAAAAGTGGGGTTCAGTCTGGCAAAGCCTCTTGGAGGAGATGTGTCTTCAGTTCTTTCCCAAGCACCTAGTAAGGAGCTCAGCACACAGTTAACCCTCAATAAATAATAATAATAATAATAATGACATTTATTAAGCACTTACTATGTGCAAAGACTGTTCTAAGCGCTGGGGAGGTTACAAGGTGATCAGGTTGTCCCACATGGGGCTCACAGTCTTAATCCCCATTTTCCAGACGAGGTAATAGGCACAAAGAAGTGAAACGACTTGCCCAAAGTCACACAGCTGATAGTTGGTGGAGCCGGGATTTGAACCCATGACCTCTGACTCCAAAGCCCGGGCTTTTTCCACTGAGCCACGCTGCTTCTCTAGCCACGCTGCTAGAAGAGATGGAGAGTCGATCCATCCATCAGCGGTATTTATTCTTCCTCGCTCCGAGCTTCCAAACGTAGTTTTGTCCAGGGCCACCAGAAAGCTGGTGGGTTGGGTCTGGGCGAATCTGTAATTAATAATGATGCTATTTGCTAAGTGCTTACTATGTGCCAAGCACTGTTCTAAGCACTGGGCTAGATACAAGGCGATCAGCTTGTCCCCCATGGGGCTCACCAGCTTAATCCCCATTTTCCAGATGCGGTAACTGAGGCACAGGGAAGTGAAGTGACCTGCCCAAAGTCACACAGCTGATGTGGCGAAGCCAGGATTGAAACCCACGACCTCTACTCCCAAGCCCGTACTCTTTCCTGTATATATGTATATATGTTTGTATATATTTATTACTCTATTTTACTTGTACCTATCTATTCTATTTATTTTATTTTGTTACTATGTTTGGTTTTGTTCTCTGTCTCCCCCTTCTAGACTGTGAGCCCGCTGTTGGGTAGGGACCGTCTCTACATGTTGCCAACTTGGACTTCCCAAGCGCTTAGTACAGTGCTCTGCACACAGTAAGCGCTCAATAAATATGATTGATTGATTCATGCTTCATTCATTCATTCAATCGTATTTATTGAGCGCTTACTGTGTGCAGAGCGCTGTTCTCTAGACACGGTGATCAGTTCCTCTCCATCTTCCACTCATTAGTTTTTGATGTCCCTTTCCAAGCCTGGTCTGCCCCTAAAGCCGGCTCTGGATTGGCGAACAGTTGGTGAAATTGGAGAGCAGGAGAGAGATGCCTAAGTCTGGCTCCCCTGGATGCCACCTGCTTCGGGGTTTTGGCGTATGAAGGGCCGTTAGATGCCGAAGGAATTTGAAGATTTTCCCAGGCTTTTTAATTAGCACATCACTAAAGGAAAATGGGTAGCACCCCTGAAGGAAAGAAAAGCTTGTTCCGAGTCCATCTCAAACAATGCCCTGCGTGGTTTTTGTTTCATTTTTTAAGAAAGAAGGGGGGGATTGACCATAATTTTTTTTTATTTCATTTCTTATGGTATTTGCTACGCTCTTACTACGTAATAATAATAATAATTATGATATTTGTTAAGCGCTTACTATGTACCATTCATTCATTCCTCCTCCAGGAGGCCTTCCCAGACTGAGCCCCTTCCTTCCTCTCCCCCTCATCCCCCTCTCCATCCCCCCCATCTTACCTCCTTCCCCTCCCCACAACACCTGTATATATGTATATATGTTTGTACATATTTATTACTCTATTTATTTATTTATTTATTTATTTTACTTGTACCTATCTATTCTATTTATTTTATTTTGTTAGTATGTTTGGTTTTGTTCTCTGTCTCCCCCTTTTAGACTGTGAGCCCACTGTTGGGTAGGGACTGTATATATTGCCAATTTGTACTTCCCAAGCGCTTAGTACAGTGCTCTGCACACAGTAAGCACTCAATAAATACAATTGATGATGATGATGATTTATTCATTCAATCGTATTTATTGAGCACTGACTGTGTGCAGAGCACTGTACTAAGCGCTTGGGAAGTCCAAGTTGGCAACATCTAGAGACGGTCCCTACCCAACAGCGGGCTCACAGTCTAGAAGGGGGAGAAAGACAACAGAACAAAACATATTAACAAAATAAAATAAATATGTACAAATAAAATAAATAAATAAATAGAGTAATAAATCTGTACAAACATATATACAGGTGCTGTGGGGAGGGGAAGGAGGTAAGGCGGGGGGATGGGGAGGGGGAAAGGGGGAGAGAAAGCAGGGGGCTTAGTCTGGGAAGGCCTCCTGGAGGAGGTGAGCTCTCTGTAGGGCTTTGAAGGGAGGAAGAGAGCCAGGCACTGTACTAAGCAGTGGGGGGGATTCAAGTAAATCAGGTTGGACACAGTCCCATGTGGGGCTCACAATCTCAATCCCTATTGGACAGATGAGATAACTGAGGCCAGAGAAGTGAAGTGACTTACCCAAGGTCACACAGCAGACAAGTGGCAGAGTCGGGGTTAGAACCTGTGACCTCCTCACTCCCAGGCCGTTTCTCTATCAGCTACGCCAGGCACTGTACTAAGCCCTGGAGTAGGTGCGAGATAATCAGGTTGGACACGGTCTCCATTTTACAGATGAGGGAACTGAGGAACGGGAGAGTTAAGTGACCTACCCAAGGTTGCACAGCAGAGAAGTGGTGGAGCTGGGATTAGAACCCAGGTCCTTCTGACTCCCGGTTCTGTGCTGAAGATGTAGAAGATTAGAACATGTCTACTGCCGACACTTACGGTTTTACGCCATTACCGTGAGAGACTACATCTTCATTTCTGGATCAGCACCCGCCGCTAGAAATGTCACCTAGTAATAATGGTGGTACTTGCGAAGTGCTTACTATGTGCCAAGAACTGTACTAAGCACTGGGGTCGTTACAGTGTCACCGGTCTCACGGCTGGGAAACGCCGGTCTGTTGGATGTCCCGGCAAATATCAGGAGCAAACAGGAGGCTTTTTGGGGCCATAAAGACTAACTACCACACATTCCCTGAGAGCGTGTCTGCTAATTCTTCTGTATTGCACTCTCCCAAGAGGGAGGCAGCATGGCCTAATGGTTAGAGCACGGAAGAATAAATACCACTGATGGACGGATCATCGTCATCATCAATCGTATTTATTGAGTGCTTACTATGTGCAGAGCACTGTACTAAGTGCTTGGGAAGTACAAATTGGCAACATATAGAGACAGTCCCTACCCAACAGTGGGCTCACAGTTTAAAAGGGGGAGACAGAGAACAAAACCAAACATACTAACAAAATAAAATAAATAGAATAGATAGGTACAAGTAAAATAAATAGAGTAATAAATATGTACAAACATATATACATATATACAGGTGCTGTGGGGAAGGGAAGGAGGTAAGATGGGGGGGATGGAGAGGGGGATGAGGGGGAGAGGAAGGAAGGGGCTCAGTCTGGGAAGGCCTCCTGGAGGAGGTGAGCTCTCAGCAGGGCCTTGAAGGGAGGAAGAGAGCTAGCTTGGCGGATGGATCGACTCTCCATCTCTTCTATTTATTGAGGGTTAACTGGGTGCCGAGCTCCGTACTAGGCGCTTGGGAGAGCACCGAAGACACATCTCCTCCAAGAGGCTTTCCCAGACTAAACCCCATTTTTCCTCATCTCCCACTCCCTTCTGAGTTGCCCTGACTTGCTCCCTTTGCTCTTCCCCCCATCCTTGCCCCATAGCACTGTCGTATATATCTGTCATTTTATTTATTTATATTGATGTCTGTTTATTTATATTGGTCTGTCTCCATCCCTCTAATAATAATAATAATAATAATAATAATAATGATGGTATTTGTTAAGCGCTTACTATGTGCAAAGCACTGTTCTTAGCGCTGGGGGGATATAAGGTATCCCTTGTATGTGATTAGATACATATTAGATATGTGCTAATCTTCTACATCTTCAGCACGGATCTGTGAGTCAGAAGGACCTGGGTTCTAATCCCAGCTCCACCACTTCTCTGCTGTGCAACCTTGGGTAGGTCACTTAACTCTCCTGTTCCTCAGTTCCCTCATCTGTAAAACGGAGACCGTGTCCCACCTGATTATCTTGCATCTACTCACAATCTTAATCCCCATTTTACAGATGAGGTCACTGAAGCGCAGAGAAGTGAAGGGACTTGCCCAAAGCCACACAGCTGACAATCGGCGGAGCCGGGATTTGAACCCATGACCTCTGACTCCAAAGTCCACTGAGCCACGCTGCTTCTCTAGTCTGTGAGCTCATTGTGGGTAGGGATTGTCACTCTCCATTGCTGTATTATACTTTCCCGCGCACTTGGTACAGTGCTCTGCGCACAGTAAGCGCTCAATAAATATGATTGAATTGAACAGATTTGAGCTGAACAATACAGTAGAGAGGGGAGACAGGTTCCCTGCGCACAAGGAGCTTATGTTCTAGAGGGGGTGATAGATATTAAAATAAATGACAGATAGGGGAAACGGCAGATATCAGCACATTATGGGCAGGGAACATTTTTCTACTGAGCCTGTAAATCAGAAGGGCCTAGGTTCTAATCCCGGCTCCGCCACTTGTCTGCTGTGTGACCTTGGGCAAGTCACTTCACTTCTCTGTACCTCAGTTACCTCATCTGTAAAATGGGGATTGAGACTGTGAGCCCCACGTGGGACGGGGACTGTGTCCAACTCGATTTACTTGTATCCACCCCAGCGCTTAGTACAGTGCGTGGCACATAGTAAGCACTTAACAAATACCATCTTAGTAGTAGTAGTAGCAGTAGTCTGTACGTAGTATGTGCTCAATAAATACCATTGATGGGTTGACCGATTGATAAATTAGAAAATACCTCGACTCAAAGCGGGTATTGAGATCCTCCTAACCTTGGGAGAAATTGAAAGCTAGAATCGTGTCCTTGTTGCGTTTGATCCTAAGCGGAAGGGCAAGCAGCTGGGGGTTTTTGGAGGCACGAGCGATGGTGTGTGTTTAAGGTATAGAGGGTTTGTTTCAATCTCTGATATAATTATTATTATTTTTAAATCCACAACAGGCTGATGAGTTCTGAAAACACCCTCTTACAGCCCCGGGAAGAAGAAGGCATCAAGTACGAGCGAACCTTCATGGCGTCAGAGTTTCTCGAGTGGCTGGTTCAGGAGGGCGAGGCCACGACAAGGAGTGAAGCGGAACAGCTCGGCCACAGGCTGTTGGAGCACGGCATCATTCAGCACGGTGAGGGATTCCCCCGGCCACGCGGCAGCCGGGACGCTCCGGGCTCCTCTAGGACGGATCCACCGCGACCCACTTATTCATTCATCGTTCAGTCGTACTTATTGAGCACCTACTGTGTGCAGAACACCGTACTAAGCGCTTGGGAGAGTACATTAGAGAGAAGCAGCATGGCTCAGTGGAAAAAGCCCGGGCTTGGGAGTCAGAGGTCGTGGTTTCTAATCCCGGCTCCACCATTTGTCAGCTGTGTGACTCCGGGCGAGTCGCTTCACTTCTCTGTGCCTCAGTTCCCTCATCTGTAAAATGGGGATGAAGACTGTGAGCCCCACGTGGGACGACCTGCTCACCTTGTACCCTCCCCAGCGCTTAGAACAGTGCTTTGCACATAGTAAGTGCTTAACAAGTGCTATCAAGCGCTTAGTACAGTGCTCTGCACACAGTAAGCACTCAATAAATACGATTGATTGATTTATTATTATTATTATTATTCAGACACATTCCCTGCCCACAGTGAGCTCACAGTTTATGAGTCGGACAGCCCGCCTCACTCAGCCAAGCATTGGCTCGCTGTGGGCAGGCAACGTGACTACTAACTCTGTTATATTCTACTCTCCCCAGCGCTCAGGATAGTGTTCAGAACGGTGCTCTGAACACAGTAACTGCTCAACAGATACCATTGATCGATTGCTGCTGATGAAAGGGGAAGAGCAGGCCACAGGGTTCGCCCCGACCCTGGATAAACCAGCAGCTGTAGCGGGAGGAGTCAAGCAGCAAAAGCAGCATAGCATAGTGGCTAGAGAATGGGCCTGAGAGTCAGAAGGTCATGGGTTCTAATCCCAGCTCCTCCACTTGTCTGCTGTGTGACCTTGCTCACGTCACTTCACTTCTCTGGGCCTCGGTTACATTATCTGTAAAATGGGGATTGAAATCGTGAGCCCCACATGGGACGGGGACTGTGTCCAAACCGATTTGCTGGTATCCACCCCAGTGCTTAGTACAGTGCCTGTCACGTAGTAGTCACTTAACAAATACTACAATTATTATGATTACTATGATGATGACAATGTTTATTAAGTGCTTAGTACAGTGCTCTGCACAGAGGCACTCGAATACCATTGATTGACTAAGCTGACATCTCTCAGAATTTGGCTGGCAAATGGGAAACAGAGCAGGCTGACAGGTTTCGGCGATCAAACCTTCAGATTTAGACTGTGAGCCCACTTTTAGACTGTGAGCCCACTGTTGGGTAGGGACTGTCTCTATGGGTTGCTAACTTGTACTTCCCAAGCGCTTAGTACAGTGCTCTGCACACAGTAAGCACTCAATAAATACGATTGATTGATTTGAGTGCTTGTCCGGCCGGCACATGCAACAGATTCCTTGGCCGCGGACCACTAGGACGTTCCCCATCCTTCCCCACCCTCCATTTCACCTCTGGCTTCCCAGGGGTTAAAGCCAGGTTGATAATAATAATAATAATAACGATGGCATTTGTTAAGTGCTTAGTATGTGCGAAGCACTGTTCTAAGCGCTGGGAGGATACAAGGTGATCAGGTGGTCCTACGAGGGGCTCACAGTCTTCATCCTCATTTTACAGATGAGGTAACTGTGGCCCAGAGAAGTGAAGTGACTTGCCCAAAGTCACACAGCAGACATGTGGCGGACCTGGAATTCGAACCCATGACCTCTGACTCCAAAGCCCCGGCTCTTTCCACTGAGCCACCCTGCTTCTCAGGTTTAACTCACCCACTCACCCATCCCCTTCCTGGCAGCTGAAGCTACTCCCCAGATTTGCTCCATTCAATCTCCGGGTTGAGATAGGCAAGAAAGGGAAAAATCCCAATCAGCGTTGTTTTCTTTGTTTATTTGGGAAGATTTATTGAGCACTTACAGATGCAGGGTACTGGGCTGGATAATAATAATAATAATTACTATTACGATATTTATTAAGTGCGTACTATATACCAGGCACTGGGGTGGACACAAGCAAATCAGGTTGGACACAGTCCCTGTCCCACGTGCGGCTCACAGTCTCAATCCCCATTTTACAGATGAGGGAACTGAGGCCCAGAGCAGTGAAGTGACTTGCCCAAGGTAATACAAGAAACAAGCAGCATGAGAAGCAGCGTGGCTCAGTGGAAAGAGCCCGGGCTTTGGAGTCAGAGGTCATGAATTCAAACCCCTGCTCCACCAGTTGTCAGCTGTGTGACTTTGGGCAAGTCACTTGACTTCTCTGTGCCTCAGTGACCTCATCTGTAAAATGGGGATTAAGACGGTGAGCCCCCCGTGGGACAACCTGATCACCTTGTAACCTCCCCAGCGCTTAGAACAGTGCTTTGCTCATAGTAAATGCTTAATAAATGCCATTATTATTATTATTATTATCATTATTACGTGGCAGAGCCAGTATGAGAACCCATGATCTTCTGACTCCCGGGCCTGTGTTCTGCCCATCACGTCATACTGCTGGTTGTGGGAGAAACACCAGGAGAAGATAAAGACACGGCCCTGTCCCTTGAGGAGGGTATAATCTAATAATTCACTGCGGCCTTTCAGCAATATATTGAGGGGAGGGTCAACCAGAAAGGATGGGTGGGGCTAAATCTATCCCTGTCCTAGTGGAGGATTCAACCTTTCTACCCCCTTTCATTCATTCATTCTTTCCATTCAATCACATTTATTGAGCACTTACTGTGTATAAAGCACTATACTAAGCGCTTGGGAGAGTACAGGAGAATGATAAGTGAACTCATTCCCTGCCCATAATGATCTTACAGTCTAGAGGGGGAGACAGACATTAATATGAATGAATGAATAAATAAATACATTACAGGTAAATTACAAATGTAAGTTATTGTTATGAATTATGGGATTGAGACTGTGAGCCCCACATGGGACAGTGACTGTGTTCAACTCGATTTAACAACAACAATAATAATAATAATAATGGCATTTGGTAAGTGCTTACTATGTGCCAAGCACTGTTCTAAGCACTGGGGTAATAATAATAATAATAATTATGGCATTTGTTAAGCGCTTACTTTGTGCAAAGCACTGTTCTAAGCGCTGGAGATACAAGGTAATCAGGCTGTCCCACGTGGGGCTCACAGTCTTAATCCCCATTTTACAGATGAGGTCACTGAGGCACAGAGAAGACAAGTGACTTGCCCAAAGTCACACAGCTGATCAGCGGTGAAGCCGGGATTAGAACCCATGCTAGTATCCACCCCAGCACTGTATGGTGTAAACACATAGTAAGCGCTTAACAAATACTATTATTATTATTAATAAGGGTACAAAATGAACATTAGAGTTGGTAGACACATTTCTAGACTGAGTTGAACACAATCAATCAATCAATCAATCGTATTTATTGAGCGCTTACTATGTGCAGAGCACTGTACTAAGCGCTTGGGAAGTACAAATTAGCAACACATAGAGACAGTCCCTACCCAACAGTGGGCTCACAGTCTAAAAGGGGGAGACAGAGAACAGAACCAAACATACCAACAAAATAAAATAAATAGGATAGAAATGTACAAGTAAAATAAATAAATAAATAAATAAATAAATAGAGAAGGGGAGACAGACAGTAATATAAATAAATTCATTATGGATATTCAGAGAAGCACTATAGGGCTGAGGGATCGGGGGGAATAAAGAAGAGCAAATCCAAGTGCAAGGATGACGCAGAAGGGAGTGGGAGAAGAGGAAAGGAGGGCTTAGTTTCTGCCAGGCAGGCGGCTCCTGTCTCACTGGGTGGACTTGCTAGGGGCCTATCTACCAGACTGGCTTCTGCAGAGAAGCAGCGTGGCTCAGTGGAAAGAGCATGGGCTTCGGAGTCAGAAGTCATGGGTTCGAATCCCGGCTCCGCCACATGTCTGCTGTGTGACCGTGGGCAAGTCGCTTAACTTCTCGGAGCCTCAGTGACCTCATCTGTAAAATGGGGATGAAGACTGTGAGCCCCCCGTGGGACAACCTGATCACCTTGTATCCCCCCCAGCGCTTAGAACAGTGCTTTGCACATAGTAAGTGCTTAATGAATGCCATTATTATTATTATATTATTTGCCACTCCCGTCTTTGGGGCTACCAACAGGCTCCTGGTCCAGCCAGAAGCCAAAAGACCAAGATCTTCCCTCTGAGGGCTGTTGGTGGCTTCCATCCTCTAGGCCCCAAACCCCTTCAAAGCCCTGCCTCAAGTGCACCCCACCTCAACCCCCCCACACCCCTTTTGACCTCGACCTCTAACGAAAAGTCAGCATGTAGCACAGTGCACAATAACGGTGCATAATAAATATTTAATAAATATTATTATTGCTACTACCCCTCTAGACTATGGGTGGGCAGGGAACGTGTCTACCATCGTGTCTTCTAGACTGTGAGCCCGCTGTTGGGTAGGGACCGTCTCTATATGTTGCCAACTTGTACTTCCCAAGCGCTTAGTACAGTGCTCTGCACACAGTAAGCGCTCAATAAATACGACTGATGATGATGACCTCTAACGAAAAGTCAGCACGTAGCACAGTGCACAATAACGGTGCATAATAAATATTTAATAAATATTATTATTGCTACTACCCCTCTAGACTATGGGTAGGCAGGGAACGTGTCTACCTTCGTGTCTTCTAGACTGTGAGCCCACTTTTGGGTAGGGACCGTCTCTATATGTTGCCAACTTGTACTTTCCAAGTGCTTAGTACAGTGCTCTGCACACAGTAAGTGCTCAATAAATACAATTGAATGAATACCAACGCTGTCTTACTGCACTCTCCCAAGCACTTAGTACAGTGCTCTGCACACAATAAGCGCTCAATAAATACGATTGAATGAACACAAACTCTGTCTTACTGCACTCTCCCAAGCACTTAGTACAGCGCTGTGCACACGGTAAGCACTCAATAAATAGCACTGATTGATCGATTTATGCTATAATCTCAAGAAGTTATCTCAAGGATAACTCGATAGACAGAAGGTCCAAGTAATAAATAACTACATGTTCTCCCAGTATAAATTCATAAAGTCAAATGAACTGTAGAGATAAAATTTTATTGGATAAGGGAAGAGGATAATGTTTTCAACACAATGTTTTTGAAGGCATTCTACTCAGGAGTTATAGAGATTTGGGAGCCTTCCCGACCGAGTAAAGTGATTGAGGGAGAGGAAGATTGAGCACTTACAGCTAAAAATGCTTGAGCCCTATCTAGATTTTTAAAAAAGAGAGAGAAACAGGAAACAGGCCCTTAGGTTTTAGGGTTTTAACACTTGGTTTTAGCATATAAACATTTGCCAGCTCACAAAAAGATGTTTCCTTCCAGGAAGCACCCAGATGACAAAAACAGCCTTCTTTATTGCTTTTCTTATTTAGCCTGAGCGAGTGGGCAAGGCATTATTTTTAAGGCTGGGTGCTTGCCACCTAGTCTGAAGAAATAATTCTCACATCTTTGGAGATGGATTATCGTCTCTGAAGAAAAGCGTAGACAGCTGTCAGGCAGGGGTGCTGGAGCAGAGTGGAAAGCTGGTGAGAAATCATTTTTTCCATCTGCCAGAACACAGCCCAGAGTAAAACTGGCATTTTTCTGTTCTCCTTACTCCATTTTCCAATAGCCTCTCATGGCACCCTTTTCCGCAGCAGTTAGAAGAAGGGGCTTTAGCATCTAAAAATCAGTGTCAGTTTGGGATGTGTTAAAGAAGGCGAGTGCCAGACATGTAAACTGAAGGTCTGCTATAAATATCCTTTTTGTCTCCCACGGCAACAGCGATTTTCTATTGACTTTTTTCTTGAATGTTGGTAAGTTCAAAACCGACTGATACTCTTCTGTTATATTGTACTCTCCTAAGCGCTTAGTACAGAGAAACAGCATGGCTCAGTGGAAAGAGCCCTGGCTTGGGAGCCAGAGGTCATGGGTTCCAATCCCAGCTCCGCCACTTGTCAGCTGGGTGACTTTGGGCAAGTCACTTCACTTCTCTGGGCCTCAGTTCCCTCATCTGTAAAATGGGGATGAAGACTGTGAGCCCCACGTGGGACAACCTGATCACCTTGTATCTCCCCCCAGTGCTTAGAACAGTGCTTTGCACATAGGAAGTACTTAACAAATGCCATTATTATTATTATTGTTATTATTACAGTACTGTGCCTATAGTAAGCGATCAATAATTACCATTGATTGACTGATTTTCTTTCCCCATCACTCTTCTTTATGAAGTTGCTTTTAGTTTTGATCTTCTATATGAAAGAGAAAATATGTGTGTGTGTGTGTGTGTGTGTGTGTGTGTGTGTGTGATAGAGAGAAGCGGCATGGCCTAGTAACTAGAGCACTGGGAGTCAGAAGGTCATGGGTTCTAATTCCGGCTCTGCCACTTGTTTGCTGTGTGACCTTGGGCAAGTCACTTCACTTCTCTGGGCCTCAGTTACCTCATCTGTCACATGGGGATTGAGATTGCTAGCCCCACATGGGACAGGGACTGTGTCCAACCTGACTTTCTTTCCCCCCAGCGCTCAGTACAGTGCCTGGCACACAGTAAGCGCTTAACAAAAACCACAATTATTATTATTCTTACAAGTGAGTATCAATCCATCATATTTATTGAGCGCTTACTGTGTGCAGAGCACTGTACTAAGCGCTTGGGAAGTACAAGTTGGCAACATATAGAGACGGTCCCTACCCAACAGTGGGCTCGCAGTCTAGAAGAGTATGAATATATGTGTGTTATAATATATAGGGTAATATCTAAAACAGATCTGGTCTCACCAGTGTCTTCAAATATGGATACTAAGTAGTCTGCAAATTAATTTCCTCATAGAAAGTAAGCAGAAAACACACTCTTCCCAATAGGCTCTAACTAATTTCTGACACCTCAGATATTTAAGGTACTTGTTAAGCACTTACTATGTGCCAAACACTGTTCTAAGCACTGGGTAATGTTCAATATAATTAGGTAGGACACAGTCCCTGTTCTGCATGGGACTCACAATCTAAGTAGGAATGAGAATACGTATTGAATCCCCATTTTACAGTTGAAGAAACTGAGGCACTGGGAAGTTGTGACTTGCCCGAGATCACACAGCAGACAAGTGGCAGAGTAGGGTATAGAATCCATATCCTTCTGACTTCAGGCATATGCTCTTTGCACTAAGCCATGCTGCTTCTTTGCTCAGTTACATTGAGGTGGTTAGGAGCATTCATTCATTCATTTAATCATATTCATTGAGCACTTACTGTGTGCAGAACACTGTACTAAGCACTTGGGAAGTACAAGTCGACAACATATAGAGACGGTCCCTACCCAACAACGGGCTCACGGTCTAGAAAGGGGAGACAGACGACAAAACAAAACATGTAGGCAGGTGTCAAAACTGTCAGAATAAATAGAATTATAGCTATATGCACATCATTAATAAAATAGAGTAGTAAATATGTACAAGTAAAATAAATAGAGTAATAAATTTGTACAAATATATACAAGTTCTGTGGGGAGGGGAAGAAGGTAGGGTAGAGGGAGTTGGGGAGGAAGAGAGGAAAAAGGGGGCTCAGTCTGGGAAGGCCTCCTGGAGGAGGTGAGCTCTCAGTAGGGCTTTGAGAGCTAATTTGGTGGATGTGTGGAGGGAGGGCATTCCAGGCCAGGGGAAGGATGTGAGTCAGGGGTCGGCGGCAGGACAGGAGAGAACGAGGCACAGTGAGAAGGTTAGTGGCAGAGGAACGGAGGGTGCGGTCTGGGCTGGAGAAGGAGAGAAGGGAGGTGAGGTAGGAGGGGGCGAGGGGATGGACAGCCTTGAAGCCCAGGGTGAGGAGTTTTTGCTTGATTCGGAGGTTGATAGGCAACCACTGGAGATTTTCGAGGAAGGGAGTGACATGCCCAGAATGTTTCTGTCAAAGATAATCCAGGCAGCAGAGTGGACTATAGACTGAAGCGGGGAGAGACAGGAGGGTGGGAGATCACAGAGGAGGCTGATGCAGTAATCCAGTCGGGATAGGATGAGAGATTGAGCCAGTAGGGTAGCGGTTTGGATGGAGAGGAAAGGACGGATCTTGGTGATGTTGTGGAGGTGAGACCGGCAGGTTTTGGTGATGGATTGGATGTGTGGGGTGAACGAGAGAGTGGAGTCGAGGATGAAACCCAGGTTGTGGGCTTGTGAGACGGGAAGGATGGTAGTGCTGTCCACAGTGATGGGAAAGTCAGGAAGAGGGCAGGGTTTGGGAGGGAAAATAAGGAGTTCAGTCTTGGACATGTTGAGTTTTAGAAGGCGGGCAGACATCCAGATGGAGATGTTCTGGAGGCAGGAGGAGATACGAGCCTGGAGGGAGGGAGAGAGAGCAGGGGCGGAGATGTAGATTTGGGTGTCATCAGCGTAGAGATGATAGTTAAAGCCGTGGGAGCGAATGAGTTCACCAAGGGAGTGAGTGTCGATACAGAACAGAAGGGGACCAAGAACTAACCCTTGAGGAACCCCTACAGTTAGGGGATGGGAGGGGGAGGGGGAGCCCGTGAATGAGACTGAGAGTGAACGGCCTTAGAGATAAGAGGAGAACCAAGAGAAGACTGAGTCTGTGAAGCCAAGGTTGGATAGCGTGTTGAGGAGAAGGGGATGGTCCACAGTGTCGAAGGCAGCTGAGAGGTCGAGGAGGATTAGAATCATAATCCCTTGGACTGTAGCACCGTCATCCTTCTGAGCTCAAAGTGCTTTCTCTGGTCCTTCTATCCTCCCACAACAGCATCCCTATTCAGGAAGTTGCATAATTTCCTTTTACAGAGTCTCTGGATCAAGGTTCAGCATCTTGTCCAAGACCACACCTGAGTCTGAGCCTGTTGTAGAACTAAGCCTCCTAATTGCCTAGTTCTCTGCTTTATTCATTCATTCATTCAATCATAGTTACTGAGTGCTTCCTGTGTGTAAAACACCATACTAAATGCTTGGAACAATAATCATACCAAACCAGCTTACGGGCCAGAGGGGGAGACAGATATTAATGTAAATAAATAAATACATTTTAACCAAGGGCACTGCCTCCACCTCTACCTCCACTTTCTTTTTCTTCTTCATCCTCATCAGGGATACTTACTGAGCACGTATAGGGTGTGGGGCAATGTGCAAAGTGCTTGGGATAATAATAATAATAATAATAATAATAATAATAATAATAATAATAATAATGGCATTTGTTAAGCGCTTACTATGTGCAAAGCACTGTTCTAAGCGCTGGGGGAATACAAGGTGATCAGTTTGTCCCACATGGGGCTCACAGTCTTGATCCCCATTTTACAAATGAGGTCACTGAGGCACAGAGAAGTTAAGTGACTTGCCCAAGGTCACACAGCTGGCAAGTGGTGGAGCTGGGATTCGAACCCATGACCTCTGACTCCCAAGCCCGTGCCCTTTCCACTGAGTCACGCTGCTTCTCTAGTTTCAAAGAGTAAGACACTACTGAAGACACAAGCCCTTCTCTCTAGAGGTTTATAGTCTAGTGCATGAAACAGATGCTTAAATAAATTAAAGTGCTTACTACAGTGGTCTGCACACAGTAAGCTCTCAGTACATACCATTGATTGGTACATTTTAGCTCGGGAGAGTTAAAGAGTATCTAAGATGCCGTCCATTCTCTCATCTGCAAAATTTTAAATTTTCAAGACCTGGATGGTGATGATGATGGCATTTATTAAGCGCTTACTATGTGCAAAGCACTGTTCTAAGCGCTGGGGAGGTTACAAGGTGATCAGGTTGTCCCACGGGGGGCTCACAGTCTTCATCCCCATTTTACAGATGAGGGAACTGAGGCCCAGAGAAGTGAAGTGACTTGCCCAAAGTCACACAGCTGACAGTTGGCAGAGCAGGGATTTGAACCCATGACCTCTGGCTCTAAAGCCCGTTACCCTTTCCACTGAGCCACGCTGCTTCTCTAAAATGCCATCCATTCTTTCATCTGCAAAATTTTAAATTTTCAAGACCTGGATGGGCCTTTTGAAATATCAGAGCTATCAGTATGCTTGTTCTTGAATTTTTCTGTTTGGTTTTGTTTAGGCAATTGCCCATCTAGATAACCTGGGGGGTTGGGAGAGTGGAATAATTCCAATTCAGTCAGTCAGTCAATTGCATTTATTGAGCACTTACTGTGTGTAGAGCACTGCACTAAGCGCTGAGAAGAGTACAGTTTAACAACTCACAGACAAAATCATTTCTGGCTTTCAGAGCTTAATTTGAGGTGCACAAAGGATTTGGGCATGCAATCCCAAAGGATCCCAATTGTGGTTCATTCATTCAATCGTATTTATTGAGTGCTTACTGTGTGCAGAGCACTGTACTAAGCGCTTGGGAAATATAAGTTGGCAACATATAGAGACGGTCCCTACCCAACATCAGGCTTAAGATTGAAGAGAATTTAAATTCTATACATAGATTTTTTTTCCCTCGATTTAATAACAAATTAAACATATGGTATTTACCAGTCAAAACAGGAAATTTTTTGTTGCTGTGGCAGCTGTTGGCTCCACAAACTCAGTGTCTGAAAATCAAATCCTGATCTTTCTCTTTGTGGAATATCCCTTAAGTCAATCCCTTTGAATTTAGCCAGCCGTATTCCCACTGTTGGGTAGGGACCGTCCCTATATGTTGCCAACTTGTACTTCCCAAGCGCCTAGTACAGTGCTCTGCACACAGTAAGCGCTCAATAAATACGATTGAATGAAAAGGAAGAGTTGAACTTCCACCTACTTATTAGCTTTAGTGCTGGCAGTAAAACTCTTGGCAGCTAAAGCAGGGAGCAAAAAGAGTCAAACAGTGCAAGCTTTTAAGACCATATTTTTAAAGCTATACTCTTTGCAGTCAGAGTCATACAGCTTACACTCTTATAGTTTGCCCTCTCGCTTCTTTCCATCCCCCCATATAGAGAAGCAGTGTGGTCTAGTGGGTAGAGCGTGGGCCTGGGATTCAGAAGAACCTGGGTTCTAATCCTGGCTCCACCACTTTGCAGTATCATCTGGGGCAAGTCACTTCACTTCTCTGTGCCTCAGTTTCCTCATCTGCAAAATGCAGAATTGAGACTGGGAGCCCTCTGTGGGGCAGGGACTGTGTCCAAACTGATTATCTTGTATCTACGCCAGTGCTTAGTGCCTGGCACCTAGTAAGCGCATAACAAATACTGCTATTATTTTTATTATATCTAATTTCAGAAGGAGTACAACTGGGGTGTTTTACAACTAAGCACCCACATTTTCTAACCTCAGCTGGAGCCACCCTGCATCTCAAAACGATCTCCTTTTCCTATATTTGGCTCCCGTTTTGTTGTTCAGTCCCAGAGCAAGTTCTGTCAACCTCTGATTCCCTGCAACCGCAGCCTTGTGTAGGGCAAAGCATCCTTCTGCCCCAGGAAACTGCACAATGAAACATTTTAATTGGTGGAATCCTGCAAGGTCCATTTTTGTCAATGGTCAGCTGAGCTAGTGCTCCCAAAAGCGAATTTCTGATTAGCTTGTACCTACCCCAGCGCTTAGTACAGTGCCTAGCGCAATTCTTAGAAAATACCATAAAAAAGAAGCTTTCAGTCTACAGAGAGAGACAATCATATGCTCCCGATCACTTAGTACATTGCTCTATGCACAGTAGGTGCCCCCAAAACGCCACTGGGTTTTTGATTGATTAGCCCCTTCCTTCCTCTCCCCCTCGTCCCCCTCTCCATCCCCCCCATCTTACCTCCTTCCCTTCCCCACAGCACCTGTATATATGGATATATGTTTGTACATATTTATTACTCTATTTATTTATTTTATTTGTACATATCTATTCTATTTATTTTATTTTGTTAGTATGTTTGGTTCTGTTCTCTGTCTACCCCTTTTAGACTGTGAGCCCACTGTTGGGTAGGGACTGTCTCTATATGTTGCCAACTTGTACTTCCCAATTGCTTAGTACAGTGCTCTGCACACAGTAAGCGCTCAATAAATACGATTGATGATGATGATGATGATTGGTTTCTCTGAGTTTCCTGGAAAGCTGCCAGTGACTTGAAAGACACAGCCCACTTAAATAAATCTATATTTTTCTGTCCGCTTTCACTTTCCCTTAGTGTAGCTCTACTTTGACTGTAATTGCACTGTTCCAGTTTGTTAACCTAGAGATGTACCCAAGCTAACCATCTCAACTTCTAGTGTAATCCAACGTTTCAAGACTGAACTGGATGAAAATATGCCCTCCCTTTCTATTCACTACAATATTCAACTGTTAATAAAGATTTTGAATTAAGGATTGTTTACAACTCAGCTGAAATGTCACGATTGGAGATCCTGGAAGTATTCAGAAGGAAATATTGCTCTAACCAGATCACCGTATAGACTTACATTAGTTTATCTTCCCCCTTTGAAGTTAATTAGGGTTTTTTTTTGGGGGGGGGGGTTCCTCAATGAAACCGGTGTGAATCACATTAATGGGTTACAGAAAAAATGGTTTTTCGTGCCCCTGAGAGGTTAAGAGATGATCACCATATCCAAAGGTAGTATGGGGTAATTGAACAGTTCCTCTCTCTGTGTCTCTGTAATGTCAGAGTTCCAGGGAGTATGGGCAATTCAGTGATGCCAAGCTTTCATCTTCCCCAAGAATCTGTTAGAGAATAACGTGGTCCTAGTGGATAATAATAATAATAATAATAATAATAATGGCATTTGTTAAGCGCTTACTATGTGCAGAGCATCATCAATCGTATTTATTGAGCGCTTACTATGTGCAGAGCACTGTACTAAGCGCTGGGGGAGATACAAGGTGATCAAGTTGTCCCACATGGGGCTCACAGTCTTAATCCCCATTTTACAGCTGAGATAACTGAGGCTCAGAGAAGTTAAGTGACTTGCCCAAGGTCACTCAGCAGACATGTGGTGGAGCTGGGATTCGAACCCGCAACTTCTGACTCCAAAGCCTGGGCTCTTTCCACTGAGCCACGCTGCTTCTCTAGTGGATAGAGCACAGGCCTTCGAGTCAGATAGACCTGTGTTCTAATCCCGGCTCTGCTACTCGTCTGTGTGACCTTGGGCAGGTCACCTAACCTCCCTGGGGCTCAGTTTCCTCATCTGTACAATGGGATTAAGACTGTTAGCCCCATGTGGGACAGGAACTGTGTCCAATTATTTTGTACAATGACTGTTAAAAAAAACCCCAAAAAACCTCTCACAGTATGTTTTCATCTATGATGACTTATTCTTGGAGGATTTACAACCTCCCCACCATGCCTCATTCTCCCCACCATGCCTCATTAATAATAATAATAATAATGGTATTTGTTAAGCACTTACTATGTGCAAAGTACTGTTCTAAGCGCTGGGGAGGTTACAAGGTGATCAGGTTGTCCCACGGGAGGGCTCACAGTTTTAATCCCCTGCTGATCTCAAATTCACACCCTCCCTTCTGCCTGAAACTCTCTCCCCATTCACACTGGAAGATCATAATGATAGTATTTGTTAGGCACTGACTGTGTAAATAACACAGTAAGAATTAAGAATTAGGCCTGAGATTTTAAAAAAGTTTAAAAATAGAATCTTGAATATTCCACTCTGATTTCCTTCTTCAGAAACTTTGACAATGTACCCATTTTCAAGGTTTTTTTATTCAACAGTAAGGAAATTATGAAATGATAAATATGGTGCCATTTTATATGAAGTATCTTCTGCAATCCTTCTGGGAAATAGGAAATAAGACGTCAGCAAATGATCTGAATACCAGAATTGTGCTTTTCCACGATGCATTATTTCCTTCTGGTTATGTGTTCCAGGATAATGAGGTTCTTGATAGTGCATCTGCTTTTAACTTCTTTTGGCAATTTTCTTTTTGGCAGATCTGAGTAGGAGGAGGGAATTCCTGAAGGAAATTTGGAGCTGTCATATCCCTCTAAAGACTCTCTCTTGTATAGCCTTATTCTTTTCATCTATTGTTGTTTATGGTATTTGTTAAGTGCTTAGAGAAGCAGCGTGGCTTAGTGGAAAGAGCACGGGCTTGGGAATCAGAGGTTATGAGTTCTAATTCCGGCTCCACCACTTGTCAGCTGTGACTTTGGGCAAGTCACTTAACTTTTCCGTGCCTCAGTTACCTCATCTGTAAAATTGGGATTAAGACTGTGACCCCCACGTAGGACAACTTGTATCTATCCCAATGCTTAGAACAGTGCTTAGAACAGCACTTAACAAATACCATCATTATTATTATTATTATTATTATTATTACTACGTGCCAGGCACTGTTCTAAGCTCTGGGATAGATACAAAGCAATCAGGTTGGAACAGTCCATGTCATTCATTCATTCAATTGTATTTATTGAGCGCTCACTGTGTGCAGAGCACTGTACTAAGCGCTTGTGTCTCACATGGGGCTCACAGTCTCGATCCCCATTTGACAGATGAGGTACCTGAGGCCCAGAGAAGTGAAGTGACTTGCCCAAGGTCACACCGCAGACAAGTGTCAGAGTGGGAATTAGAACCCATGACCTTCTGACTCCTAGGCCACTCTGCTTTTCGAATGCCACAGATCGTGGAATTTATTAAGCAGTGTACTAAGCTCTAGGGTAGAAACACAATAATCAAGTCCCACATTGGGTTCACAGAATAAGGAAGAAGTGAGAGCCGGGATTGAATTCCCATTTTACCGATGACGAATTGAGGCGCAGAGAAATGATTTGCCAAGGTCACACGTGGCTCAGTGGAAAGAGCCCGGGCTTTGGAGTCAGAGGTCATGGGTTCAAATGCCGGCTGTGCTGTGAAGTGACTTTGGGCAAGTCACTTCACTTCTCTGTGCCTCAGTTACCTCATCTGTAAAATGGGGATTAAAGCTGTGAGCCCACCGTGGGACAACCTAATCACCTTGTAACCTCCCCGGTGCTTAGAACAGTGCTTTGCACATAGTAAGTGCCTAACAAATACCATTATCATTATTATTATTATTATTAGGTAAGCGTCAGAACCGGGTTTAGAGTCCAGAATCTCTGGCTCTTAGACCAGTGATCTTAGGACACTTCAAGTTCTGTGTGCATTTAGTACAGTGCTTTGCACCCAGTAAGCACTCAATAAATACAATAAATGCATAAAGGAATCTTCCCACTAATCCACCCTGCTTCCTAAATGCTTGGGAGAGTACACTAGAAGCCGTAGATGCAGTTTCTGGCCCCATGAGGTGTACGGTCTAATTAGGTATCAATAAAAAGTCCTTTGCCCACTCCAAAAGAATTGTAAGAAGGTGCTTTATTTTTCACAGAAAAGTGTTTTCAGCTAATGCTTATCTGGCATGTGAGCGGGGAACATGCCTACCAACTCTGTTATATTGTAATAATAATAATAATGATGATGGTATTTGTTAAGCGCTTACTATGTGCCGAGCACTGTTCTAAGCGCTGGGGTAGATACGAGGTCATCAGGTTGTCCCACGTGGGACTCACACTCTTTATTCCCGTTTTCCAAGTGAGGTAACTGAGGCGTAGAAAAGTGAAATAATAATAATAATAATAATAGCATTTATTAAGTGCTTACTATGTGCAAAGCACTGTTCTAAGCGCTGGGGAGGTTACAAGGTGATCAGGTTGTCCCACAGGGGGCTCACAGTCTTAATCCCCATTTTACAGATGAGGGAACTGAGGCCCAGAGAAGTGAAGTGACTTGCCCAAAGTCACACAGCTGACAGTTGGCAGAGCCGGAATTTGAACCCATGACCTCTGACTCCAAAGCCCCGGCTCTTTCCACTGAGCCATGCTGCTTCTCTGCTGAAATGGCTTGCCCAAGGCCACACAGCAGACAGGTGGGGGAGCCGGGATTAGAACCCATGTCCTCCGACTCCCAAGCCCGGGTTCTTTCCACTGAGCCACGCTGCTTCCCACGCTGTATTCTCCCAGGCACTTAGTACAGTGCTCTGCACACAGTAAGCACTCAATTAATAATATGGATTGATTGATTTCTTCACCCAGTCCATTGCTGGACAAATGGAAGTGAGAAAACAGTGTGGACTAGTGGTTAGAGTATGGGCTTGGGAGTCAACCAAGACCTGGGTTTTAATTCCGTCTCTGCCACTTGTCTGCTGTGTGACCTTGGGCAAATCATTTCACTTCTCTGGGCTTCAGTTACCTCATCTGTAAAATGGAGATTAAGACTGTGAGCCCCATGTGGGACAGGGACGGTGTCCAACCCGATTAGCTTGTACTCATTCATTCATTCATTCATTCAATCGTATTTTTTTTATTGAGCGCTTACTATGTGCAAAGCACTGTACTAAACGGTTGGGAAGTACAAGTCGGCAACACATAGAGACGGCCCATGCCATTTCCACTAGGCCACATCGTTCCTTAGCAGCTGCTTCTTGTAATTATCCCAGCATTTTTTTTTTTAAATGGTATTTGTCAAGTGCTTACTATGTGCCAACCACCGTATTAAGCGCTGGGGTAGATACAAGATAAACAGGTTGGGCGGGATCCCTGTCCCACGTGGGGCTCACAGCCTTAATCCCCATTTTACAGATGAGGTCACTGAGGCACAGAGAAGTGAAGTGACTTGCCCAAGGTCGCACAGCAGACAAGTGGCAGAGCTGGGATTAGAACCCGGGTTCTTCTGATTCCCAGGCCCGGGCTCTATCAACTAAGCTCTGCTGCTTCCCCAAGCAGTTTGCACATTGTTTGGCACATAGTAAGCACCTAACGAACACCACAGTTATCATTATCATCTTCAGTACACCTTCAGGTTTACACAGTGTGTCTTGATTGTAATAATAATAATAATAATGGTATTTGTTAAACACTTACTATGTGCCAAGTACTATATGTTGCCAACTTGTACTTCCCAAGCGCTTAGTACAGTGCTCTGCACACAGTAAGTGCTCAATAAATACGATTGATTGATTAATTGATTGCCAAGCTCTGTTCTAAGCACTGGGGCAGATACAAGGTAATCAGGTTGTCCCACGTGGGTAACTGAAGTACAGAGAAGTGGAATGACTTGCCCAAAGTCACACAGCTGATAAGTGGCACAGCGGTAATTAGAACCCACAACCTCTGACTCCCAAGCCCGTGCTCGTTCCACTAAGCCACGCTGTTTCTTGTGTCCTCCCCATCTCCCCCACTGCTACCTTTGTTTCCTCTAGTAGAACTTGGAGAGTTTGGCACCTGGAAGCTTTTTCAGCCTGTTTGTAAATAAGTAAATAAATAATGTTGGTATTTGTTAAGCACTTACTAGGTGCCAAGCACTGTTCTAAGTGCTGGGGTGGATACAAGGTAATCAGGTTGTCCCACGGGGAGCTCACAGTCTTCATCCCCATTTTCCAGATGAGGGAACTGAGGCCCAGAGAAGTGAAGTGACTTGCCCAAAGTCACCCAGCTGACGAGTGGCAGAGCCGGGATTTGAACCCACGACCTCCGACTCCAAAGCCCGGGCTCTTTCCACTGAGCCACGCTGCTTTGTCCTTAGGCCGTATCCTGTAAGGGAACCGTTTCATAAACAACAGAAAGCCTGCTGTTGCTCATCACAATATCCAGTGAGAGCGACCCAAGCCAGATGAAAGAATTTCTCAATGGGAGTATGTGAATGAACTTTTATTATTGGCATTCGGTTGCTACGGTGATCTTTGCATTAAACATAATCCTGGAGGCTTGGGGTGGTAAAACAAAATACTCTTTGTAGAAAATCCTAAAACAGGGTTAACTACTCCAGATTGGGTGTAGCCAAATGTAATGAGCCAGACAGCGGTGGTAAATTCATTTTCAGACATCTGAGAGAAAGAAAGATTTCGTCTCCCCTTTCAGCAGCCATTGTTAAAGCCCACAACTTTTTTCACCACAAGCGCACTCTAATTTTATAATTGTGGTATTTTGTGCTTGTGATGTGCAAAGCTCTGTACCCAGTTTAGTGCTGGGGTAAATATGGTATGTTTGGTTTTGTTCTCTGTCTCCCCCTTTTAGACTGTGAGCCCACTGTTGGGTAGGGACTGTCTCTATATGTTGCCAATTTGTACTTCCCAAGCGCTTAGTCCAGTGCTCTGCACATAGTAAGCGCTCAATAAATACGATTGATGATGATGATGATGATTGGGCTGAGTCCCTGTCTCACGTGGGGCACATAGCCTAAGAGGGAGGGAGAACTGGTATTTTATCCTCATTTTACAGACAAGGTAACTGAGGCACAGAGAAGCTAAGTGACTTGCCCAAGGCCACACAGCAAACAAGTGGCAGAGCCAGGATTCGAAAGCCGGTCCTCTTTCTCACAGACCTGTGCTCTATCCACTGGGCCACACTGTCTGCTTCTCTTGTGCATTTTGTCATCATCATCATCATCAATCGTATTTATTGAGCGCTTACTGTGTGCAGAGCACACAGTGCCACTGTGATGGCAGGGGAAGTAGAGCAAGTCCTGGAGAAAGAAGTAATAATCGTAGTAATTATGGTATTTGTTAAGTGCTTGCTATGTGCCAAGTGCTGTTCTAAGCACTGGGGTAGATACAATTTAATCAGGATGGACACGGTCCCTGCCCCACATGGGGTTCACACTCAAAAAAACTCATTTTATAGATGAGGTAACTGAGGCCCAGAGAAGTGAGGTGACTTGCCCAAGGTCACACAGCGGACATAGGGCAGAGCCGGCATTCGAACCCAGGTCTTACGGATGGAGGGGCCGGAGTTATTCCAACCGGAGTTGCTTAAACGCTCATTGAACTCGTCGACTGAGACAATCACATCCTGCCCTAGTTGAAGCGGATGCGTCTCGGTTTCATACGCATTTTAAATAAAACCGCACCTGCCTATGAGATCTAAGAAAAGATGTGAGTGGAGATTGTTATCTGAGCCACTTTAGAAATCTGTTTTTAGTTTTGAACTACAGAAATCCACACTGGTCTGTAAAAATGACTGTACAAAGCCAGTCTTCCGTTTTCACGAGGATCATTAGAGGAGGATTAAGAGCCTGGAGGGAACATAGTGGTCTGGGTAGGTCAATTATCCTGCTCCTTTACTCTTTAACTGATTTAATCTGATAAAATCTGAGGATGCGGAGGAAGTATCAGTGTTAATGTTTAGTGGCTTGCTATGAAACAGCAGCGTGGCTTAGTGGAAAGAGCCCGGACTTGGGAGTCAGAGGTCGTGAGGTCTAATAATAATAATAATAATAATAATGGCATTTATTAAGTGCTTACTATGTGTAAAGCACTGTACTAAGCGCTGGGGGGGGATACAAGGTGATCAGTTTGTCCCACGGGGGGCTCACAGTCTTAATAACCATTTTACAGATGAGGGAACTGAGGCACAGAGAAGTTAAGGAGCAGCGTGGCTCAGTGGAAAGAGCACGGGCTTTGCAGTCATAGGTCATGGGTTCAAATCCCGGCTCCGCCAATTGTCAGCTGTGTGACTTTGGGCAAGTCACTTAACTTCTCTGGGCCTCAGTTCCCTCATCTGTAAAATGGGGATTAAGACTGTGAGCCCCACGTGGGACAACCTGATCACCTTGTAACCTCCCCAGCGCTTAGAACAGTGCTTTGCACATAGTAAGCGCTTAATAAATGCTATTATTATTATTATTATTATTATTAAGTGATTTCCCGAAGTCACACAGCTGACAATTGGCAGAGCGGGATTCGAACCCATGACCCCCAACTCCAAAGCCCGGGCTCTTTCCACTGAGCCACGCTGCTTCTCTAATCCCACTCTGCCACTTATCAGCTGTGTGACTTTGGGCAAGTCGTTTAACTTCTCTATGCCTCAGTTACCTCATCTGTAAAATGGAGACTAAGACTGTGAGCCCCACGTGGGACAACCTGACTACCTTGGATCTACCGTAGCACTTAGAACAGTGCTGGGCACATAGTAATCACTTAACAAATACCATTATTATTATTATTATTATTATAGCAAATCAATTCTGACATTTAAAAACAGAATCCATGCAGATCAGCTAGCGGTTTAGCGGAGAAAATGCCGTTATGGGTTTGTACCTTTTGGTTTCTCCTTTCTCTTTCATCAGTCAATCAGTGGTATTTATTGAACACTTACTTTGTGCAGAGCATTGCAGTAAGGGCTTCTACTAAAAGTAGAAGGCATGGTTCCCGCCTTCAAGAAGCTTGCAATCCAGTCTCTTTCATTCACTCATTCAGTCGTATTTATTGAGCGCTTACTGTGTGCAGAGCACTGTACTAAGCGCTTGGGAAGTCCAAGTTGGCAACATATAGAGACGGTCCCTACCCAACAGCGGGCTCACAGTCTAGAAATTCTCAAAATGAGTGGTTGCCTTCCCTTCCCCACAGCACCTGTATATATGTATATATGTTTGTACATATTTATTACCCTATTTATTTATTTATTTATTTTATTTGTACATATCTATTCTATTTATTTTATTTTGTTAGTATGTTTGGTTTTGTTCTCTGTCTCCCCCTTTTAGACTGTGAGCCCACTGGTGGATAGGGACTGTCTCTGTTGCCAATTTGTGCTTCCCAAGCGCTTAGTACAGTGCTCTGCACATAGTAAGCGCTCAGTAAATACGATTGATTGATTGATTGATTGATTGCAGGAAACTTGAATGTGAGAGAGGAGGGAATGGGATAGCTAGTCAATCAGTCAGTGGTGTTATTGAGTGCTCACAATGGGTCGAACACTGTACTAAGAGCTCGGGAAAGTACATTAAATAGAGCTGGTAGACTCTATCCGTGCCTGCAGAGAGTTTACAGTCTATGTTAAAAATTAATTACAGATGGGGGAAATGGGAGGGTATAGTCAATCAATCAATCAATCATATTTACTGAGCACTTACTGTGTGCAGAGCACTGTACTGAGCGCTTGGGAAGTACAAGTTGGCAACATGTATAAGAATATGTACATAAAGTTTGTGGGGTTAGTTTGGGGTAAATATCAAGTGCTTGAGGGGTACAGATCTAAGTGCTTAAGCAATCCCACGTCGGATAGAGCCCGGGCCTTGGAGTCAGAAAGACCTGGGTTCCAATTCCAGCTCCACCAGTAGTCTGCTGTGTGACCTTGGGCAAGTCACTTTATTTCCCTGTTCCTCAGTTACCTCATCTGAAAAATGGGGATTAAGACTGTGAGCCTAAAGTAGGACAGGGACGGTGCCCTACCTGATTACCTTGAATCTACTAAGCACGGTGCCTGGGATATAGTAAGCGCTTAACAAATAGCATTATTATTATTATTATTATTATTATTATTATTATTATTATTATTGTGGGCTTGGAGCGTATCCACTAATTCTGTTGTATTGTACTCTCCCGAGCACTTAGTACAGTGCTCTGCACACAGAGAAGCAGCATGGCACAGTGGAAAGAGCACGAGCTTGAGAGTCAGAGGACATGGGTTCTAATCCCAGCCACACGTCCGCTGTGTGACCTTGGTCAAGTCACTTCACTTCTCCATGCCTCAGTTACCTCATCTGTAAAATGGGGATTGAGACTGTGAGCCCCAGGTGGGATGAGAAGCAGCTTGGCTCAGTGGAAAGAGTATGGGCTTTGGAGTCAGAGGTCATGGGTTTAAATTCCAACTCCGCCAATTGTCAGCTGTGTGACTTTGGGCAAGTCACTTCTCCGTGCCTCAGTGACCTCATCTGTAAAATGGGGATTAAGACTGTGAGTCCCACATGGGACAACCTGATCACCTTGTATCCCCCCAGCACTTAGAACACTGCTTTGCACATAGTAAGAGCTTAACAAATGCCATTATTATTATTATTATTATTATTATTATTATTATTATGGGGACTGTGTCGAACCCGATTTCTTTGAATCTACCCCAGTACTTAGTACAGTGCCTAGCACACAGTAAGCACTAAATATATTCTACGGTTATTATTAGTAGTAGTACCCTTCTAGACTGTGAGCCCACTGTTGGGTAGGGACCGTCTCTATATGTTGCCAACTTGTACTTCCCAAGCACTTAGTACAGTGCTCTGCACACGGTAAGCGCTCAATAAATTCGATTGATTGATTGATTAGTAGTAGCAAGTGCTCAACAAATGATTGATTGATAGTCTGGGACTCTGCCTCAAACTCACCTTCTAACTGTATCTTTGATTTGTACTTTCCAAGCGCTTAGTACAGTGCTCTGCACACAGTAAGCACTCAATAGATATGATTGAATGAATGAATATCCTCTCTTGATTTGTCCACTCCCGCCCCCTTGCTCACGTTTTTCATCCAGCCTAGAACTCTCTATCTTGCCATTCCCAAATATTTCAGAACTTGACTCCCCCAAACCCCCTCCTAAAATCCCACGTCCTCCTCCTCCTTTTGCCAAGCTTCCTCAGTGAACATGTGTGAAGCACTGTTCTAAGCGCTGGGGAGGATACAAGATGAGCAGGTTGTCCCACATGGGGCTCACAGTCTTAATCCGCATTTTACAGATGAGGTAACTGAGGCCCAGAGAAGTGAAGTGACTTGCCCAAAGTCACACAGCTGACAAGCAGCAGAGCAGGGATTAGAACCCATGACCTCTGGCTCCCAAGCCCGTGCTCTTTCTACTGAGCCATGCTGCTTCTCAATCAATCAATCATTGATATCTATTAATCATAATAATGGCACTTTTTAAGCACTTACTATGTGCAAAGCACTGTTCTGAGAGCTGGGGAGGTTGCAAGGTGATCAGGTTGTCCCACGGGGGGCTCACAGTCTTAATCCCCATTTTACAGATGAGGTAACTGAGGCCCAGAGAAGTGAAGTGACTTGCCCAAAGTCACACAGCTGACAAGCAGCAGAGCAGGGATTAGAACCCATGACCTCTGGCTCCCAAGCCCGTGCTCTTTCCACTGAGCCATGCTGCTTCTCAATCAATCAATCATTGGTATCTATTAATAATAATAATGGCACTTTTTAAGCACTTACTATGTGCAAAGCACTGTTCTAAGCACTGGGGAGGTTACAAGGTGATCAGGTTGTCCCACGGGGGGCTCACAGTCTTCATCCCCATTTTACAGATGAGGTAACTGAGGCACAGAGAAGTGAAGTGACTTGCCCAAAGTCACACAGCTGACAAGTGGCGGAGCCAGGATGTGAACCCCTGACCTCTGACTCCAAAGCTCGTGCTCTTTCCACTGAGCCACGCTGCTTCTGCTGCATATCTATTGAGCACACACTATGTGTAGAGCACTGTACTAAGCGCTTGGGAGCGTCCAGTACATTAGAGCTGAAAGTTGTTGCTCAACCTTTTACTGATCTGTGCTGGGATAGGTTGCCTGGCACCCTGGGTCCTCTCCTGAGCCACAGAGAAGCAACGTGGCTCAGTGGAAAGAGCCCGGGCTTTGGAGTCAGAGGTCGTGGGTTCAAATCCCGGCTCTGCCAATTGTCAGCTGACTTTGGGCAAGTCACTTCACTTCTCTGGGCCTCAGTGACCTCATCTGTGAAATGGGGATGGAGACTGTGAGCCCCACGTGGGACAACCTGATCGCCTTGTAACCTCCCCAGCGCTTAGAACGGTGCTTTGCGCATAGTAAGCGCTTAATGAATGCCATTGTTATTATTAAGTGACTTGCCCAAGGTCACACAGCAGACATGTGGTGGAGCGGGATTCGAACCCGTGACCTCTGACTCCAAAGCCCGTGCTCTTTCCGCTGAGCCACACTGCTTCTCAGCAGTCAGCTTGTCAATCAGTCGTATCAGTCGACACGTAGAATCAATCAATCGTATTTATTGAGCGCTTACTGTGTGCACAGTACTGTACTAAGCGCTTGGGAAGTACAAGTTGGCACATATAGAGACGGTCCCTACCCAACAGTGGGAACAGTGCCTTGCACGTAGTAAGCGCTTAATAAATGCCATTTTTCTGCACATCCTTGACACACAGGTCTTGTCTTCACAGTGTCCAACAAGCACCACTTTGTGGACAGCAATCTCCTGTACCAATTCCGAATGAACTTCCGGAGGAGAAGGAGGCTAATGGAGCTGCTCAGTGAAAGATCCCCCTCATCCCAGGAAACACACGACAGCCCCTTTTGCTTGCGGAAGCAGAACCAGGACAACAGGAAGCTCACCAGCTTCGTCTCAGGTAACCAATCAGTCAATCAATCATATTTATTGAGCGCTTACTGTGTGCAGAGCACTGTACTAAGCGCTTGGGAAGTACAAGTGGGCAACATATAGAGACGGTCCCTATCCAACAGTTACGTCCACGCTCCGATTCATTCAATCAATCAGACTAATTGCTTGGGAAAATACACTATGCCCCGCTTTCTCCTGCACAAGTGCATTGAGGTTGTCGTTAGGCAGTGCTCTGTGTAGTAGCAGTAGTAGTTATAATGGTATTTGTTAAGCGCTTACTATGTGCCAAGCACTGCACGAAGCGCGGGGGTAGAAGCAGCCTGGCTTAGTGGAAAAAGCACGGGCTTGGGACTCAGAGGTCGTGGGTTCTAATCCTGGCTCCACCACTTCATCATCATCATCAATCGTATTTATTGAGCGCTTACTATGTGCAGAGCACTGTACTAAGCGCTTGGGAAGGGCAAATTGGCAACATATAGAGACAGTCCCTAGCCAACAGTGGGCTCACAATAATAATAATGATGGCATTTGTTAAGCGCTTACTATGTGCAAAGCACTGTTCTAAGCACTGGGGGGAGGATACAAGGTGATCAGGTTGTCCCACGTGGGGCTCACAGTCTTCATCCCCGTTTTACAGATGAGGGGACAAATGAGGTAACTGAGGTTCAGAGAAGTGAAATGGGAAGTTAAGTGGGAAGCAGCGTGGCTCAGTGGCAGGAGCCCGGGCTTTGGAGTCAGAGGTCAGGGGTTCAAATCCCGGCTCCGCCACTTGTCAGCGGTGTGACTTTGGGCAAGTCACTTCACTTCTCTGGGCCTCAGTTCCCTCATCTGTAAAATGGGGATGAAGACTGTGAGCCCCACGTGGGACAACCTGATCTCCTTGTAACTTCCCCAGCACTTACAACAGTGCTTTGTACATAGTAAGCGCTTAATAAATGCCATTATTATTATTAAGTGACTTGCCCAAGGTCACACAGCAGGCATGTGGTGGAGCGGGATTCGAACCCATGACCTCTGACTCCAAAGCCCGTTCTCTTTCCACTGAGCCACGCTGCTTCTCAGCTGTCAGCTTGTCTCACTTGTCAGCTGTGTGACTTTGGGCCAGTCACTTAACTTCTCGGTGCCTCGGTTACCTCATCTGGAAAATGGGGATTAAAACTGTGAGCCCCACCTGGGACAACCTAATAAACTTGCATCTCCCCCAGTGCTTAGAACAGTGCTTGGCACTTAGTAAGCGCTTAACAAATACCATTATTATTATTATTATTATTACGGATTCTAATCCCAGCTCCACCACTTGTCACATATGTGCCTTTGGGCAAGTCACTTCACTTCTCTATGTCTCAGTTACCTCATCTGTAAAATGGGGATCAAGACTGTGAGCCCCAGCTGGGACAACCTGATAAGCTTGTACCTATCCCAGCACATAGAACAGTGCTTGGCGCATAGTAAGCGCTTAACAAATAGCAACATATACAGGTCCCACATGGGGCTGGGCTGTAGAAGGAGAGAAGGGAGGTGAGGTAGGAGGGGGCGAGTGGATGGACAGCCTTGAAGCCGAGAGTGTGGAGTTTTTGCCTGATGTGTAGGTTGATTGGTAGCCACTGGAGAGTTGGTGGATGCTATCCCTGCCCACAAGGAGCTTACATTCTTCAGGTCGTAAAGTTTAATTTTTCCACCCAGCTCATACTACTCATTCATTCATTCATTCAATCGTATTTATTAGACTTTTATTAGACTTTTAGACTGTGAGCCCACTGTTGGGTAGGGACTGTCTCTATATGTTGCCAATTTGTACTTCCCAAGCGCTTAGTACAGTGCTCTGCACACAGTAAGCGCTCAATAAATATGATTGATGATGATGATGATGATTTATTGAGCGCTTACTGTGTGCAGAGCACTGTACTAAGCACTTGGAAAGGACAATTCAGCAACAGAGACAATCCCTGCCCAACAACGGGCTCACAGTCTAGAAGGGGGAGACAGACAACAAAACAAGTAGATAGACATCAACGACGTCGAAATAGATAAATAGAATTATAGATATATACACATCATAAAAGAATGCTTACAAAAGAAAGGCCAACAGATGCAGCTTAATACGTCATCAACGGTAAACTGTGTTCAGAGCCCTGAACTTTTAGACTGTGAGCCCACTGTTGGGTAGGGACCGTCTCTATATGTTGCCAACTTGTACTTCCCAAGCGCTTAGTACAGTGCTCTGCACATAGTAAGCGCTCAATAAATACGATTGATGATGATGATGATGATGATGAACTAGATTTAAGGCTCTCCTAGATTTTAGAAAGGCTCTCCAATCCGCTGCATCCTTTTCTTGCCCTCCGTGTGAGCTCATGTGTGTTGTGGGTGTGCTTGGAAAAGACGGTGTGCTCTTTGCCTGTGAGGAGAGGAGAGAGCATACTGTTCATGAGTAATGCCCTGGCCTATAGTCAATCGATGGTATTTATTGAGCGCTTACTCTGTGAGCAGCACTGCACTAAGCGCTTAGAGAGGGTATGCTATAACAGAGTTGGTTGAAACGCTCCCTGTCCACCACAAAGGCTGTAAGCTCACTGTGGGCAGGGAACGTGTCTACTCTTGTATTGTCCTTTCCCAAGCACTTAGTACAGTACTCAATCAATCAATCAATCGTATTTGTTGAGTGCTTACTGTGTGCAGAGCACTGTACTAAGCGCTTGGGAAGTACAAGTTGGCAACATATAGAGACGGTCCCTACCCAACAGTGGGCTCACAGTCTAGAACGGGGAGACAGAGAACAAAACAAAACGTATTAACAAAATAAAATAAATAGAATAGATATGTACAAGTAAAATAAATAAATAAATAGAGTAATAAATATGTACAAACATATATACATATATACAGGTGCTGTGGGGAAGGGAAGGAGGTAAGGCGGGGGGTGGAGAGGGGGACGCAGACAGTAAGCGCTCAATAAATACATTTGACCGACTGACTGACATGACTCCAAAACTGGACCCGAACACTCAGAATAGCCTGGGATCATCCCTAGAAGGGGGGCCTGGGGAGTCAATCAATCAATCAATCAATCGTATTTATTGAGCCCTTACTGTGTGCAGAGCACTGTATTAAGTGCTTGGGAAGTACAAGTTGGCAACATATAGAGATGGTCCCTACCCAACAGCGGGCTCACAGTCTAGAGTCAGGGGGACAGAGTCAGCAGCGTGGCTTAGTGGATAGAGCATCAGCCTGGGAGTAAGAAGGTCATGAGTTCTAATCCTGACTCTGCTACATGCCTGCTGTATGACCATGTTCACTTCTCTGGGCCTCAGCTCCCTCATCTGTAAAATGGGTATTAAGAGTGAGAAGCACTCTTGAGAAGCAGCGTGGCTCAGTGGAACGAGACTGGGCTTGGGATTCAGAAGTCGTGGGCTCGAATCCTGCCTCCGCCATTTGTCAGCTGTGTGACTTTGGGCCAGTCACTTCACTTCTCTGTGCCTCAGTTCCCTCATCTGTAAAATGGAGATTAAGTCTGTGAGCCCCACGTGGGACAGCCTGTTGACCTTGTATCTACCTCAGCGCTTAGAACAGTGCTCGGCACATAGTAAGCGCTTAACAAATGCCATCATTATTATTTCTAGACTGTGAGCCTGTTGTTGGGTAGGGACTGGCTCTATATGTTGCCGACTTGTACTTCCCAAGCGCTTAGTACAGTGCTGTGCACACAGTAAGCGCTCAATAAATATGATTGAATGAATGAATGAATGAATGAGTGTGTGCCCCCTGTGGGACAGGGACTGTGTCCAACCTGTTTAGCTTCTATCTGCCCCAGTGCTTACAACAGGGGCACATAGTAAGCACTTAACAAGTTATTATCAGGGAAGCTGATTACCAGGTCCTCGGTCAAGTCCTTGGACAATCCTGCAGCATGGCCTAGTGGATAAAGCATGGACCTGAGAGTAAGAAGGACATAATAATAATAATAATAATAATAATAATAATAATAATAATAGCATTTGTTAAGCACTTACTATGTGCCAAGCACTGTTCTAAGCACTGGGGAGGATACAAGGTGATCAGGTTGTCCCACGGGGGGCTCACAGTCTTCATCCCCATTTTCCACATGAGGTAACTGAGACACAGAGAAGTCAAGTCAAGAAGACTTGCCCTAAGTCACACAGCTGACAATTGGCAGAGTTGGGATTTGAACCCATGACCTCTGACTCCCAAGCCCGGTATCTTTCCACTGAACCATGACATGGGTTCCAGAACTGGCTCCGCCTTCTATATGACCTTGGGGAAGTCACTTCACTTCTCTATGCCTCAGTTACCTCATCTGTAAAACTGGGATAAAGACTGTGAGCCCCTTGTGAGACCGTGTCCAACCTGTTTAGTTTCATTCATTCATTCATTCAATCGTATTTATTGAGCGCTTACTGTGTGCAGAGCACTGTACTAAGTGCTTGGGAAGTACAAGTCGGCAACATATAGAGATGGTCCCTACCCAACAGCGGGTTCACAGTCTAGAAGGGGGAGACAGACAACAAAACAAAACATAACAAAATGAAATAAATAGAATAAATATGTACAAGTAAAATAAATAGAGTAATAAATATGTACAAACATATATACATATATATAGGTGCTGTGGGGAGGGGAAGGAGGTAAGGCGGAGGGGATGGGGAGGGGGAGAAGGGGGAGAGGAAGGAGGGGGCTCAGTCTGGGAAGGCCTTCTGGAGGAGGTGAGCTCTTGGGCTTTGAAGGGAGGAAGAGAGCTAGCTTGGCGGATGTGCAGAGGGAGGGCATTCCAGGACAGGGGGAGGACGTGGGCCGGGGGTCGACGGCGGGACAGGCGAGAACGAGGCCCAGTGAGGAGGTTAGCGGCAGAGGAGCGGAGGGTGCGGGCTGGGCTGGAGAAGGAGAGAAGGGAGGTGAGGTAGGAGGGGGCGAGGAGATGGACAACCTTGAAGCCCAGGGTGAGGAGATTTTGCTTGATGTGTAGGTTGGCTGGCAGCCACTGGAGATTTTTGAGGAGAGGGGTAAGGGGTCCATAGCGTTTCTGCACCAAGATGATCCGGGCAGCAGCGTGAAGTCTGGATTGAAGTGGGGAGAGACAGGAGGATGGGAGGTCAGAGAGGAGACTGATGCAGTAGTCCAGTAGGGATAGGATGAACGATTGAACGAGCAGGGTAGCGGTTTGGATGGAGAGGAAAGGGCAGATCTTGGCAATGTTGCGGAGCTGAGACCGGCAAGTTTTGGTGATGGCTTGGATGTGAGGGGTGAATGAGAGAGCGGAGTCGAGGATGACACCAAGGTTGCGGGCTTGTGAGATGGGAAGGATGGTAGTGCCGTCAGCAGTGATGGGAAAGTCAGGGAGAGAGGGCAGGGTTTGGGATGGAAGTGCTGCCCCAGCGCTTACAAAAGTGCTTGACACATAGTAAGTGCTTAACAAATACCAGTATTATTATTATTGCTATTATTATAATACCAGTACTATTATTATTGCTATCGTTTTTGTTATTAAAAATGTTTGAATGTGGCTCAGTGGAAAGAGCCTGGGCTTTGGAGCCAGAGGTTATGGGTTCAAATCCCAGCTCCGCCAACTGTCAGCTGTGTGACTTTGGGCAAGTCACTTCACTTCTCTGGGCCTCAGTTCCCTAATCTGGAAAATGGGGATTAAGACTGTGAGCCCCCCACGGGACAACCTGATCACCTTGTAACCTCCCCAGCGCTTAGAACAGTGCTTTGCACATAGTAAGTGCTTAACAAATGCCATTATTATTATTATTATTATTATTATTATTATTATTGAATGGCCCTAGGGGAAGGCCCTGGGTCTCTTGCAGGGGGGAAGAGACAGGGTGTGAAAGAAGGGGTTTATGGTCTTTAAAACTTCTATATGAAGTAACGAAGTGCAAACAGCCAGGCTCATCAGGTTCCAGTCTGCAGGAGAAAGGGCCTGGATGATCAACACTGGGTAGAGGGACAAGCTGCTAATGCCCTAAAGTTACGTGGACAAAGGGCAGACTGGATAAATGGAGGAGTTTGTGTGGCCAGAAGCCTTTTTTTGTCTTGGAGCTGCCCAAACAGAGCCCTTGTCTTCCTCTTTCTCTGACCTCCGGCCTCCTGTTCCAGGGGGTACTCCTTCGGTAAGTTTATTCATTCATTCAATCGTTTTTATTGAGCGCTTACTGTGTGCAGAGCACTCTACACACCGTCCACATCCTTTACTGCTACTGCTGCTGAAGAGAAGCAGCGTGGCTCAGTGGAAAGAGCCCTGGGCTTTGGAGACAGAGGTCATGGGTTCTAATCCCGGCTGTGCCAATTGTCAGCTGTGTGACTTTGGGCAAGTCACTTAATTTCTCTGGGCCTCAGTTACCTCATCCGTAAAATGGGGATTAAGATTAGGGACTGTATATATTGCCAATTTGTACTTCCCAAGTGCTTAGTACAGTGCTCTGCACATAGTAAGCGCTCAATAAATACGGTAGATGATGATGATGATGATTAAGACTGTGAGGCCCCCCGTGGGACAACCTGACCACCTTGTAACCTCCCCAGCGCTTAGAACAGTGCTCAGCACATAGTAAGCGCTTAATAAATGTCATCATTATTATTATTATTTACTAGGTGATAAATCGATCTTACTGAACCCCACCTGGAGCAACTGGGAAGCAGTGAGGCCTAATGGAAAGGTCCTGGGAGTCAGAGGACCTGAGTTCTAATCCTAGTTTCACTGCTGATCTGCTTTGTGGCCTTAGGCAAGTCCCTGAACTTTTCTGTGCCTCAGTTACCTCACCTGGAAAGACTGTGAGCATCATGTGCTTAGAACAGTACCCAGTGCTTAGAACAGTGCTGTGCACGTAGTAAGCGCTTAACAAATGCCATCATTATTATTATATGGGATAGAGACTGTGTACAATCTGATTAGCTTATTGTGGGCAGGGAATGTGTCTGTTATATTGTACTCTACCAAGCACTTAGTATAGTGCTCTGCACACAGTAAGTGCTCAATAAATACTACTGACTGACTCTACTATATCCCAGTGCACACTGTTTATTGGTAAACTCCTTCAGGATTTAAGGTTTGTGTCTGCTAATTCTCGTAATGAGCTCTCCTAAACAATTAGTACAGTGCTCTGCACACAGTATGTGCTCAATACATAGCATAAATTGATTTATTTTCTGATTATAAAGGGTACTTTTCTTTTGTCACTTGTCTCTGTTTTGTTTTTACTCATTCCTATTTGTTAAACATTCCTCTAGGGCAGTGACTGTCTACTGTCTAGAGAAGCAGCGTGGCTCAGTGGGAAGAGCCCGGGCTTGGGATTCAGAGGTCATGGGTTCAAATCCCAGCTCCGCCACTTGTCAGCTGGGTGACTTTGGGCAAGTCACTTCACTTCTCTGGGTCTCAGTTACCTCATCTGTAAAATGGGGAGTAAGACTGTGAGCCCCACATGGGACAACCTGATTACTTTGTATCCTGAACAGTGCTTTGCACATGATAAGCGCTTAGCAAATGCCAAAATTATTGTTATTACTGTTTTTATTGTACTGTCTCAACTAGCCAGTAGAGTTCTCTGCACAAAGCCTGGAAAAAATACAATCAGACCTCCGGTAGTAAAGGGTGTACTTTTCTGAGGTTTGCTTTATCTCATACCTCATGTGCTCATACAGCAGTTTCTTTTGGAAAAACATCCACCAACTCTGTTACATTGTACTTTCCCAAGCGCTTAGTACAGTACCCTGCACACAGTAAGCACTGTGGGCCATCGATTTATTGATTTTGGCATAACATCATTGGGTATCCAGACGTTTGTCAAAAGAAATTCACCAGTTTCCCCCCATACCTTTTTATCATTCATTCAGTTGTATTTATTGAGAGCTTACTGTGTGCAGAACACTGTACCAAGCGCTTGGGAGAGTACAATAGAATAATAAACCAATCACATTCGCTGCCCACAAGGAGCTTACAGTCTATAGTGAAAACGTGGGTTGTGGGTTGTGGGAGAGTGGAGTATATATGTATATATGTTTGTACTTATTTATTTATTTATTTATTTATTTATTTTGCCTGTACATCTCTATTCTATTTATTTTATATTGTTAGTATGTTTGGTTTTGTTCTCTGTCTCCCCCTTTTAGACTGTGAGCCCGCTGTTGGGTAGGGACTGTCTCTATATGTTGCCTACTTGTCCTTCCCAAGCGCTTAGTACAGTGCTCTGCACACAGTAAGCGCTCAATAAATACGATTGATTGATTGATTGGAGTGCTGCTGCAGTAAAAGATTCATTCAGTCGAATTTATTGAGCGCTTACTGTGTGCAGAACACTGTACTAAGCGCTTGGGAGGGTACAATAGAATAATAAACCGATCACATTCCCTGCCCACAAGGAGCTTACAGTCTATAGTGAAAACGTGGGTTGTGGGAGTGGAGTGCTGCTGCAGTAAAAGATTCATTCAGTCGAATTTATTGAGCGATTACTGTGTGCAGAGCACTGTACTAAGCGCTTATAATTCTTTTAGACTGTGAGCCCACTGTTGGGTAGGGACTGTCTCTATATGTTGCCAACTTGTACTTCCCAAGCGCCTAGTACAGTGCTCTGCACACAGTAAGCGCTCAATAAATACGATTGATTGATCGATTGATAAAACTTAGGTTCCCGACAGAGTTACTAATGAAGGAGTAGACACACTCCCTCTCCATAAGAAAGACAGGGAAGCAGTATGGCCTAGTGGATAGACTGTGAGCCCGTTGTTGGGTAGGGACCGTCTCTATATGTTGCCAACTTGTACCTCCCAAGCGCTTAGTATAGTGCTCTGCACACAGTAAGCGCTCAATAAATACGATTGAATGAATGAATAAATAGAGCTCGGCCCTGGGAGTCAGAAGGTGGTTGACCAGGAGGACGCTGAGTGTTATCAGGAAAGCCAAGTCTTAGTCAAACAAATCGGTGGTATTTATTGAGTGCTAACTGTTTATTGTTCTGCTGTACTCTATCAAGTGCTTAGTACAGTGCTTAGTACAATACTGTAGTTAGTAGACATGATCCCTCTTGGCTCAGTGGAAAGAGCAGGGGCTTGGGAGCCCGAAGTCGTGGGTTCTAATCCCAGCTCTGCCAATTATCAGCTGTGTGACTTCGAGCAAGTCACTTAACTTCTTTGGGCCTCAGCTACCTCATCTGTGAAATGGGAATTAAGACTGTGAGCCCCTCGTGGGACAACCTGATCACCTTGTATCCTCCCAGGGCTTAGAACAGTGCTTCACAAATAGTAAGCGCTTAACAAATGCCATCATTATTATTACAGAAGCAGCGTGGCTCAGTGGAAAGAGCCCGGGTTTGGGAGTCAGAGGTCGTGCGTTCTAATCCCGGCTCCGCTGTGTGACTTTGGGCAAAACGTTTCACTTCTCGGGACCTCAGTTACCTCATCTGTAAAATGGGGATGAAGACTGTGAGCCCTGCGTGGGCCCCCCCAATTACCTTGTATCTACCCCAGCACTTAGAACAGTGCTTTGCAATCAATCGATCAATCAATCGTATTTATTGAGCGCTTACTGTGTGCACATAGTAGGTGCTTAATAAATGCGATCATTATTATTATATACCAGCCCACAGTGATCTTAAAGTCTGGAGGAGGAGGAGGTTCTGGAGAATTCGTACAGTCCTGAGTAGCAGCATGGCCTAATGGAAAGAGTACTGAGCCTCGGAGGCAGAGAACCCGCGTTCTCATAATAATAATAATAATAATAATGGCATTTATTAAGCACTTACTATGTGCAAAGCACTGTTCTAAGCGCTGGAGAGGTTACAAGGTGATCAGGTTGTCCCACGAGGGGCTCACAGTCTTAATCCCCATTTTACAGATGAGGGAACTGAGGCACAGAGAAGTTGTGACCAAAATTACACAGCTGACAATGGGCAGATCTGGGATTTGAACCCATGACCTCTGACTCCAAAGCCTGTGCTCTTTCCACTGAGCCACCCTGCTTCTCATTGCAGCATCACCGCAGTGTGACCTTGGACAAGTCACAACTTCTCTATGCCCAGTTCTCTCATCAACAAAATAATAATAGTTATAATTATGGTATTCTTTAAGCGCTTACTATGTGCCAAGCACGGTTCTAAGCGCTGGGATAGATTCAAGGCTATCAGGTTGCCCCACGTGGGGCTCACAGTCTTAATTCCCATTTTACAGATGAGGTAACTGAGGCACAGAGAAGTTAAGTGACTTGCCCAAAGTCACACAGCTGACAAGTGGCGGAGCAGGGATTAGAACCCATGACCTCTGACTCCCAAATCTGTGCTCTTTCCATGAAACCACGCTGCTTCTCCTGGATTCAGTAGCTGTTCTCAACTGTGAGCCCACTGTAGGGTAGGGACCGTCTCTATATGTTGCCAACTTGGACTTCCCAAGCGCTTAGTACAGTGCTCTGCACACAGTAAGCGCTCAATAAATACGATTGATTGATTGATTCTCCCTCCTACTTAGACAGTGAGCCCCATGTGGGGCCTGATTATCTACTCCAGTGCTCAGCACATAGTAAGTGCTTAACAAATACCATACCACAATTCCTAGTACTTTAGGGAGGAGACACCCTCTCCCCACAGAGCCCCACTGTTGGGTAGGGACTGTCTCTACATGTCGCCAACTTGTACTTCCCAAGTGCTTAGTACAGTGTTCTGCACACAGTAAGCGCTCAATAAATACGATTGATTGATTGACAGACATGGTGGACAGGCCCCACCCAAAAGCTCATGGCACTCATGTAAACCCGGTGTGGGCAGGGATTGTCTCTCTTTATTGCTGAATTGTACTTTCCAAGCGCTTAGTAAGGTGGTCTGCACACAGTAAACGCTCAATAAATACAATTGAATGAATGAATCAAGTCACTCACACAGGTTCACACATTCACACTCACCTACTCACAAGTTCACACTGGCCCCACCTACCAGCCCCAAACTGAGCTGCTCCTTAATAATAATAATGATGGTATTTATTAAGCGCTTACTATGTGCAAAGCACTGTTCTAAGCGCTGGGGAGGTTACAAGGTGATCAGGTTGTCCCACACGGGGCTCACAGTCTCAATCCCCATTTTACCGATGAGGGAACTGAGGCACAGAGAAGTTAAGTGACTTGCCCAAAGTCACACAGCGGACAATTGGCGGAGCTGGGATTTGAACCCATGACCTCTGACTCCAAAGCCCGGGTGCTTTCCACTGAGCCACACTGTTTCTCAGCGTGGAGCTGAGCTCCTGGAGCTCAGCTTCTAAGTGCTGGAGAAGATATAAATGCATAACAATAATAATAATAATAATAGCATTTATTAAGCACTTACTATGTGCAAAGCACTGTTCTAAGTGCTGGGGGAGATACAAGGTGATCAGATTGCCCCACAAGGGGCTCACAGTCTTCATCCCCATTTTACCGATGAGGGAACTGAGGCCCAGAGAAGTGAAGTGACTTGCCCAAAGTCACACAGCTGATAAGTGGCGGAGGCAGGATTTGAACCCATGACCTCTGACTCCAAAGCCCAGACTCTTTCCACTGAGCCATGCTGCTTCTCAGGTTGAATCAATTTGGACACAGCCCCTGTCCTACATGGGACTCGCAGTCTCCGTGGGAGGGAGGAATTTTTAATCCCCATTTTACAACTGAGGGAACGTGAGCCCCACGTGGGACAACCTGCTTACCTTGTATCTACCCCAGTGCTTAGAACAGTGCTTGGCACATAGTAAGCGCTTAACAAATACCATAATTAGTATTATTAGTATTATTATATAGTATTATTATTATTCCTCCCCCTCTCCATCCCCCCCACCTTACCTATAATAATAATAATAATGATGGCATTTATTAAGTACTTACTATGTGCAAAGCACTGTTCTAAGCGCTTACCTCCTTCCCTTCCCCACAGCACCTGTGTATATGTATATATTTGTACGTATTTATTACTCTATTTATTTTACTTGTACATATTTATTCCACTTTTTTTATTTTGTTAATATGTTTTGTTTTGTTCTCTGTCTCCCCCTTCTAGACTGTGAGCCCACTGTTGGGTAGGGACCATCGCGCTTAGTACAGTGCTCTGCACACAGTAAGTGCTCAATGAATATGATTGAATGAATGAATGAATTATAAGACTGTGAGCCCCATGTGGAACAACCTGTTTACCTTGTATCTACCCCAGCGCTTAGAGCAGTGCTTGGCACATAGTAAGTGCTTAACAAATACCATAATTAGTATTATTAGTATTAGTATAAGACTGTGAGCCCCATGTTGAATAACCTGTTTGCCCCAGTGCTTAGAACAGTGCTTGGCACTTAGTAAGTGCTTAACAAATGCCATCATCATTATTATTATTTACTACTAAATAAGAGAAGCAGCGTGGCTCAGTGGAAAGAGCCCGGGCTTTGGAGTCGGAGGTCATGGGTTCAAGCCCCAGCTCCACCAAGTGTCAGCTGTGTGACTTTGGGCAAGTCACTTCACTTCTCTGTGCCTCAGTTACCTCATCTGGAAAATGGGGATTAAAACTGTGAGCCCCCCGAGGGACAACCTGATCACCTTGTAACCTCCCCAGCACTTAGAACAGTGCTTTGCACATAGTAAGTGCTTAATAAATGCCATCATTATTATTATTACTAAGCAATGAGCTCCAGCACAGGCAGAAAATAGGCCAGTCCATTCAGCCCATCACCTTTTGCCACTAGACTGTAAGTTTGTGGGGTCTTTTTGTTGTTTCTCTATGGTATTTGCTGAGCACTTACTATGTGCCATTCATTCATTCATTCAATCGTATTTATTGAGCGCTTACTGTGTGCAGGGCACTGTACTAAGCGCTTGGGAAGTACAAGATGGCAACGTATAGAGACAGTCCCTACCCAACAGCGGGCTCACAGTCTAGAAGACTGTGACAGAAGGCGCTGTTCTAAGCACTGGGTTAGATGAAAGAATAAATAATAATAATGGTAATTTGTTAAGCGCTTACTACGCGCCAAGCACTGTTCTAAGAGATAATCAGGTTGAGCACAGTCCCTGTCCCACAAGGAGCTCACAATCTCCATCCCCATTTTACAGATGAGGCAAGAAAGGCACAGAGATGTGAAGTGACTTGCCCAAGGTCATGCAGCCGACACATGGCGGAGCCGGGATTAGAAGCGCGGTCCTTAAACTCCTGGGCCTGGGCTCTAACCTCTAAGCCACATTGCTTTCTTAGAACAGTGCTTGTTCTATGAGCTTGGCACATAATATGTGTGGTTCAGTGGAAAGAGCCCGGGCATTGGAGTCAGAGGTCATGGGTTCGAACCCCGGCTCCACCACATGTCTTCTGTGTGACCTTGGGCAGCTCACTTAACTTCTCTGAGCCTCAGTTCCCTCATCTGTAAAATGGGGATGAATCAATCAATCGTATTTATTGAGCGCTTACTGTGTGCAGAGGACTGTACTAAACGCTTGGGAAGTCCAAGTTGACAACATCTAGAGACAGTCCCTACCCAACAGTGGGCTCACAGTCTAGAAGGGGGAGACAGAGAACAAAACATATTAACAAAGTAAAATAAATAGAATAGCTATGTACAAGTAAAATAAATAAATAATCAATCAATCAATCGTATTTACTGAGCACTTACTGTGTGCAGAGCACTGTACTAAGAGCTTTGGAAGTCCAAGTCGGCAACATCTAGAGATGGTCCCTACCCAACAGTGGGCTCACAGTCTAGAAGGGGGAGACAGAGAACAAAACCAAACATATTAACAAAATGAAATAAATAGAATAGCTATGTGCAAGTAAAATAAATAAATAAATAGAGTAATAAATAGGTACAAACATATATACATATATACAGGTGCTGTGGGGAAGGGAAGGAGGTAAGGCGGGGGGGATGGGGGAGAGGAAGGAAGGGGCTCAGTCTGGGAAGGCCTCCTGGAGGAGGTGAGCTCTCAGTAGGGCCTTGAAGGGAGGAAGAGAGCTAGCTTGGCTCTCTTGGATGAAGACTGTAAGCCCCACGTGGTACAACTTGATCACCTTGTAATCCCCCCAGGAACAGTGCTCTGCACATAGTAAGTGCTTAACAAATGCCATCATCATTATTATTATTATAAGCTTGGATGAAGACTGTGAGCCCCACGTGGGACAACTTGATCACTTGTAACCCCCCCCAGGAACAGTGCTGTGCACATAGTAAGTGCTTAACAAATGCCATCATCATCATCATTATTATTATTATAAGCGCTTAACAAATACCAAAATGATTATTATTATTTCCTGCTTCGCTCCCCGATTTGCTCTGTGGTCTGTCCAGTGAGCCCCAGCAAGGAGATCAAGATCGTGTCGGCTGTGAGGAGGAGCAGCATGAGCAGCTGTGGCAGCAGCGGCTATTTCAGCAGTAGCCCCACCCTGAGCAGTAGCCCGCCGGTCCTCTGCAACCCCAAGTCGGGTAAGTCTGCCTCTCTGTTCTGGGGCCTGGAATGCCCTCCCTCTGCTCAACCGCCAAGCTCGCTCTCTTCCTCCCTTCAAGGCCCTACTGAGAGCTCACCTCCTCCAGGAGGCCTTCCCAGACTGAGCCCCTTCCTTCCTCTCCCCCTCGTCCCCCTCTCCATCCCCCCCATCTTACCTCCTTCCCTTCCCCACAGCACCTGTATATATGGATATATGTTTGTACATATTTATTACTCTATTTATTTATTTATTTTACTTGTACATATCTATTCTATTTATTTTATTAGTATGTTTGGTTTTGTCTCCCCCTTTTAGACTGTGAGCCCACTGTTGGGTAGGGACTGTCTCTATATGTTGCCAATTTGTACTTCCCAAGCGTTTAGTACAGTGCTCTGCACACAGTAAGCACTCAATAAATATGATTGATGATGATGATGATGGGGCCTGGAGCACTTGGATGGAGCAAGCTGGGCTCTGGAAGAGCACCGGTAGGGTGCTCTCCGCTTGCATATAATAATAATAATAATAATAATAATAATAATGGCATTTAGTAAGCACTTACGCATGGCTCAGTGGAAAGAGTACAGGCTTTGGAGTCAGAGGTCATGGATTCAAATCCCAGCTCTCCCACTTAATAATAATGATGGCATTGATTAAGCGCTTACTATGTGCAAAGCACTGTTCTAAGCGCTGGGGAGGTTACAAGGTGATCAGGTTGTCCCACATGGGGCTCACAGCCTTAATCCCCATTTTACAGATGTGTCAACTGTGTGACTTTGGGCAAGTCACTTAACTTCCATGTGCCTCAGTTACCTCATCTGTAAAATGGGGATTAAAACTGTGAGCCCCCCCCCGTGGGACAACCTGATCACCTTGTAACCTCCCCAGCGCTTAGAACAGTGCTGTGCACTTGGAAAGTACAATTCACCCAAGCCCATGCTCTTTCCACTAAGCCACGCTGCTTCTTTTGCGAAGCACTTCGTACAGTGCTGTACACACAATAAGCGCTCAATAAATACAAATGAACGAATCCATCACGGGCAAGGCGCTGTTCCTTACGTTCCGTTGGATTTCATTCATTCAATCGTATTTATTGAGCGCTTACTGTGTGCAGAGCACTGTACTAAGCGCTTGGGAAGTACAAGTTGGCAACATATTGACCATTAGACTGCATGGTCACGATAAACCTTTGGATCGGGCGGCCCGGGCCAGTGGGGGTCTGTCTAAATTGGTATGGTCGTTCAGGACGCCCCAAGCCTCTGTTTGGGTCTTGGACCCTCGGGTGGAGGTGGGGGGACTGCCAGAGGTGGAAAGGTGGAGCTTTTACTTCTTTCTTACCTCATCTGTAAAATGGGGGTTGAAATTGTGAGCCCCCTGAGGTGCTCAACCTGATTATCTCTTAGAACAGTGCTTCTAGCTTAGCGCTTAGAACAGTGCATGGCACATAGTAAGCGCTTAACAAATACCAAACGCCATCATTAATTAATTTTTTTGATGGCATTTATTAAGCGCTTACTATGTGCCAAGCACTGTTCCAAGTGCTGGGGAGGTTACAAGGTGATCAGGTTGGCCCACGGGGACTCACAGTCTTCATCCCCATTTTTACAGATGAGGTAACTGAGGCACAGAGAAGTTAAGTGGCTTGCCCAAAGCCACACAGTTGGCAGAGCCGGGGTTTGAACCCATGACCAGCCTTCCCATTCTGAGCCCCCTCCTTCCTCTCCCCCTCCTCCTCCTCTCCATTCCCCGCCTTACCTCCTTCCCCTCCCCACAGGACCTGTATATATGTATATATGTTTGTACGGATTTATTACTCTATTTATTTTATTTGTACATATTTATTCTATTTATTTTATTTTGTTAAAATGTTTTGTTTTATTCTCTGTCTCCCCCGTCTAAACTGTGAGCCCACTGTTGGGTAGGGACCATCTCTATATGTTGCCAACTTGTACTTGTACTTCCCAAGCGCTTAGTACAGTGCTCTGCACACAGTAAGCGCTCAATAAATATGATTGATTGATTGTACTTCCCAAGCGCTTAGTACAGTGGTCTGCACACAGTAAGCGCTCAATAAGTACGATTGATTGAATGAATGAATGAATAACTCCAAAGCCCAGGCTCTTTTCACTGAGCCCCGCTGCTTCTCTTCGGTATTGACTCTTAGTACAGTGCCCCGAGCACATTAAGCGCTCATTAGGTATGACTGACTGATTGACTCTAGGGGTCTGAAAAGGAGGAAGTTGAAGAGCGACCCTCTCAATCAATCGATCAGTGGTATTTGTTGAGTGCTATCTCTGGTGGGGATGGAGGGGGTGTGGGGAGGAGCGGGGTTCGGATCCTGGGGATTGGGGTGGCGGTGAGGTCCAGAGTGGCCAGAAGCAGGGGCCCTGGGCGCTCTGCTCAAGTGCCGTTATAATAATAATAATAATAATAATAATCTTGGTATTTGTTAAGCGCTTACTATGTGCAAAGCACTGTTCTAAGTACTGGGGTAGATACAAGGTAATCAGGTTGTCCCACGAGGGGCTCACAGTCTTCATCCCCATTTTACAGATGAGAGAACTGAGGCCCAGAGAAGTGAAGTGACTTGCCCAAAGTCACACAGCTAAGTGGCAGAGCCAGGATTTGAACCCATGACCTCTGACTCCAAAGCCCGGGCTCTTTCCACTGAGCTGTGCTGTTATCCTTGACTCCTCTCTCTCATTCAACCCACATTGTCAATCCGTCACCAAATCCTGTTGGTCCCAACAGGATGACAAATGTCATTATTATTATTATTGTTAATATTATTATGTCACCCGACTCCTCAGAAATCTCCAGTGGTTGCCCATCCACCTCTGTATCAAACGAAAACTCCTCACCATTGGCTTTAAAGCACTCTTTCATTCAATCGTATTTATTGAGCGTGTACTATGTGCACAGCACTGTACTAAGTGCTTGGGAATTACAAGTTGGCAACATATACAGACGGTCCCTACCCAACAGCAGGTTCACAGTCTAGAAGGCGGATAATAATAATGACATTTTAGTAAGCGCTTACTTTGTGCAAAGCACTGTTCTAAGCGCTGGGGAGGTTACAAGGTGATCAGGTTGTCCCACGGGGGGCTCACAGTCTTCATCCCCATTTTACAGATGAGGGAACAGAGAAGTGAAGTGACTTGCCCAAAGTCACACAGCTGACAAGTAGCGGAGCCGGAATTCAAACCCATGACCTCTGACTCCAAAGCCCGGGCTGAGCCATGCTGACCCCGCGCTTAGTAAAGTGCCTGGCACGTAGTAAGCACTTAGTAAACACCACAAAAAAAAAAACCCTGCAGAATTCCTGAAGCACAGAAAAGGTTAATTTTTTAAGAATATTTCCACTTTGGAAAATATCTCCTTTATACAGTTGGCCTTGGGTGAGGAAGAGGTCACATTTTCTCCTATGCAAGGTCTCAGATTGGCTACACATACGTAAATCAGTCAGATTTGAAAAGTAATTACCCTCTCCCACCCAAAGAAATCAATGCCAAAGAACCTTTTCCTAGCTGATCATCCTTAACTTGCCTTTCCCATATGCGGCATATAAAATGCACGACTGTTACCTCCAACCGAATTCGTGTCTGCAGAAGGAAACCAGGTGCCTCTGAAAATATTTTCTTTGCTAACGCAAGAAGGATTGGCTGTGACTATAAAAGATTATGTGCTTCACTTCAGAAATATTAAAATAAATCTAGATTTAAATCAAGGCGGCACCAAAACAATCTCTCGCTGTTCTGGCTATCTGTAGGGGAACAACTGGCCTGAGGAGAAATTTATGGCTGCTGTTCTTGGAAAGGATTTCCCAGAAGAATAGGAAGCTGTAGCAGGGCCTCAAACAAGAATGTAGCGTAAACTAAGCTCATCATATGTAGAACCGGGACTTTTTTTCTCGTCCAAAGCAGCATCGTGGCACAGTGGAAAGAACACAGACCTGGGTTCTAGTCCCGACTCCATCACTTAATAATAGTAATTGCCCTTATTTGTGAAGTGCTTACTATGTGCTTGGCACTGTACTAAGCGCTGGGATAGGTGCAAGGTTACTGGGTTGGACACAGTCCCCGTCATACGTACATTTTCCAGATGATGTAACTGAGGCCCAGAGAAGTTAAGTGACTTGCCCTGAGTCACACAGTAGACGTGGCAGAGCCGGGATTAGAACTCAGATCCTCTGACTCTCAGGCCTGTGCTCTATCCACTAAGCCACGCATCACTTTAATGCCGGGTGACCTTGGGCAAGTCACTTGGCTTCTCTGTGCCTCAGTTTCCTCATCTGAAAAATGGTCTGATATCCGAGACCCCTTCTTTTTAATGATAATGATAATAATAATAATAATAATAATAATAATAATAATGATGGCATGTGTTAAGCGCTTACTACGTGTGAAGCGCTGTTCTAAGTGCTCGCTGTTGGGTAGAGACCGTCTCTATCATCAATCATATTTATTGAGCGCTTACTGTGTGCAGAGCACTGTACTAAGCGCTTGGGAAGTACAAGTTGGCAACATATAGAGACAGTCCCTACCCAATAGTGGGCTCACAGTCTAAAAGGTGTGACTGTTGTATATGTGTATATAAGGTGTATATGTTGCCAACTTGCACTTTCCAATCAATCAATCAATCGTATTTATTGAGCGCTTACTGTGTGCAGAGCACTGTACTAAGCGCTTGGGAAGTACAAGTTGGTAACATATAGAGACAGTCCCTACCCAACAGTGGGCTTCCCAAGCGCTTAGTACAGTGCTCTGCACACAGTAAGCGCTCAATAAATAAGATTGAATGAATGAATGGGGGGGGTTACAAGGTGATCAGGTTGTCCCATGTGGGGCTCACAGTCTTCAGCCCCATTTTACAGTTGAGGTAACCGAGGCTCAGAGAAGTGAAGTGACTTGCCCAAAATCACACAGCTGACCAGTGGCAGAGGCGGGATTAGAACCCACCACCTCTGACTTCCAAGTCCGTGCTCTTTCCACTGAGACACGCTGCTTTTCTGCTCGACCTTCTCCCTCACCAGTCCCAGCAAAACTTGGAGAGTTTGGACCAGCTCTGGTTTCCCTCGGGTTAATGCTATTGTATATATATATATATATAATATATATACAATATATATATATTGTATATATATTGTATATTGTATATATATGCATATATATACAATATATATATAAAATGCTATTAATGCCATTGTATGTGTGTATATATATATATATATATATACATATAAAATGCAGTACCATTAATAATAACAGCCAAGAAACGACAGTTTTCCTTTAAGAACAGGCCAAGGTGAAGAAAACAAGCAGACAGAGCTGCAGTCCCTATTTTCCGAGTTTCCTTTTGGTTTACAGCAAATGACCCAAATTGTACTAAGTCAATCAGTCGCCCTCCCTCAAACAGACTGTGAGTCTTTTGTGGGACAGAGACTTCATCCTACCTTATTATCTGGTATCTACTGCAGCGCTTAGTGCTTGACTCATAGTTAGTATTTAACAAATACCATAAAGGAATCATTTATTGAGAACTTACTGTGAGCAGAACGCTGTACTGCTTGGGAGAATACAATAAATCCATAAACCAATCTATAAATTGATTGATCTGAGCACAGACTCGGGAGTCAGAGGTCATGGGCTCTTATCCCGCACCACCGATTGTCAGCTGTGTGACTTTGGGCAAGTCACTTAACTTCTCTGTGCCTCAATTACCTCATCTATAAATTGTCTATTGTAGATTACTCAGTTGTAGTAATGTTTGTCACCCCCCCTTTAGATTGTAAGCTTGCTGTGGGCAGATATTATGTCTGTTTATTGTTGTATGTTGTTGTACCAGCTGTTTATTGCTGTTGTACCAGCAGTAAAATGCTGTTTATTGCTGTACCAAATGCTTAGTACAGTGCTCTGCACCCAGTAAGCACTTGATAAGTACCTTTGATTGATGGATTACAATTTATCCATAAGTAGACACGCTCTCTGCCCACAAAGAGATTACAGTCTAGTGGAGGGAGTTCTAGCCAACTTCAGATTGTCTTTGCTATGCAAGTATGCAGTGCTTGGCACATAGTAAGCACTTAACAAATACCATTAACAAAAAAAAGAGGTTGATGGTGGTGGAATTTTTTTTTGTTGTTATTTTGAATTCAGTGCTGAGCTCTTTAGACTGTCAAGTCCCTTTGGCTCCCAGGGCTAGGAGGTGAAAGTCAAGATGGGAGGTTGTGTTTGTAGAAAAGTCACTGGAGATAAGAGAAGCAGTGTGGCTCAGTGTGAAAGAGCACAAGCTTGGGAGTCAGAGGTCATGGGTTCTAATCCCGACTCTGCCACTTGTCTGCTGTGTGACTTTGGGCAAGGCACTTAACTTCTCTGGGCCTCAGTTACCCCATCTGTAAAATGGGGATGAAGACTGTGAGCCCCATGTGGGACAACCTCATTGAATTGTATCCCCCCAGTGCTTAGAACAGTGCTTGGCACATAGTAAGCACTTAACAAATGCCACCATCATTATTATTATAAGAGGGATCACGGCTGTAATGGGAGGATCTAGACTTCTGGCAGCTGCCCATCAATAAGTATGGGGTGCTTACTCAATACCCAAGAACAGAGAGATGAACTAGGCACTTGGGAAAATTTAGTTAAAAGGTGTAAGTGGCTAGAGCACAGGAGTCAGAAGGACATGGTTTCTAATCCCGGCTCCCCTATTTTGTCTGCTGTGTGACCTTGGGCAAATTACTTCACTTCTCTGGGCCTCAGTTACCTCATCTGTAAAATGAGGATTGAGACTGTGAACGCTGTGTGGGACAGGGTCTGTGTCCAACCCAATTTGCTTATTAGAGTGCCTGGCACATAGTAAGCGCTTAACAAATGCCACAATTATTATTATAAAAGATATGGTCCCTGCCTTCGGGAGACTTACAGTCTAGTTTGAGAGAGAGGCAATCCCAAATTGCAAACATGCAGTGGATACAAGAGCATTCTGATGATTCTGTTTTATGTCTGTTGCCTCTGCTAGAGAGTAAACTCTTTGTAGATAGTGAACGTTTCTCTTCTTTCAATTGTATTTTCCCCACTACCTAGTATGGCAGCACGGCTCAGTGGAAAGAGCACAGGCTCGGGAGTCAGAGGTCATGGGTTCTAATCCCGCTCCACCGATTGTCAGCTGTGTGACTTTGGGCAAGTCACTTAACTTCTCTGTGCCTCAGTTACCTCATCTGTAAAATGGGGATTAAGACTGTGAGCCCCACGTGGGACAACCTGATCACCTTGTATCCTTCCCAATGCTTAGAACAGTGCTTTGCACATAAGTGCTTAACAAATGCTATTGTATATATACATATAGTGCAGTAACATTAATAGTAATAATTGTGATATTTAAGTGCTTACTATAAACCAAGTAATACTATAAACTATAATACTATAGCAATACTATAATAATATATATAGTAATATATAGTAATGCTATAAAGTACTATAAACCAACCAACTTACAATAAACCAAGCACTGCATTAAGCATTGGGGTGGATACAAGCAAATCAGGTTGAACACAGTCCGTGTTCCACACAGGGCTCACAGTCTCCATCCCCATTTTACAGATGAGATAACTGGGGCATACTGCTACTAATAATGATGGCATTTTATTAAGCGCTTACTGTGTGCAAAGCACTGTTCTCCTACTGTTGCTACCCCTGATAGAACAAAAATGGATAACCCCATAACAAAAACGATCACAAAGTGCTTAAGGTATGACCCAAGGAGATTAGGATTAATAATAATGAATAATTAGGGTATTTGTTAAACATTTACTATGTGCCAAGCGCTATGGTAGTTTCAAGTTAATGAAGTCCCATATGGGGCTCACAATCTAAGTAGAAAGGAGAACAAGTAATACCAATAATAATTAGGGTATTTGTTAAGCACTTACTATGTGCCAAGCACTGTTCTAAGCGCTGAAGTATTGAATCCCCGTTTTGCATATGATGGAACTGAGGCACAGAGAAGTGGAGTGTCTTGCCCAAGGTCACACACCAGACATGTGGCAGAGTCAGGATTAGAACCCAGGTCCTTTGACTCCCGGGACCATACTCTTTCCAGCAGGCCACACTGCTTCCCTGGGATTGGTTGGGGACAAATGCCCCTGTTCTGGGATTGTTTCTCTCTCTTAGGTGCCAAAACCGTCAGGTTGGACACAGTCCCTGTCCCAAGTGGGGCTCATAGTTTTAATCTCCATTTGGCACATGAGGAAACTGAGGCACAGAGAAGTGAAGTGACTTGCCCAAGGTCACCTAGCAGACAAGAGGCAGAGCCTGAATTAGAACCAAGGTCCTCTGATTCCCAGGCCTGGGCGCTATCCACTAGGCCTCACAGTTTTCCTGGGATTAGTTGGGGAAAGATGCCCTGTTCCGGGGTCTGTTTCTCTCTCTTCAAGAGCAAGTATAGGTGGTCACTTTAGGTCAGGAGGCAGTTTGGGTAAGGGCAAACCATGGCTAGATCCAGAAAGGAGCATAGAGTAAACTCTCAATAAATACTATTGATTGGACAGAGTTGAAGTAACAAAATTCTCCAGTACATTCCTTGCCTGTTTCTTTTTTTTTCCTCCTAGTGTTGAAGAGACCTGTCACTTCTGATGAACTGCTGGCCCCTGGGGCCCCCTATGCAAGGAAGACTTTCACCGTAAGTCCTTCTTCGGAAACCATTGTAATCCCTTTCTGGATTGTGTACATCTTCTACCCTGATCTCTCTTCCTCCCCTCCAGACTCCTCCTGCCTTCAGGATATCTCTACTTGGATGTCCTCCTGCCACCTCAAACTTAACATGTCAAAAACAGAGCTCCTTATCTTTCCACCCAAACCCTGTCCTCTCCGAAATTTTCCTGTCACTGTAGATGGCACAGCCATGCTTCCCATTTCACTAGCTCATGACCTTGATGTCATTCTTGACTCCATTCTCTTATTCAACCTGCATATCCAATCTATCACCAAATCCTGCACGGTCTCACCTTCACAACATCGCCAAGATCCACCCTTTTGTCTCCATCCAAACCGATACCATGTTAGTACAATCATCCTAAACCACCTAGATTACTGCATCAGCCTTCTTTCTGACCTCCCAACCTCCTGCCTCTCCCCACTCCAGTCTATACTTCACTTTACTGCTGGGATTATCTTTCTACAGAAATGCTCAGGGCATGTCACCCCCCCTCCTCTAAAATCTCTAGTGGTAGTTTATCCACTCCGTATCAAATGTAAACTCCTCACTATTGGCTTTAAAGCTCTCCATCACCTTGCCCCCTCCTACCTCACCTCCTTTCTCTCCTACTACAACCCAGACCTCACCCTTCACTGCTCTGGTGCTAACCTTCTCACTGTGATTTGATCTCGCCTGTCTCACTGCCGACCCCTCTCCCATATCCCTTTCCCCTCTCTCTCCCTCTCTCCCTCTCCCTGGAACGCCCTCCCTCCTCAAATCCACCAGACAATCACTCTCCCCCCTTCAAAGCAAATCTCCTCCAAGAGGCCTTCCCACACTAAGCTCTGCTTTTCCTCCCTTCTGCATCACCGTGGCTCATTCCCTTTGCCCTTCCCCCCACTCCCCATCCCCACACTGCACTTATGTATATATTTGTAATTTTATTTATTTATATTGATGCCTATTTACCTGAATTGATATCTTGATGCCTGCTTACTTGTATCGATGTCTGTCTCCCCCACTTTAGACGGTGAGCTCTTGTGGGTAGGGATTGCCTCTCTTTATTGCTGCATTGTACTTTCCTAAGTATTTAATATGTACTCTGCACACAGTAAGCACTCAATAAATACGACTGATTGAATGAATGAATGAATTAAATGGGCCTCTGGTGAACACTGCTGGGAAAATGACAAGCTGATTGTGTTTATGTTGGGTCATAGTATGGCCTAGGGGATAGAGCATGGGCCTGGGAGTTGGAAACCTGGGTTCTAATCCCAGCTCTGCCACTTAGCTGTTAACAGTTGAGGAAACTGAAAAACAGAGAAATGAAGTGACTTGCCCAGGGTCACCAAGCAAGGAATTGGGAAGAGCCGGAATTAGAACCCATGTCCTCTGACCCCCAGAGGACCAAACATATTTACTGAGGGCTTACTGTTTGCAGAGCACTGTATAAAGAGAATAATATACAGTCTAGAGGGAGAGACAGGCATTAATATAAATCAATAAATATATATACGTATATATAAGTGTTGAGGGAGGGGGGATGAATGAACGGAGCATGCCAGGGCAACGTAGAATGGAGTGGAAGAAAAGGAAAAGAGGGTTTAGTTAGAGAAGGCCTCGAGGAGGAAATGTGCTCTGAAGGTGGGTAGAGTAATTGTCTGTCAGAAACTTTCCAGATCAGTGGCAGGACGTGGGTGAGAGGTCGGTGGCGAGATAGATTGAGGTACAGTGAGTAGGTTGGCATCAAAGGAACAAAGGAGAAGGGGGTGGCTGACAGTGTCGAAGGCAGCCGAAAGGTTGAGGAGGACTAGGATGGAGTAGAGGCTGTTGGATTTGGCAAGAAGGAAATCATCTGTGACCTTTGAGAGGACGGTTTCTGTGGAGTGAAGGGGACAGAAGCCAGATTGGAGGGAGTTAAGGAGGGAATTCGAGGAGAGGAATATAGAGAAGCAGCGTGGCCTAGGGAATAGAGCACAGGCCTGAGAGTCAGAAGGACCTGGGTTCTAATAATCCTGGCTCTGCTGTGTATACCCGAGCAAGCTATGCCTCAGTTACCTCATCTGTAAAATGGGGATTAAGTCTGTGAGCTGGGACAGGGACTGTATCCAACCCGGTTACTTTGTATCTACCCCAGTGCTTAGAACAGTGCCTGGCATGTAGGAAGTGTTTAACAAATGCTACAATTATTATTGAGACAGAGGGTGTAGACAACTCGCTCTAGGAGTTTGGAGAGGAATGGTGGAAGGGAGATGGGGCGATAACTGGAGGGAGGCGGGGGGGGGGTCAAGGAAGGGTTTTTTTAGGATAGGGGAGACATGAAAGCTGTGGGAAAGAAGCCATTGGAGAATGAACAGTTGAAGATGACAGACAGGGAAGGAGGGAGTGGCCAGTGCGGAGGATAGGGCCCCATGCATAATTGGAGGGGGTGGATTTGAGAGGAGGTGGGAGATCTCCTCTTGAGATACTGCTAGAAAAGATGGGAGAGTTGAAGGAGGGGCGGGAGGAGGGAGGAGAGGGACAGGGAGTTCTGTGGGGCATGTGGGACAATAGCGCTTAGAAAATGCCATAAAAAATGAAATCCCTGGGCAGTCATTGTAAAAAGCAATGATTGTGATTATCAGCATGCTGACATTTTAACTTTGCTTTTTCCACATTGTTCAATCTATCAGTCATATTTGTTGAGTGCATACTACGAGCAGAGCACTGAACTAAGCGCTTAGGATAGTACAACAGAATTAGCGGACATTAATTCGATTTGCAAATTGCCCTTCCCTCTTGACTGACAACTAGATACTAAGAAATGTTCAGGCCAATTGAGAGAGTGGCAAGCTTGAGAAAAAAAGGAGGAAACAATGAGGAAGGCAAAATAAAGCCGTGCTAAAACTATGGATCCACTTGCAGAAGCAGAACGATTGCTGGTGGAGGTGGGGCACTCTGGGACAGATTCATTCATTCATTCAATCGTATTTATTGAGGGCTTACTGTGTGCAGAGTACTGTACTAAGCGCTTGGGAAGTACAAGTCGGCAACATATAGAGACGGTCCCTACCCAACAACGGGCTCACAGTCTAGAAGGGGGAGACAGACAACAAAACAAAACATGTGGACAGGTGTCAAGTCGTCAGAACAAATAGAATTAAAGTTAAATGCACATCATTAACAAAATAAATAGAATAGTAAATATGTACAAGTGAAATAGAGTGGTAAATCTGTACAAACATATATACAGGTGCTGTGGAGAGGGGAAGGAGGTAAGGCGGGAGGGATTCATTCATTCCTTCATTCAATCGTATTTATTGAGCACTTACTGTGTGCAGAACACTGTACTAAGCGCTTGGGAAGTACAAGTTGGCAACATATAGAGACGGTCCCTACCCAACAGTGGGCTTACAGTCTAGAAGGGGAGGAGGAGAGGAAAAATATGTTCATGGAGTCGCTATGGGTCAGAAATGACTAGACAGCGTAAAACAGCAAAGGGAAACTGCTTTGGGGAGTACTTATTCAACTAGCAAAAATGCATCGGGGGTTTCTGCTCATTCATTCATTCATTCATTCAATCGTATTTATTGAGCGCTTACTGTGTGCAGAGTACTGTACTAAGCGCTTGGGAAGTACAAATCGTCAACATGCATCCTATCCTCTAGATTGTAAACTTGTTATGGGTTGGGAACATGTCCACTGATTCTGTTGCTCTGCACATAGTAAGCGCTAAGGAAGGAAGGAAGGAAGGAAGGGAGGGAGGGAGGAAGGAAGGAAGGAAGGAAGGAAAAGAAAGGAGGAAGGAAGGAAAAGAAAGAAAGGGTTCCTGACTCTCATATCCCCTTTGGTGTGTTCTAGATTGTTGGTGACGCAGTAGGGTGGGGCTTTGTCGTAAGAGGAAGTAAGCCATGTCACATTCAGGCTGTGGATCCCAGTGGCCCTGCAGCAGCGGCTGGAATGAAGGTACACTTTTTTATGTACATGTATATTAAACTGACTCCCTGCATCTCACTCTTGTCTCATTCTCCATCTCCAGTGCCTCAGTCTCTATCAAGGGTCGTGATATCCCCTTCTCTGCCTCATTCCCACTTTCCAGTGCCCCCGCACACAGAAACTTTCTCTCACACTCTCACATTCTCAACTCCAGTTCATTTCAATATGCTTTGAAAGCTGTGTTTTCAAATGCCTGTAGCCTTCATTCAGGTTGAGTTCTCTCACTGCCACCCGGTTCTTAAGTCGCGGGAATGAGGATCAATCAATCAGTCCATCAATCAATCATATTTATTGAGCACTTACTGTGTGCAGAGCACTGTACTAAGCACTTGGGAAGTACTTGGCAACATATAGAGACAGTCCCTACTCAACAGTGGGCTCACAGGTCTCCACACCCCTGCATATTTGCAGAGCACTGTACTAAGCGCTTGGGATAGTACAACAGAATTATGGGTCTGCCATAGTATTTTAAGATATGTGGAGGGTCTTTCCTTCCGTCCCACGAGAATTGCCGCCTCAAGTATTTTATCCAGCCAATACTGCACGTAGGAAGGGGTACATGAGAAGCAGCATGGCTCAGTGGAAAGAGCTCGGGCTTGGGAGTCAGAGGTCATGGGTTCTAATCTGGGCTCCACCACTTGTCAGCTGTGTGACTTCGGGCAAGTCACTTCACTTCTCTATGCCTCAGTTCTCTCATCTGTAAAAATGGGGATCAAGACTGTGAGCCCCAAGTGGGACAACCTGATCATCTTGTAACCTCCCCAGCGCTTAGAAGCAGAAGCTTAGGGAAGCTTTGGAAAGCAGTGTGGCTCAGTGGAGTCAGAGATTAGGGGTTCAAATCCCAGCTCCGCCAATTGTCAGCTGTGTGACTTTGGGCAAATCACTTCACTTCTCTGTGCCTCAGTTACCTCATCTGGAAAATGGGGATTAAGATTGTGAGCCCCCCGTGGGACAACCTGATCACCTTGTAACCTCCCCAGCGCTTAGAACAGTGCTTTGCTCATAGTAAGCGCTTAATAAATGCCATTATTATTATTATTAGAACAGTGCTTTGCACATAGTAAGCGCTTAATAAATGCTATCATTATTATTACTACTGCCTTGCTCTTATCTCCCTCCCCATCGATCCCATGATGGTAACCTCCCTCCTCCCCCTTCACATCTGACAAACTATTCTCTCCATCTTCAAAGCCTTACTAAAATTATATTTCCTTCAGGAAGTTTTTCCTGACTAATCTAATATGACTCATCTCCTCACCCGATTTCTCCCTACCCACTGTGTCACCTATGGACTTGAGGATTCCTGTAATTAGATACTCAGATCCCCACCCATATAATAATAAATATTAATAAATTAATAAATTAATGTTAATAAATTTGATTGCTTCCCCCCCCACCTATAATTTATTTTAGTGTCTGCCTCGCCCTGAAAATTCTAAGTCCTTCAAGGGCAGGCATCGTGTCTGCTAACTAGAGACCCTCTAGTGGATAGAGCATTTGAGTCAGAAGGACCCGGGTTTTAATTCTGGCTCCTCCACTTGTCTGCTGTGTGACCTTGGGCAAGTCACTTCACTTCTCTGGGCCTCAGTTACCTCATTTGTAAAATGGGGATTAAGGCTGTGAGCCCCATGTGGGACAGGAACTGTGTCCAACCTGATGAGCTTGTCCCTTAGAACAGTGCTTGACTCATAGTAAGTGCTTAATAAAAAATAATGGTATATTATACTCCCCCAGGCTCTTGGAGAAGCAGTGTGACTCAGTGGAAAGAGCACGGGCTTGGGAGTCAGAGGTCATGGGTTCTAATCTCGGATCTGCCACTTGTCAGATGTTTGACTTTGGGCGAGTCACTTAACTTCTCTGTGCTTCAGATGCCTCATCTGTCAAATGGGGATTAAGACTTAGTCCCATGTGGGACAACCTGATCACCTTGTATCCTCACCAGTGCTTAGAACAGTGCTTGGCACTTAGCAAGTGCTTAACAAATACTATTATTATTATTATTAATACATTGCTTTACACACAGTGAACACTCCATAAACATGATTGATTAAAGGATTGAAGAGTTACACTAGGTCACTGGTTGCTCCCCCATTATCTCTTTAGAGATAACCCTTTAGGCCTTTTATTCATTTCCTTCGAGCCTCTCACTCTTTTCCATCTTTACAATCAATCAATCGTATTTATTGAGCACTTACTGTGTGCAGAGCAGTGTACTAAGCGTTTGGGAAGTACAAGTTGGCAACATATAGAGACAGTCCCTACCCAACAGTGGGCTCACAGTCTAAAAGACTTTACAATCTTTACAATCTTTACAATCTTACCACATTCCTGCTCCACCCATATCCGTATCCATAATCCCCTCAAATCTCAACTCCTTGGCATTCCCAGAACATCCTCCATTCTGCACACACACAAACATGAGAGGAACCTTAATCCCAACACATTCACAATCTTTACAGCTCTTGAAGAACACTCTACACATTCACACTCTTGATATTTGCTGATGTTCACAGGAGGGCACACCCAATCCAGCACATTCACACAATCTTTCCGGTACTTTAGAGCAGAACGGATCATGTAGACTTTTACTGAACATTGTGTGTGATTCGGAGGTCCTACAAGAATCAGTCTTTCCCTAATCTTTTCCCCTTCCCACAGTACTTCTTCATTGCTCCAAACAGAGGCCTCTATTTAAAATTTTAAAACAATTTAAAATGTTTATGAGACAAGGTTTCCTCCAATTGATCATTCCGTCAATCATTGATATTTTTTGAGCATGTACTGTGTGCAGAGCACTGTACTAACGGCTCAGGAGAGTACAGTTCAATAGAGTTGGTAGGCACGTTTCCTACCCACAGCAAGCATACCATCTGGGAGGAGAAATACATTAATACAGATGAATGTTACAGATGTGTCCATAAATGCTCACGCATTATTTCTATGTGTCCCATGTTCCTGCTTTTCATTCACTTAATTGAAAAGCACATTTCCCCCCCTCCTAATAAAAACCTTGATTGGTCCAACCCCTGGACTAGATTCCTGAAAAAGTAACTAATTCAGAGAGAAGAAATCCTGATAGTGAAAATGAGCCCAGTGAGGTCTTTCTTCCAGTGAAAAAAAATCCTTCTTAGATTTAAGCAGATTATTTTATTCCTGGTTTCCCGTTGAGTCTAGGAAATTGTGTGGAACAGTTGCTCTCATAAATTCGGGCAGGGTCTTTGCATGCCAAACACATAGCCTAACCAATGCTCTTTTTCTGTGAGTAGGATGTAAAGTGCCTGCTCTTAGAATTAGCCATTAAATCATGACACATGGTCAATTCTGAAATTCTACTGCAGTTCTAATTTTTTCTGTACCACGCTGGCTTCACTGCATCCAAACCTGTGGCTTGAGTCTCCCACCTCAGTGTTGATTTCCATCGTAGCCAATTCACAAACCCTCCCCAGCCCTCAGAGTGGGTTGGGAGGGAGGGGAAGGAGTCCTAGTTTGATGTTTAGCACAACTTTTCCGTGTATTTGGTTTTAGGTTGTAAAGGCGACAGTTTCCTCTTGTCTAGGCAGGCTTGGGTGTGTGTTAGTGTGGCTGGGTCCCTGGCTGAGAATCCTTTTTTTAGCAAGTGCTCAATGAATACGGTTGTTTATTTGATCTCAGAAGCAGGCAGGGCTGCTGACTCTGGGTTGTGGAGGAAGGATGGATGAATTAGTTTCCCAACTGGCATTTTAATAAAGAGACAGTGTCTTACAGGACAATCTCCACTTCTCCCACCCCAACAACCATAGAACACAATCTTTCCCTCTGGACTGTAAACTCATTGTGGGTAGGGAATGTATCTGTTATATTGCTATATTGTACTCTCCCAAGCACTTAATACAGTGCTCTGCACACAGTAAGCACTCAATAAATATGATTGATGATGATGATGATGATTGAATGAATGAATATATATGATTAACTGATTGACTGCTCTCCCTCTCCATGTAAAACTGAGAGAGGGTTGAAGGTTAGTAACAAATTCTAAAAATAGTGATTTTTGTTTTGTTTTTAATGGTATCTGTTAAGCGCTTACTATGTGTCAAACACTGTTCTAAGCTCTGGGGTTGATACTAGTGAATTAGGTTGGACGCAGTCCCTGTCCCACATGGGGCTCACCATCTAATTAGGAGGGAGAACAGGAGAGCGGAGGCTCAGAAATGAAGTGATTTGCCCAAGGTCACGCAGCAAACATTTGAAAGAGTCCAGGTCCTCTGACTCCCAGGATCATACTTTTTCAACTAGGCCATGCGAAGCACTGTGCTAGGCGCTGGGGCAGATACAGGTTAATCAGGCCGGACACAGCATCGTCCCACAGCGTAAGAGCCTCCTATATTGCTAACGTGGATTAGTTGAACATCCCTCCGTACAGGATTTTTGTAGAGCTGCATGTGGGTTTTATAAGAGGTCTAAGGGTGCAAACTGGTTGTGAGGTCTTGCAACATTATTCAGGCATTGACGAGTCCTCAGAATTCCCCCTGGTCCACTGGGGTGGAGTGTGAATATTGTGCTCAGGGAACATTGCTTTTTCCTTCGTGGCCTAGCGGATAGAACACGGGCTTGGGAGTCAGTTGGTCATGAGTTCTAATTCCGGCTCCTCCACTTAATAATAATAATAATAATGAGAGTATTTGTTCAGCGCTTACTATGTACCAAGCACTGTTCTAAGCTGGGGCAGATACAAGGTTACCAGGTTGTCCCACATGGCTCGCAGTCTTAATCACCATTTTACAGTTGAGGTACCTGAGGCCCAGAGAAGTCAAGTGACTTGCCTAAAGTCTCACAGCTGATAAGTGGTGGAGCTGTGATTAGGACTCCTGAGCTGTGCTCTTTCCACTAAGCCATGCTGCTTCTCTGCTTGTCTGCTGCATGGCCTTGGACAAGTCACTTCACTCTTGCCCAAGTGTGACCTTGGGACCTCAGTTCTCTCATCTGTAAAATGGGGATTAGGACTGTGAGCCCCATGCAGGACAGGGATTGTGTCCAGTCCATTTGCCTGTATCCACTCCAATGCTTAGTACAGTGCCTGGCACGTAGTAAGCAGAATAAGCATTTAGAGAAGCAGCGTGACTCAATGGAAAGAGCCCAGGCTTGGGAGTCAGAGGTCATGGGTTCTAATGCCGACTGCCACTTGTCAGCTGTGTGACTTTGGACAAGTCACTTAACTTCTCTGTGCCTCAGTTACCTCATCTGTAAAATGGGGATTAGGACTGTGAGCCCCACGTGGCACAAGATGATTACCTTGAATCCCCCCTAGCACTTAGAACACATAGTAAGTGCACATAGTAAGTGCTTAACAAATACTGTTATCATCATCATTTAACAAATACCATGATGATGATGATTATATTGTTATATCATTATTATTACTATTCCCTCATGTCATCCACGGGGCAGCTCTGGCAGAGTGGACAGCCTCCCCAGGCCCCTGCAGATCCTGTTTTTATTCATTTATTCTTTTATTCTGGGATATTCATTTATCCCAGACTGAGCCCCCTCCTTCCTCTCCCCCTCGTTCCCCTCTCCATCCCCCCATCTTACCTCCTTCCCTTTCCCACAGCACCTGTATGTATGTTTGTACATATTTATTACTCTATTTATTTATTTTACTTGTACATATTTATTTATTTTATCAATATGTTTGGTTTTGTTCTCTGTCTCCCCCTTCTAGACTGTGAGCCCACTGTTGGGTAGGGACTGTCTCTATATGTTGCCAACTTGTACTTCCCAAGCGCTTAGTACAGTACTCTGCATACAGTAAGCGCTCAATAAATATGATTGATTGATTGTTCTGAGTCATACCAGCTGGGCCACTTGGAGGGCAAGAAACCAGTCCCCGGGGACAGCCGGGGCCTGGGGAAACACTGCTGTCCTTGTGAGATTCCAGAGTTGGGTCCAGGGTCAGCCTGACGTAGGCCAGTACAGCCATTAGCAAGGTTTTCGGGGTGCTGAGACTGCTGCTGCTCACAGGAGTCTCCGCAACAGAGGTCTCTATTCAGCGCAAACAGTCGGAAGAGGAGAAAAGTTAACGTCAGAAAGATTACATTCTAGAAGCCGTCTTCTTCTCAGGGCTTGGCTCACCCCCGTGGACCCTGATTTGTGAAAGATAAAAGCTCAGGATTCCTGTTTCTCTTTTCTCTCATGCTCCCCTCATTTCTTCCTCCCACCCCCACCCCAAGCCACCTTCTCCTTCAAGGAAAATCCAGGTACTGAGATTCGGCTGGGGTCTCGACTGAATAAAGTTCACAGAGCTGGGAGTTGGAACAAAGCTTCCCATGCTGGCGTAGGAAATGATGATGACGCTGATGGCATTTGTTAAGCACTTACTATGTGCAAAACACTGTTCTAAGCGCAGGGGAGAATACAAAGTGATCAGGGCCCCACGTGGGGCTCACAGTCTTAATCCCCATTTCACAGATGAGTTAACTGAGAGAAGTTAAGTGACTTGCCCAAAGTCACACAGTTGACAAGTGGCGAAGCCGGGATTTGAACCCATGACCTCTGACTCCTAAGCCCGGGCTCCTTCCACTGAGCCACGCTGCTTCTCTCCTGCCAGGTTTTAATGAGCGTAAAGAATAACAAACCCCTTGATGCAAGAAGAAGGCTCACTTTGTCTTTCCCTTGTACGTAAGAAGGTGGAATGGGTAGAAACCCCGATTGCCAAGTATTGACTTTGGGGCTGGGCTGCCCTCCAGAAGAGCAGGGGTAGGGGTGGATTTCTGGGCGACGTCCCGATGGAGAGCTTCCTCGGGATGGACCGCCTCTGTGTTCTGGACAGGTGTCAGGAGAAGGTGAGTGGCCTAATGGAAAGAGCCCGGGCCTGGGAGTGAGAAGGATGTGTGTTCGAATTCCGGCTCCGCCATGTGTCCGCTGCATAGCCTTGGGAAAGTCACTTCACTTCTCAGGGCCTCATCTGGAAAATGGGGATTAGGACTCTGAGCCCCCTGTGGGGCTGATTAGCTTTTATCTACCCCAATGTTTGGTAGAGTGCCCAGCACATAGTAAGAACTTAACCAAAAGCCATTAAAAACTGCAGGCATATACTACTTCTTGGGCATCCTGCCAGCCTACTGTGTGCTAAGCATAGTCCTGGGTGCTTGGGAGGGTATAGTAGATCCCTATTCTCCAGGGTTTTTTTTAATTGGCCTTGGTACTTCGCTCCAGGCACTGCGCTAGGCTCTGGGGTGGATAGTAGCTAATCAGGTTTGAACACAGTCCATATCCCACGTGGGGTTTGCAGTGGAGTTAATCATCACAGAGAAGTTTAGCAGTGCCTGTGAGTCACCATGTCTGGATTGAAAAGCCCCCATCTAGCCAGACTTGAGGTTTGTCTGGCAGTCATGATTGACAGTGTGATTTGAAGTAGGCCTCAGTAGGAAATGGCTTTGATACTGGAGTGCTGCTAACCATCAGGCTGTCTATTTGTCTACTTGTTTTGTTTCTGTCTACTTGTTTTGTTTTGTTGTCTGTCTCCCCCTTCTTGACTGTGAGCCCGTTGTTGGTTAGGGACCGTCTCTATATGTTGCCGATTTGTACTTCCCAAGCGCATAGTACAGTGCTCTGCACATAGTAAGCGCTCAATAAATACGATTGAATGAATGAATTAATTAATTCAGTTACAACTGGCAAGGAGTCGGGAGCAAGTGAATTCCTATAGACAGGTTTTAGCAGAGTTAAAGGAACTTAACTCCTAACACCGACCGTCTCACTGTTCCTCTATCTCGTCAATCTCACCAATGACCCCTCGCCCACATCCTGCCTCTGGCCTGGAACACCCGCCCTCCTCAAATCTGACAGACAATTACTCTCCCCTACTTCAAAGCCTTATTGAAGACATATCCTTCAAAAGGACTTCCCTGTCGAAGCCCTCCTTTCCTCTTCTCCCACTCCCTTTAGTGTCATCCTGACTTGCTCCCTTTATTCATCCCTTCTCACAGTGGGCACTTATGTACATACTGTAACTTATTTCTTTACATTGATGTCTGTCTCCCCCCTAGACTGTAAGCTGCATGTGGGCAGGGAATGTGTCTTCTTATTGTTAGACTGTACACTCCCAGGTGCTTAGTACAGCACTTAAAAAATACGATTGACTGATTGAATGGCCATACTAGAGAACAGTTTAGGATTTTCTGGGAGTTATACTTGAGACCAGTAATGTTATCGTGTGGCCTTTGCTAATTCAGCTTCAATATGTCATTGCAAATTTGAAACTTCCAGTCTGGTAAATTGTGATTTTTCTTTTTTGGTGGGGGGCTGGATGCTCCTTTAGTAATTCCTGAATACTTGGGCTTGGTGTAATAGTGCATCACCTCCAGACGAGCAGTGATGGATGCTCCATGAACTGTTGAGTTGGCTATCACTGCCAGCTTTCTACAGCGTACCTAGAAACCAAAGTCAACATTCACAACATTCCTTGAACTATATTCATCATCCAGCCTCCACTCATCCTCTCTCCTGTTGCCACCACTAGATGCATCACACAAAGTACATAGCAGAACACATTTGGAATACATTCTGATGATCTTAATTTTTCTCTGCCTAAAATAAAGCATGGTTCATAGAGTAATCTTCTTTTTAAGGTATTTGGTAAGCACTTACTATGTGCCAAGCATTGTACTAAGTGCTGGAGTATAAGGTAAATCAGGTTGGACACAGTCCACACTGGACTTGCAGTCTTAATTCCAGTTTTACAGATGAGGGATTGAGGCACAGAGAAGTGAAGCAATTTACCTCAGGTCACACAGTGGTCAAGCGGCAGAGTAGGGATTAGAACTCGGGTCCTTCTGACTCCAGGCCCCTGCTCTTTCCACTAGGCTACACTGCTTCTCCTTGTTAAAGAGAAATATCAATGCTCAAACTTCACTTAAAAGACCACAGTGTTGGGATCTTGAGATGTGCCAAGTTAAACCAGTGGCATCTTACCCCTTTGTTTAGAACAGGATCGGAAAGATATTTGGATTGCAGCTACAGTTCATAATGCTGAAAGTTGGATTTGCTCTTAGTATGCTCGATAATGATACTTAACTTCGCATTTCTAACATTGGCAGTGTCTGTGAGTTCTCCTTTGATATTAAATTCAAACAGGTTTTGTTGTTGTTGTAGTTGGCATCAAGGCCAACGAAACAGCTCAGTATGAAGCGTCTCAAAACTGCACCTGGATTTCAGCATGTATTTTATAATGTAAACTACACAAAGGCAGCTGGATTGGCTGTTTCTCCAGTTCGCCATCAAAATGCATCATGTATTTATTTTCTTCTGTGCAACCTGAATGTTTTTTAGCCTTTCTTCTCTTGCGGAACTTAGCTTAGAATAAGCACCTTCCTGCTTAGGCAAATTGCTGTCAACCAGCCTCCAAACTTGTCCATTTCAGCCAATTCATTCCTAAAAAAAATGGGGATGCTGTTGAGCCTGTAATCTGAATGTCTGCAGACTGGGGCCGGTGACCAATAGGAGCCCCATGACTTAGTCGCAAAAGCACAGGCCTGGAGTTCAGAGGACCTGGGTTCTAAGCTCAGCTGTGTGACCTTTGGCAAGGCACGTCTCTGTGCCTCAGTTTTCTCAAATGTTAAAAGGGAAATGCTTGTTTTCCCTCTGATTTCGAGTGTGAGTTCTTTTGCAGGGCAGGGATTATGGCCAACCAACATGGCCTAAGGGAAGCAACATGGCCCAGTGGATAGAACACAGGCCTGGCAGTCAGAAGGACCTGGGCCCTAATTCCGGCTCCACCACTTTTCTGCTGACCCTGAGCAAGTCACTTCACTTCTCTGTGCCTCAATTACCTCATCTGTAAAATGGGGATTAAGATTGTGAGCCCCATGTGGGACAGGGACTGTGTCCAACCCAATTACCTTGTATAATAATAATAATTATGACATTTGTTAAGTGATTACTATGTGCCAGGCACTGTAATAATAATAATAATAATAATGGCATTTGTTAAGTGCTGACTATTTGCAAGGCACTGTTCTAAGCGCTGGGGAGGATACAAGGTGATCAGGTTGTCCCATGTGGGACTCACAGCCTTTATCCCCATTTTACAGATGAGGTAACTGAGGCACAGAGAAGGGAAGTGACTTGCCCAAAGTCACACAGCTGACAGGCGGTGGAGCCGGAATTAGAACCCATGACCTCTGACTCCCAAGCCCGGGCTCTTTCCATTGAGCCAAGCTGCTTCTCCAAGCACTACTAAGCGCTGGGGTGGTTACAAGCAAATTGGGCTAGTTTTGCATCAACCACAGTGCTTGGCATATAGTAATTACTGAAATACCACCATTATTATTTTAACTATCATTCAGTGATATTAGCAGCAATAACCAGAGCATGGAAAGATAACTGAATAGCGAATCGTACACCTTAATGGGTGCTTATTTTGGACAGAGCATGGGGCTTACTATAGGTGCCCTCAGTGTACTAGATGCCAACCAAACCATAAGGAGTAGTGCAGTAGGGGCTCACAAGAATGTACAGCAGTAGATGGAGTGGGTTGGGTTTTTCTTTGTTTTGTTCTATTTTTACTTTGGGTGACACAAGGGAACAGTTTTGTTTCCGTTCCAGGCATCCGAGAAGAAATGTGCGATTGCACAATTCGTGCTAGGCTTCAAGCACCCTGGAGGGTGATTCCACAGCTTCCACTGAGGGGAAGAGCTGGAGGAAGGGGAGGAGATGGAGGAAAAAAAAGACTGGCTTAGTGGATAGAGCACAGGCCTGGGAATCAGAAGGACCTGGATTCTAATCCCGGCTCTGCCACTTGTCTGCTGTGTGACCTTGAAGAAGTCACTTAACTTCTGTGTCCCAGTTCCGTCATCTGTGAAATGGGGATTAAGAGTGTGAGCCCCATGTGGTACAGGGACTATGTCCATCCTGGTTAGCTTGTATCCACCCCAGTGCTCTGTGCAGTGTCAGGCACCTAGTAAGTGCTTAATAATAAATACCTTTTTTTAAAAAAAAAGGAGGAGGGAGGAGAGGGGAAAGAGTGGGGAGAGGGAGAGGAGACGAGATTCTTTCCTCTCAGGAGAGAGGCTGTTGAGACTCAGCCCAGTTTGTCACACAGTGGGACTGGCAGCATCCTGTGGTCCCCACCCTGTTGGGCCCGTATCCTGCTGGGACAGACAACACTGGCCATGGGCCCCAAGTGCTTCCTCATGCTAGGGGCCAGCCGCTCCAGATGGGGAAGGACCCATCTGAATCGGAGATTCTGTCTCCCCTGATTTTCCACAATGGAGCTTCCAGTATTGGGAGGGTGAGGGAGCGTCGTCAAGAGGAAGAGGAGTGTGTGGACTCGGGGAAGGAGCCCGGGGCTGGGAGTCAACCGACTTGAGTTATGATCTTAGTTCTGCCGCTGGGTAACCTTGGCAACATTATTTCACATCTGCTGGCTGCGGTTTCCTCATTAGCAAAATGAGGATAATAACATCCTCAGGAAAGCAGTGTAGCCTCGCGGAAAGAGCACGGGCCTGGGCGTCAGAGGACGTCTGTTCTAATCCCAGCTCCTCCACCCCTCTGTGTGACTTTGGACAAGCCACTTCTTTGTGCCTCAGTTGCCTCATCTGCAAAATGGGGATTAAGACTGTGAGACAGGGACTGTGTGTCCAACCCGATTATCTTGTATCTGCCCCAGGGCTTAGTACACGGCCTAGCACTTAGTAAAAGTGCTAGACTGTGAGCCCACTGTTGGGTAGGGACTGTCTCTATATGTTGCCAATTTGCACTTCCCAAGCACTTAGTACAGTGCTCTGCACATAGTAAGCGCTCAATAAATACGATTGATGATAAAAGTGCTTACCCAGTACTATTAAAACATTCTGCCTCTCTGAACATCACGGGGATGTTGTGAAGACAAAAATGGTGATGTCAGTCAATTGTATTTATTGAGCACTTACAGTACTCAGAGCACTGCACTGAGTGCTTGGGAAAGTAAAATACAACAGTAGATACAGTCCCTGCCTACAATGAGCTTACGGTCTAGAGTGGGAGACAGACATTAATATAGATAAATAAATAACAGATATGTACCTAAGAGTAATGGGGTTGGGGGGTGGATAAAGGGAGCAAGTCAGAGTGACGCTCAAGGGAATTGGAGAAGAGGAAAGGAGGGTTTAGTTGGGACGGCCTCTTAGAGGAGATGTGCCTTTCAATAAGGCTTTGAAAGGGGGGAAAGTAATTGTTGGATATGAAGAGGGAAGGCAGGGCATCGGGGAGAGGTCAGCGGCAAGATAGATGAGAGCAAGGTGCAGTGAGAAGGTTTGTATTAAGAGGAGCAAAGTGTACAGGCTGGGTTGTAATAGGACAGTGGTGAGGTAGGAGGGGACAAGGTGACTGAGTGCTTTAAAGCTGATGGAAAGGAGTTTCTGTTCAATGTGGAGGTGGATGAGCATCCACTGGAGGCTCTTGAGGAGTGGGGAAAAGTGCCTTGAATGTATCTGTACAAAAATGATCTGGGCAGCAGAGCGAAGTATGGACTGGAGTGGCAAGAGACTGGAAGCTGGGATAAATCAGCCTCTTCACTCGGATAGGGTAAATTCGTTCATTCCATCATATTTACTGAGCACTTACTGTGTGTAAATCGCTGTACGAAGCACTTGGGAGAGTACAGTGTAACAAATAGCGAAACTGCTTTGGAAAATCAGAACTATCCTAATCGAAGGTGTTATTGTTACTGTTGTTGTTTGGCAGTGGGGGTCTGTCCCATTGTTGAGCGCCCCATCGGTGGGTGGGATTGAGTCCAGAGCAGCTGCAGAAGGCAACCAGCAGCCAGTTCTCAGACCTGTCTGTAAGGACTGAGTAGTAGCAGGAATAATCAATCAACCAATCAATCAATAGCATTTATTGAGCACTTACTGTGTACAGAGTACAGTACTAAGTGCTTGGGAGACACTCTCCCTGCCCCAGAGTCATGGGATTAGTATTGAGTAGTAGTGAGTATTGAGTAGCAAGAAGCAGCATGGCTTAGTGGAAAGAGCATAGCTCTTGGGAATCAGAGGTTCTAATCCCAGCTCCGTCACTTGTCTGCTGTGTGACCTTGGGCAAACCACTTCTCTGTGCCTCAGTTACCTGATCTGTAAAATGGGGATTGAGATTGTGAGCCCCAAATGGGAAAAGATTGCGTCCAATCCGATTTGCTTGCATCCACCCTAGTGCTTAGTACAGTGCCTGGCACATAGTAAGCACTTAACAACTACGATTATTATTATTACTTAACTTATCTGTGCCTCGGTTACCTCATCTTTAAAAATGGGGATTAAGATTGTGAGCCCCACATGGGACAATCTGATTACCTTTTATCTACCCCAGTGCTTAGAACAGTGTGTGGTATATAATAAGCTCTTAATAAATACCATCATTATTATTATTATTAGTGGCAGCACCTACTTGGTGCCGAGCACTGTACTACGTTCTTGGGAAATACAGAACAGTCAAGGAGCACATCCCCTTCCCAAAAGGAATGGTTCCTTCCTACTGAGGAAGGGACAAACCTAAGGGCAATGAAGGAAGAGTGTGCGAGGGCGACAGTAACTCGCATAGGATTGGATGAAATGATTTTTGAGGCATCGCATCAGCCTCCTTGCTGACCTCCCTGCCTCCCGTCCCTCCCCATTCCAGTTCTTACTTCACTCTGTTGCCCGGATCATTTTTCTGCAAAAATTTCAATCCGCGTCTCCCCACTCCTCAAGAACCTCCAGTGGGTTGCCCATCCACCTCCATATCAAACAGAAACTCTTTATCTTCAGCTTTAAAGCACCCCATCAGTTCACCTGTTCCTATGTTATTCATTCATTCATTCATATTTATTGAGTGCTTACTGTGTGCGGAGCACTGTATTAAATGCTTGGGAAGTACAAGTTGGCAACATATAGAGACGGTCCCTACCCAATAACGGGCTCACTCACTCATTTCCATGTGCTTCGCTGCTCTTATGCCAATCTATTTCCTGTACATCAATCTTATCTAATTACCACTGACCCTTTGTTCACATCCTTCCTCTGGCTTGGAACTCCCTCCCCCATCATATACGAGAGAACACCACTCTCCCTGTCTTCAAAGCCCTATTAAAATCACTCCTCCAGAGGCCTTCCCCAACTAAGCCCTCATTTCCCCTCCTCCCTCTCCCTTCTACATCAGCTCTGTCTGCACTTGGATAATAATAAGAGCAGTGGTGGTATTTGTTAAGCGCTTACTATGTGCCAAGCAATGTTCTAAGAGCTGGGGTAGATGCAGGGCAATCAGATTGGCCCACATGGGACTCACAGTCTTCATCCCCATTTTACAGATGAGGTAACTGAGGCACAGAGAAGTTAAGTGACCTTCCTTAGGTCTCACAGCAGACTAGTGACGGAGCCGGGATTAGAACCCACATCCTCTGACTCCCAAGCCCAGACTCTTTCTAGACTGTGAGCCCACTGTTGGGTAGGGACTGTCTCTATGTGTTGCCAACTTGTACTTCCAAAGCGCTTAGTACAGTGCTCTGTACACAGTAAGTGCTCAATAAATACGATTGAATGAATGAATGAACTAGGCCACGCTGATCTGTACTCCTTAAACGCTTGATTTTTCACCTCTTTCTGCCTCAGTAGCACTTATGTACACGTCCATAATTTATGTATTTATACTGAAGTCTGTCTCCCTCACTAGCTCCTTGTGGGCCAGGAACATGACTACCAATACTGCTGCATTACCCTGTCTGAAGATCGTAGTATAGTGCTCTGCACACAGTAAGCACTCAGTAAATAACATCAATTGGAGTATTTATTAGTATTTATGATGAATGAATGTGCATTCATTCATTCAATCATATTTATTGAGCACTTACTGTGTGCATGGCACTGTACTACGCACTTGGAAAGTACAGTTCAGCAACAGAGTCAATCCGTGTCCACAATGGGCTTACAGTCTAGAAGGGGGGAGACAGGCATCAAAACAAGTAAAGAGGCATCAATAGCATCAATATAAATAAATAGAATTATAGATATATATACACATCATTAACATAAATAAATAGAATTATAAATATAATACTAATGGCATTTATTAAGCATTTACTATGTGCGAAGCGCTGTTCTAAGCACTGGGGAGGTTACAAGGTGATCAGGTTGTCCCACAGAGGGATCACAGTCTTAATCCCCATTTTACAGATGAGGTAACTGAGGCACAGATAAGTGAAGAGATCTGCCTAAAGTCACACAGCTGACAATTGGCAGAGGCGGCATTTGAACCCATGACCTCTGACTCCAAAGCCCGTGCTCTTTCCACTGAGCAAAGGGAGCGAGTCAGGGTGATGGGGAGGGGAGGGAGAACAGAGGAAAAAGGGGGCTTAGTCTGGGAAGACTTCGCTGAACTATTTCCGATAGGAAAACATTTACCAGCATAATCCATCACAAGCACACATAAAAATGAGTTCTCCAAAAGACCTAAAATTTCTTGCTTGTTTTTTGTTATTTGTTGCATTCTGTTGAATGGTGACCAAGAACTGTACTAATCACAGGGGAAAGGCTCCAGGATAATAATTCAGACTCGATCCCTGGTATTCAGAGGCTGCTAAAGGTCCCGGGAAACTTTCCAAACAAAACATTCGAAAAACCACTTCCTAGATCTGTGGAGTTAAGAGTCCGAATGAGGCAGACCAGTCATGAGATTGTTTTTATTAATTATTTACTGGATTTGTTTAGCCTTGTCCTGGGTGCTGGGATCAGGTAGGAGGCCATTGTTCCAGATAATAATGGTATTTATTAAGCGCTTACTATGTGCTACGCACTGTTCTAAGCGCTGGGGAGGTTACAAGGTGATCAGGTAGATTTATCATCTCCAGATAAACATGTTTGATCCACGAGGGGCTCCTAGGATGGTAGGGGTGGATAGAGACATACTGTGGGATGCAGATTGGAGTAAGTGAAGCAGAGGCAGTAATATGATCATGACAACATCAAGAGCGGTCATTATCCAGTCCAGTCAATGGAACTGGGAGGAACGTTCCTGAAATGATAAATAGATGGAGGTGTCTCATCAGAAGGGTAAGGTGTCTAAGAAGTGAAAGGGCAAGGTAGATAAAGAGGGCCGGAAAGGTTATTGAATTAAAAAGAAAGTTTGGAAAGCACTCGTTTCATCCCTACCTCCTTGGGTGGTTTCTAGAATCCACCACTCCCTCCCCCCCGGCTCCCCAGTTTGTGAGAGGAGGAACATTAGGGGTGGAGTTACTCACCCAGAGGCAGAGTCATGTGTCCATATGCAAGAGAGGAAGTATTTTCTCCGAAGCAGGGTCTGTGCTGTGGGGATACGTGACCGGGACGGATGCGATGTATGGCACAGAGCGTGCTGCGGCGTATGCTGACGAGGCTCCCGCCCCTAAATCACTTGTAATTTCAGCTGTGGTCCTGTGGGAACTTGGAGTGGCTCAGTCACTTGCAGGATGCTCCTATGTATGATACCAGAGCAGGCATGGGTTTGGGGGTGGGGAGGGCGGGGAGGAGGGGGCTTCCCCTAGTAAGAAATTGGGACAGATTTCCCCCTGGGCTGGCATTCGGAATGTGTCTGTAGAAATGCAGTGAACATGTGTTTACCTCGAAATGAAACTGGGCTGCGGTGGTTCCAAGGAGACCACATGTTTTTCTGGGACTCACAGTGGGAGGGATCGAGGCCAGGACAGCGGCCCAAATTGGTGAGGGGTGGGGGAAGAAGCAGGGGGTTGGTGGTAAAAAAAAAAAAAATCGACCACACACACACACACACACAAAAAAAAAAAAGAAACCAAAACACACACACCCCTCCTGTCCCCCAGTCAGGCAATGTTGTCCTCTTAGGACAGTAGCCTGTACTCCAAACCCCATCCTTCTCTTCCTTCAAGAACCTCCTAAAGAGCCACTTGTTCCACTGACTAATCTTCTGGCCAGCCCTTCCGGTGCTCTGGTGCGTGCCCATTCCCACCCTAATCCCTCAGCCCACCCACATCTACACACCTTCTACCCCCAAAGCAATCTCCTTCTCCAGCCCGACTGGTATTTTGTTAAGGGTGCCCGTGGGGTGGGCCAGATGGCTGGGCATTGCTAGTCTGGAAAGGGATCTGGCTCCTCAGTGTCCCCAACCCATTTCTTTTCCCCATAAATGGATGTTGCCCTGGTGCTCTCGCCTTAGGTCAGAGGGGTTGTGGCGGGGGACAAGAGCAGTCGGGTCAAAGTGGAGAGAAAAGGGGAAAAGTGTTGGGGGGCAGGGGACACAGTGGAACAGCCTCAGGATGGGCCCGAGTTTAGTTCTGGCCATGATGTACCTTAGGCGTCACCGTGGTGATGACACCTCATTCATCCATTCAGGGCGGTGGACTGTACCCACCCTTGACCCATGCCCACATCCCAGCTAAAGCACCGGCTCTGTTTTAGGTCATTGCCAGTCACCTGTGGATAAGGCTCAGGCCTGGGCTCCCACCACTTGTCTGCTGTGTGACCTTGGGCAAATCACTTCGCTGCTGGGCCTCACTTACCTCTTCTGTAAAATGGAGATTAAGACTGAGCCCCACGTGGGACATGGATTGTGTCCAACCTGATTGTCTCATATCTACCCCAGTGCTTAGTACAGTGTCTGGCATGTAGTAAGTGCTAAAGAAATACCAGTCTACTTAGAGCCACAGAGAACTCTGTACTCTTACGATTGGTTCTCCATTTAATCAATCATTGCTATTTATTGAGCACTTATTGTGTGCAGATCACGGTACTGAGCATTTGAGAGTGCTGTGCAACTGAGTTGGTAGACACATTCCGTGCCCACAAGGAGCTTATAATCTAGTTGACATAGTATCACAGAAGCACAATCCAATCCAGAGAAAACTGGCTTGAAACTGCACAAATCACTATTCAGGGTGAAGGGAAGACACGGTTATTGAGGATTGTCATCATGGTAGTCAAAATGGTGAACCTGAAATTTGAGCGTATAATAATAATAATAATGATGGTATTTGTTATGCACTTACTATGCCAAGCAGTGTTCTAAGCGCTGGGGTAGATCCAAGGTAATCAGGTTGTCCTTCGTGGGGCTCACAGTCTTAATCCCCATTTTACAAATGAGGTAACTGAGGCACAGAGAAGTCAAGTGACTTGCTCAAAGTCACACAGCTGATAAGTGGCAGAGTTGGGATTAGAACCCGTGACCTCTGACTCCCAAACCCATGCTCTTTCCACTAAGCCACGCAGCTTCTCACTCTCAATATATACCCTCAATCGTGGTTGGCAAGGGAAACTGGAGTGTGTGTGTGTGTATGTTTGTGGGTGTGTAAATCCAATAAAATCCCAGAACACGTGTCACTGCTTCATCCCAGTTTGAGAGCCAGAAAAAAAAATTTTGTTTAGCTTCCCTGTTTGCGTCCCTGATTTGAGGAGCCCACGCTCAGAGTCATCAAGGTGTAATCCCATCCTTTTCCCATCCTGTAGGTCCGTCAGTTTGTGGTTTCTGTCAACGGACTCAACGTCCTCCACTTCGACTACCGGACAGTGAGCAACCTGATCCTGACCGGCCCTCGAACCATTGTCATGGAAGTGATGGAGGAGTTGGACTACTAAGGAAGGAAGCTTTCCTGTCCTTCCCTCCCTCCCTGCCCACCCGTCTTCACCGGACAGTTTGTGAACAGAACGTGAGCAACCTCGGAGCAACCCAGATCAGCACCCGAATGACGTTCCCCAGCTCCATCGATCGGTTGACTTTGAACTTCGTAGCCATCCCCCTCTGACTGGTATTTTTTTGCATGGACCGATGTCTTCTAATAGGAAAAATGCCCTCCAGAAAGCTCCCCCATCCTTCCAGCAGAAAACCCGTTTGGACACCAAGTTTATCCCTCCACATGCTGTTTTGCAGATTTCTTTGCACATACGATGTCTGTGTTCTTTCACTGTGAGATTTTTTTTGACATAAAGCCTTTGACAGCCTTCTCTAGGAGGCATCAGACTGTTAGCATTTTCTCCTTCGTGAATGGGATGCTGACATACTAGTTGCAAAGGCACTTGGACATTCAGCAGGACTGCAACTTACCTCCAATTGAACCCATGCAGGAAGGGCCTGGGGCGGTCGAATCTGCCCGATTGGCATTTTGAAAAACATTTAAACACCTGAAAACTGCAAGCATTCTTGATAACATTTTGTATCTCCCACTGGGAGTAAATTTCACATTCAACTGCTAATTCTGGGAGGGTCGGGTGAAACGCTTTATATAATGTACAGAGGAACGACACACCCTTCATGAATCCAAACCATCTGGGGCTATAAACGAAGCAGCGTGACTTTCTGAAGTTGCTTCTGAATACGATGAATGTGTAGAGTAGCTTGAAAAAATATATATGTTTATGTTTATAAATCCAGATAGACATAAAGCATACATTCTGGCAGGAATAGGCTGAGACGATTTCCTCTTGTCAGTGAAAAATACAGTTCCTGGCCATTTTTCTTTTCCCTGAAGTACTAGCTGTCTAATGAAGGACGAATGGGTGACCTCTCTCTTGCTCCTGGCATCTAGGTCTTCACTCCCTGACGTCGGACAGAGTCCCCCGTGATTGTTAGATTGTCTCTATATGTTGCCAATTTGTACTTCCCAAGCGCTTAGTACAGTGCTCTGCACACAGTAAGCGCTCAATAAATACGATTGATGATGATGATGTTAGAGCCCATTGGCCAGGGCTAAAATCGCATGTTTTCTTTTGGGCTCGCCTGATAGACAGTGCGTATTGTGTCTGATTCCCAGATGAGAATCCTGCGAATGGTCATGGCCGGCCTTGTTTCCTATAGCCCAAGTACTGGCCAGCCCTCAAAGGATCACGTGTAATCGGCGATTTATGCACAAACACGATTGAAGATAATTGTTGGTAGCCACTGAACCAAGATGCCTTGTGTGTGAGTGTTAGCATCCTATGGGACTATGCCACCTAACTAGTGTTATCGTGCTGTTGAGGCTTTCTGCATTTCTGTTCCAACCCGTTTCTGCTGTGAAGTTCTCTCCCCCCTTGCTAGGATGCTCAACTCATTTGAGGTTAACATGGAATTAAGCTAGATCATCTGGAAGCTGACACTTTTTTAAAAAATGGTATTTGTTAGGCACTTATTCTGTGCCAGGCCGTGTACTGAGCAGTGGTGTAGATACAAGCTAATAAGGTTGGCTGAAGTCCCTGTCCCACACGGTACTCAGTCTCAATCCCTATTTTACAGACTGTGAGCCCGCTGTTGAGTAGGGACCGTCTCTATATGTTGCCAACTTGTACTTCCCAAGCGCTTAGTACAGTGCTCTGCATACAGTAAGCGCTTAATACATATGATTGAATGAATGAATGAACAGAAGAGGTGACTGAGGCACAGACAAGTGAAGTGACTTGCCTAAGGTCACACAGCTAGCGAGTGGCAGAGCTGGCATGAGAACCTGACATTTAGCTCTTATTGCCTTTTCGTTTCACGGCTTTAGCTAGTATAGCATGTTCAAAGTCTTCTAAGAAGTGCAAACTCAAGGGAGAATAGCAAAAAAAAAAATCTACCACTTCCTTCCTCTTGCCAGTGAGTTCCAGATTCAATGCCTGTTAAATGTCCAGCATCATAAATGAGTTGATAGCCTATGGTAGGGAAGAAGAAAACTAAGAGCCACGTCCTCGTTTAAGCGCTTAGTGCAGTGTTGAACACACAGTAAGCGCTCAGTAAATACCATCGGTGGATTCCCCTCTTGGATCAACTCCAGCGATACTTTTTCGAGCTCAAACGAACGTAAACTCTTCCCATGTGCAAATTGAGCCTTTAATAAAGAAGGTGGCCTGCACATTGCATTGTGTGGGTATTCTGAAATCGAATATCAAAAACCATCCTTAATTATAAAACCACTATCACTCCCCATGCCGTGTGCTGATCTCAATTGTAACTTCATTTCAAATGGTTTCGCTAACTCGGGGCTTTCTGACTTTTTGAGGACGGTCCTTTGAGTATTTTGATTGTTTAGGATTTCACCCAAATGAGGTGAAGACAGCAGCTGGAACTTGGAATATTCTTAGAGCAGTTCCCCCCATCAAGCAGCGTGGCTCAGTGGAAAAGAGCACGGGCTTTGGAATCAGAGGTCATGGGTTCAAATCCCGGCTCCACCAATTGTCAGCTGTGTGACTTTGGGCAAGTCACTTGACTTCTGGGCCTCAGTTCCCACATCTGTAAAATGGGGATTAAGACTGCGACCCCCCCCCACGTGGGACAACCTGATTACTTTGTAACCTCCCCAGCACTTAGAATGGTGCTTTGCACATAGCACTTAATAAATGTCGTTATTATTATTATTATTATTATCTCAATGAGCACAGGTTGAAGAGCTTCACGTAATATGATTTCTATGATGCTCATGACCGAGGATGATTCCCTGATTCTCTGACTGCACTGTTCTCCCAAATTGTCTGACAGAGAAGAACACTGCATAATCTGGTTGCCTTTTTTGAGCCTTACCTCCCTCCCTCAGGTGGAGAACTGTGATTACTGAACTCTCTTCTTGTTTTCTCTTGGAAAAACCCCAGAGAGGAAGAATCTTCCTTTTCTGATTTAGGGGTTCCCTTCCAGGTTAGCTACTCAAAAGGGTGGACTCTGATTCCCCATAGGTGATTCTTGATTTTCATCTCATCGGGTGTTATCAGTTGGGGGCAAGAGAATGGCAGAGTCCTGGATAGAGATTGGGAAGGGAGGGGATAAATGCCTCCAGAAATGAGAAACTAATGAAAACTGGGCCAGTCTGTCGGAGCAAACATGTGCAGTGTTTTACATGGGTGTTGTTTTACGCCCATTTCAGGTAGCCTGTCAGAGGATCTTTCTTGGATGGACACATACCTGTACTTAACAAAGGCCAAAAAACCAGGTATTCCAGCCCCTGACAGAATCCCACGTCAAGAGCGGTTTCTCATTTCTATCTTGTTTTCCAGGGAATGCAGCATTCAGCACCATTTTGCTTACCAGGCAGCCAAGTGAATTTGAGTAAGAACTAAAAGCAAGTCTTACCGATTTACTTTCACCCACGGTCTTTCATGGAGCTACCTTTTCATGTGGCATCTACCATCTTTTTAAAGAGCGACAGTTCATTTTATAGGCCTAGAGAAAGAAATCAGTACGAAGCCCATTTTAAAGAAAATACTCTGCCGCTGAGTTCCCGAGGCAGGTCATTGGCTGTACTGGCTGCCTACTCCAGGACTATTTTAGGGGTGTACCCTGCTGCTACCCTGATAGCCGGTGATGAGAAGAATCAGACGATGGTTGAAGACTTGTTAGGCCTTGGAGAGATGCCTCGTATTCCAATTCACATGATTGAACAATGGCTGACTTGCAAACAGCTCTGCCTTTTTCCGATTTATGCCCGGTGCCTCGTCCTAAACGGTGAAATTCACAAGGCCGTTGTGGGGACTACCAAGGAGGGTGGATTTGGTTTTGTCTGTGCTGGGGCTTAGTGGATACTCGGGAAAAGCAGATTCAGTCCCTGTTCTAGCACTGCGCACGGGCAGCGGGGAAGTGGGAAGCCGATCTTTGCTGCCTTTGCCTAATGAGGTCAGAGTGTTTGGAGGTTACATTTTCACTAACCTAATTTCCTCTCCATTTTATTTCTCATTTAGGAAGGCCCTTTTCTAGAAGGACCAATCATGAGGATTTGCCTAAATAATGATTGCTTTTCAGACTTCAAATTTGATCGTGCTCCGTTTTATTACCGCGGGCTGCTAAGGTCACCTCTGTGTTCTTAATCCTAGTTGCCTAGTGGTCTAGCAGCATGGCCTAAGGAAAGGAGCTTAGGCTTGGGAGTCAGAGTACCTGGATTCTCCATGTATTTCCTGTGTGTCTTGGGGCAAATCACTTAATTTCTGTGTGCCTCAGTTCCCTCATCTGCAAAATGGGGATTCAATACCTGTTTCTCCCTCCTACATAGACTGAGCCCCAAGTGAGACCTGATTATCTTGTATCTACCCCAGCGCTTAATGTACCACAATTATTATTATTATTATTACCACGTTGAGCATGCATTCATCAACTCTGTAATGGAGATCACAAGTGATACAGCATATGACCCTGAATTAACCAAATACTGTGATTAAAACTGCGAGCCCCACGTGGGACAAACCTGATTACCCTACATCTACCCCAGTGCTTAGAACTGTGCTTGTCACATAATAAGCGCTTAACAAATACCATAGTGATAAATGCCCATTGCCGGTGCGGTAGTCTTGGGTATTGGATTTATTTGACTCGGTTCTGGTCGGCGGAAGAAAAAAAGCATATATGAGTATTCTTTTTGTGTGCCCTACAGCGTGGTACTTTACGCAGTGGTGCCAATTTGTACTTCCCAAGCGCTTAGTACAGTGCTCTGCACATAGTAAGTGCTCAATAAATACGATTGATGATGATGATGATGATGATGATGGTGCACTCTACGGCGTAACTTTAGTCTCTGTGAAACAGTGCTGTGTGTCCAAAACTGGGCCTGTTTTCCAAGTTGGTCATATTGTAGCATTGACGTGATAACTTCCTGAAAGGCCCCGGACCGAGCAGTCCTTACCATGGAGGTTGGAGCAGCCCACTCCTCTGGCCGAGTGGACTAGGAGGGGAAAGAAAGGGGAACAGCGCTGACTTTGGGGCCACCACACAGGCGTGCGTGTCCTTGGGTGCCACTGGGACTGCCAATCCCAGTTGTCCCATATGTGCACAGCCCTCTGCTTTCACGCAGCAGGAAGGCCAGAGCCGCAGGCTGATTCCAGACTCCAGACCAGGCGCGGGTGTGTCTGCCGACGGCTCAGCTCAAGTCTGGCCTAATGGCAGGGTTTCAGCCTCTGCAGAGAACTACCTCTTCTGGCGCAGTAGGACTCATGATGCTTGGCTTTAACTGAGGTTTCAGGCCACATGAAGCGGTGCTCACTAGCCGACTGCCCAGCTGGTTGATTGACTGACTGACTGACTGACAGTTTGGCTGGCTGATTGACTGACTAATCTACTGGCTGGCAGGCTGACTGACTGATGGGCCAATCGATTGGCTGACTGACTGACTGGCTGATTGATCGGCAAACTGGCCGACATGGGCTCTGGAACCCTTCTACGGTAGCCAGACCTACTGCGCCCCAGAATATATCCTTTCATTCACAGTCTTGTACAGCACTTTGAGTTGGAAATGATCACTGCCATTGCAAAACCACTTGGTTTAGCTGAATCGGTTAGATTGCCCACGGATTTGGTGCTATCGAGTTAGGGTTCACCTGGAAAATCGGATTTTTCGGATTTGTTTTTCTTTAATTAGAGATTTGGAACTACGGGTTCCCAGAGAACTCATCGTATTCACTATTGAATCGCCAACTATATTAATGTGCTTAATGGGCCCCTAACGTGCTCATAACCACTGGGATTTGAATCCATTTGTGTTATCGCCACCCTGAACTCTTAAACTATGTTATGAAAAATAAAAATGTGTAGAGTGATATGCCAAAATAAATGATTCTTAAATGCAGCTTTTTGGCTTTCCTCCTGCTCTATTCTGAAACAAAGAACAGAGTCAATTTGACTTGGCGGATAACCTGTCAAGGTCTTTAACGCTGGCGAATCCATTCGTGCCCTCAGACTGTGAGCCCACTGTTGGGTAGGGACTGTCTCTCAATGTTGCCAACTTGTACTTCCCAAGCGCTTAGTACAGTGCTCTGCAGACAGTAAGTGCTCAATAAATATGATTGATTGATTGATTGATTGACCAGAGTCGAAAGTATGGTTTAGAAAAGTGTTTATCCGAGGGGTGTGGTTGGGGAGTGTGAGGCTGTGACCCCTCCATGACATCCACAGATCTGATATGCAGCACTAAACACCGTGCAATAAAATGTTTATGTACTTGATTATAACATGAGTCCATTATACTGACTTGCTTGGGGATGGCATGGTGCAGCTGTGCTTGCTTCTTTCAGATCAAGCCGGGCCAACTCAGCAGGCTTTCCTGGAGATTCCCATGTTGCAGGGAATAATGTCTGTTATATTATCATATCGCACTCTCCCAAGTGCTTAGTACAGTGCTCTGCACACAGTAGGTGCTCAGTTAATACCACTGATCAATTGATGTTTTATGTTTTTGCTTACCTTAGAAATAGAGCTCATCATTAGGGGTTTCAATACTTCAGAGCACCCAGAAAAATAAAGGTTAAGTAACTTGCCCAGGGTCACACAACAGGCAAGGGGCGGAGCCGGGATCTGCACAGACTGGGAAGGAGTTTCTAGAGGATAAACTGTGGTGGCTCCTCAAGCTGCCCCCCGACCCCAGGCTCTGGAGTCCTGGTGCTGAACCCCAAAACCCCAAAACCCAGTGGCACCCACTCTCCCTCCACAGGAAACAGAAACTCCTCACCATTCAGCATCCAGACTCTCTGCACACAGTAGTTTAGAGAAACAGAAAGAGCCCGGGCTTTGGAGTCAGAGGTCATGGGTTCAAATCCCGGCTCTGCCAATTGTCAGCTGTGTGACTTTGGGCAAATCACTTCACTTCTCTGGGCCTCAGTTACCTCATCTGTAAAATGGGGATGAAGACTGTGAGCCCCCCGTGGGACAACCTGATCACCTTGTAACCTCCCCAGTGCTTAGAATAGTGCTTTGCACATAGTAAGTGCTTAATAAATGCCATTATTATTATTATTAGGCATCCAGTTCCCTGCTCTGCATAGGCGGTACCAAATGTGGTACCCTAGCACAGTGCTCAGCACAGAGTAGCACCCCATACAACACCCTACACACAGTTGATGAACCTCTCAATAAATACGATTGATTGATTGATTGATTGATGTCAGCATGGTGTCCTAGTACAGTGTACTGCATTCAGTAGGGGCTCAATAAATGTTATTAGAAAAATGAAAGCCCTTCATCTGATTCTGCCTTGTTCTGGCCAATTGATTGACCAGTCAGTGGTATTTATTTAGCACTTTCTATGTGCAGAACACTGTACTAAGCATTTGGGAGAGTATAATACAACAGAATTGGTCAACATATTCCTTTTCCACAAAGCCCTCATAGTCTATAGGGGGAGAAAGACATTTACATCCATTGCGGTTGGGGGAAATAGTAGAATATAAGGGTATTTACCTAAGTGTTTGGGGGCTGGAAATGATCCAGTCAGAGAGTGTTATTTAATGAACGCTTACTGTGTGCAGAGCACTGTACTAAGTATTTGGGAGGGTACAGTACAACAGAGATGGAGGACGTGCTCCCTGCCTACAATGAGCTTATGGTCTAGAGTTGGTCAGGGAAGGTCACCAATGACCTCCTGCTTGCCAAATCCAACGGCTCATACTCTGTCCTAATCCTCCTCAACCTCTCAGCTGCCTTTGACACTGTGGACCACCCGCTTCTCCTCAACACGCTATCCGACCTTGGCTTCACAGACTCCGTCCTCTCCTGATTCTCCTCTTATCTCTCCAGTCGTTCATTCTCAGTCTCTTTTGCAGGCTCCTCTTCTCCCTCCCACCCCCTTACTGTAGGGGTTCCTCAAGGTTCAGTGCTTGGTCCCCTTCTGTTCTCGATCTACACTCACTCCCTTGGTGACCTCATTCGCTCCCACGGCTTCAACTATCATCTCTACGCTGATGACACCCAGATCTACATCTCTGCCCCTGCTCTCTCCCCCTCCCTCCAGGCTCGCATCTCCTCCCGCCTTCAGGACATCTCCATCTGGATGTATACCCACCACTTAAAGCTCAACATGTCGAAGACTGAACTCCTTGTCTTCCCTCCCAAACCCTGCCCTCTCCCTGACTTTTCCATCACTGTTGATGGCACTACCATCCTTCCCGTCTCACAAGCCCGCAATCTTGGTGTCATCCTCGACTCCGCTCCCTCGTTCACCCCTCACATCCAAGCCGTCACCAAAACCTGCCTGTCTCACTTCTGCAACATTGCCAAGATCCGCCCTTTCCTCTCCATCCATACCGCTACCCTGCTCATTTAAGCTCTCATCCTATCCCGTCTGGATTACTGTATCAGCCTCCTCTCCGATCTCCCATCCTCCTGCCTCTCCCCACTTCAATCCATACTTCACACCGCTGCCCGGATTGTCTTTGTCCAGAAACGCTCTGGGCACGTTACTCCCCTCCTCAAAAATCTCCAGTGGCTACCAATCAACCTACACATCAGGCAGAAACTCCTCAACTTAGGCTTCAAGGCTGTCCATCCCCTCGCCCCCTCCTACCTCACCTCCCTTCTCTCCTTCTCCAGCCCAGCCCGCACCCTCCGCTCCTCCGCCGCTAATCTCCTCACCGTACCTCGTTCTCCCCGTCCTGTCGTCAACCCCCGGCCCACGTCATCCCCCTGGCCTGGAATGCCCTCCCTCTGCCCATCCGCCAAGCTAGCTCTCTTCCTCCCTTCAAGGCCCTACTGAGAGCTCACCTCCTCCAGGAGGCCTTCCCAGACTGAGCCCCTTCCTTCCTCTCCCCCTCATCCCCCTCTCCATCCCCCCGCCTTACCTCCTTCCCCTCCCCACAGCACCTGTATATATGTATATATGTTTGTATGTATATATTACTCTATTTTATTTGTACATATTTATTCTATTTATTTTATTTTGTTAATATGTTTTGTTTTGCTTTCTGTCTCCCCCTTCTAGACTGTGAGCCCACTGTTGGGTAGGGACCGTCCCTCTATGTTGCCAACTTGTACTTCCCAAGTGCTTAGTACAGTGCTCTACACACAGTAAGCGCTCAATAAATACGATGAATGAATGAAAGAATGAAGCGTGGTTTAGTGGATAGAGCGTAGGCCTGGGGGTCAGAAGAACCTGAGTTCTAATCCCAGCTCTGCCACATGTCTACTGTGTGATCTTGGGCAAGTCACTTCACTTTTCTGGGCCTCAGTTACCTCATCTATAAAAAAGGCGTTAAGAGTGTGAGCCCCATGTGAGATAGGAACTGTGTCCAACCTGATTAACTTGCATTTACCTACATGCCTAGAACAGTGCTCGACACATAGTTAGCGCTTAACAAGTAGTATTATTATTATTATCATCCATGGAGTATCTGTCCCCAGGTGAGAATTCACAGGTCCCTGGGTTTCTTTGCCCTCGCACTGGTTCCATCTCTCTTCAATCCCCTTGCAGTCCCCTTTAGGGAAAATCAGCCATTCCAGACTTAGCTCTTCCGCTCTAGTCTATTCTCCTCCTCTAGAGTGTAAGCTTGTTGTTTGGCAGGGAACATGTCTGTTATATTGTTTTATCATACTCTCCCAAGCACTTAGTACGGTGCTCTGTCCACAGTAGGTGCTCAATAAATGCGATTGATTGATTAGCTCAGGCTACGGCCAGGATGTCACTCTGCTGGGAAGCTCAGGTCTGAGCCCAGCCTGCAATTGGCAGCTAACTGCAATCTGAACCCCATGAGCGAGCCAACCTCACTAAGCCTCATCCCAGCCCTTCCCACCCCCTTGCCACCACGCCAAACACCGGGAATGTCCCCATAAACGGTGCCGCCGCTCCCCAGAGCCAGACATCCATCCATTGCAACTTCTGCTCCTTTATCCCCAGCTAAAAAGGATAAATGGGAAATGCCAAGAAGGGGCTCTGCTGCTAGTAAGTCCTTAGCGATTTAGCACAAAATAAATCTCTCTTCCTGTCCCGTGGGCTGGGAAAAGACAAAAGATTTGGGTGATGAAGAAGTGTCAGTGAAGAGAGGGAGAGGGGTTTTGCACGCCACTTTGGGTAAATGAAATAGGATGTCTCTCCTCTGTTTCACCTGAGGCATCCCGGGTTTGTCAGCCTCTTTATGGTAGATGGAACATCTTTCACTTTCCAGTCGGCGGTCTTCTCTCCCACCGAAGTCCTTGCGGTCGCATGGATAGGTAGGTCATGTGTTTTCCCACAGAAACAGGATCAGGCGTCCCATCCTAAGGCTGGTCATAATCTAATAATAATTATAATTATGGTATTTGTTAAGCGTTTACTATATGATGAGCACTGTTCTATGCACTGGGGTAGATACAAGGTAATCAGGTTGTCCCACAGGGGGCTCACAGTTTTAATCCCCATTTTAAAGATGAGGTCACTGAGGCACGGAGAAGTTAAGAGGCTTCCCCAAGGTCACATAGCGGACAAGTGGCAGATCCGGGATTAGAACCTATGTCCTCTGACTCCAAAGCCTGTGGTCTTTCCAGGAAGCCTTGGAGACAGCCGAGGAACACTGGAGATCAGAGGATCAACAACAACAACCAACAATCGTATTTATTGAGCGCTTACTATGTGCAGAGCACTGTACTAAGCGCTTGGGAAGTACAAATTGGCAACATCTAGAGACAGTCCCTACCCAACAGCGGGCTCACAGTCTAAAAGGGGGAGACAGAGAACAAAACCAAACATACTAACAAATAAAATAAATAGAATAGATATGTACAAGCAAAATAAATAAATAGAGTAATAAATATGTACAAACATATATACATATATACAGGATGGAGGGGTCCCTTCCCCAGGAAGGAGCTGGGCTGCCAGACAGATCTGAAGTTTCGCTCAGAGTGGATGAGGCTCTGAGCTGAGTCAGTCTCCACCGGCCTCTCACCCCAAACCCTTGGCCTGGGGCTTATGGTCACCGGGGATGATTTAGGCAGTTTACAGTCTCTAGACTTTAGTGTAGACTTTACACCTAACTGTCTTTTGCATTCTAAGACATGGCCAAAGACTGTGAAATCCTCTCTGTGTGGGAAATTGTGTCCTGGAAGGCCTGTGCAAGTAAGCACCCCTCTCCCCAGTCTCCGTGAGGGGGGAAAATATCCTGGCCAGCTTGCCCCACATCGGGAGGGCCAAGCTTTAGCTTCAAACCTACCTCTTGGTAGCCTCAGCTCCGCAGAGCCTTGGATGATGATCAATCACTGGTATTTAGCTATTTAGCTAAATAGCTATTTAGCTATTTAGGTATTTAGCTAGCTCCAAGGTAGCTCTCTTCCTCCCTTCAAGGCCCTACTGAGAGCTCACCTCCTCCAGGAGGCCTTCCCAGACTGAGCCCCCTCCTTCCTGTATATATGTATATATGTTTGTACATATTTTTTACTCTATTTATTTATTTATTTATTTTACTTGTACATATCTATTCTATTTATTTTATTTTGTTAGTATGTTTGGTTTTGTTCTCTGTCTCCCCCTTTTAGACTGTGAGCCCACTGTTGGGTAGGGACTGTCTCTAGATGTTGCCAACTTGGACTTCCCAAGTGCTTAGTACAGTGCTCTGCACACAGTAAGCGCTCAATAAATATGATTGATTGATTGATTGATTGATTCCTCTCCCCCCTTCCCCCTCTCCATCCCCCCCGCCTTGCCTCCTTCCCTTCCCCACAGCACCTGTATATATGTATATATGTTTGTATGTATTTATTACTCCATTTATTTTATTTGTACATATTTATTCTATTTATTTTATTCTGTTAATATGTTTTGTTTTGTTCTCTGTCTCCCCCTTCTAGACTGTGAGCCCACTGTTGGGTAGGGACCGTCTTTATATGTTGCCAACTTGTACATCCCAAGCGCTTAGCACAGTGCTCTGCACAAAGTAAGTGCTCAATAAATACGATTGAATGAATGAATGAATGAATTTATTGAGCGCTTACTGTATGCAGGGCACTGTGCTAAGCATTCTTTTTAATGGTATTTATTAAGCACTTAGTCTGTGCCAGGCACTGTACTTTTTAAAAATGATATTTGTTGAGCACTTGCTCTGTGCCAGGCACTGTACTAAGCACTGGGGTAGATGCGAGTTAATTAGGTTGAACACAGTCCCTGTCCCCCAAGGGGCTCACCATCAATCCCCATCTTGCAGATGAGGTAACTGAGGCACAGAGAAGTGAAGTGACTTGTCCAAGGTCATACAGCAGACAAGTGGTGGAGGTGGGATTAGAACACAGGTCCTTCTCATTCAATCATATTTATTGAGCGCTTACTGTGTGCAGAGCACTGTACTAAGCGCTTGGGAGGTACAAGTTGGCAACATATAGAGACGGTCCCTACCCAACAACTGGCTCACAGTCGGGAGCAGCAAGGCCTAGGCCATGCTGCTTTGAGAGCACTTGGGAGAGTATAATACAACTGAGTTGGTAAGCACAGTTCCTGCCCACAACAAGCTTATAGTCTAGCGCAGGAGACAGACATGAATAAAAATAAATAAATTACAGATATGTACATAAGTACTATGGGGTGTACTTCCTTTTCCTTTCACAAATAATATTTTCCTTCCCTAAGTCGTGTCACAAGGACACGTCTTCAAAGGAAAGCAACTCCCTCTTCTATGCAATATTTATTTCCCTATTAGAAACTAAAAGGGTTATGGAATTTGTTAAGCTTTTACTACATACTGGGCACTGTACTAAGCAATGGGGTAGATACAAGGTAAGCGGGTTGGATACAGTCCCTGACCCACATGGGGCTCACAGTCTTAACCCTCATTTTACAGATGAGGGAACTGAGGCATGGAGGAATGAAGTTCATTCATTCGTTCATTCAATCGTATTTATTGAGCGCTTAGTGTGTGCAGAGCACTGTATTAACCGCTTGGGAAGTACAAGTTGGCAGCATATAGAGACGGTCCCTACCCAACAGCAGGCTCACAGTCTAGAAGTGATTTGCCCAAGGCAACAAAGCAGAAAAGTGGCAGACCCATAATTAGAACCCAGGTCCTTCTGACTCTCAGGCCCGTGCTCTACCCACTAGACCACACTGCTTTTGTCAGAGAAGCAGTGTGGCTCAGTGGAAAGAGACCGAGCTTTGGAGTCAGAGGTCATGGGTTCAAATCCCAGCTCTGCCCACTGTCAGCTGTGTGACCTTGGACAAGTCACTTAACTTCTCTGTGCTTCCGTTCCCTCATCTGTAAAATGGGGATTAAAACTGTGAGCCCCCTGGGGGACAACCTGATCACCTTGTAACCTCCCCAGTGCTTAGAACAGTGCTTTGCACATAGTAAGCGCTTAACAAATACCATCATTATTATTATTATTATTATTATTAACCTCCCCAGTGCTTAGAACAGCACTTTGCACATAGTAAGCACTTAACAAATGCCATTATTGTCATCATCATCACCATCATTTATTCTGACCCTACCCTGTTCCTGTGGGTTCCCTCAGTTCCTCATATGGCTAATTTATTTATTTATATTCATGTCCCTCTCCCTCTCTAGACTGTAAATTCGTTGTGGGCAACGAATGTGTCTGTTTATTCATTCATTCATTCAGTCGTATTTATTGAGTGCTTACTGTGTGCAGAGCACTGTACGAAGCGCTTGGGAAGTAATATGCGTTTAATAAATGCCATTATTATTATTATTATTAACATATAGAGACAGTCAATCAATCAATCGATCAATCAATCGTATTTATTGAGCGCTTACTGTGTGCAGAGCACTACTAAGTGCTTGGGAAGTACAAGTTGGCAACACATAGAGACAGTCCCTACCCAACAGCGGGCTCAAACTCTCCCGAATGTTAAATCCAGTGCCCTGCACACAGTAAACGCTCAATAAATACAACTGATTGAATTCCAGTGTGGTTGGTATTTGCCACCTAAAATGAAGCAAGAACTTTCTATTGGATTGGATGCTGCTGCCCTCTCCTGATGCTCTGCTGCCGCAGGGTTGGACTGTTTTTTCAGATTAATTACGGAGCTCGCCGTGGTTTTATAGGAGACTCCAGCTGTCCCACCTAATTCCTACCCCTGCTCCAACCGAGCCGTACACTTTTAGGTTTTAGACAGGATCTCTTATCCGCTGGAGCCCACTGAAACCCTCAGAGCACGGGCCCGCGAGTCAAAAGGACCTGGCTTCTAATCCTGGCTCTGCCAATTCATTCATTTCATTCAATCGTATTTATTGAGCGCTTACTGTGTGCAGAGCACTGTCCTAAGCACTTGGGAAGTACAAGTTGGCAACATACAGAGACAGTCCCTACCCAACAGTGGGCTCACAGTCTAGAAACCTCTCTGTGCCTCAGTTTCCTCAACTGTAAAATGGGGATACCTGTTCTCCCTCCTATTTCGACTGTGAATCCCATGGGGGACAGCGACTGTGTCCCACCTAATTAACCTGTACCTACCCCAGTGCTCAGACCAGTGTTTGATGCCTAATAAGCTCTGAATGAATACCACAAAAAACAAAAATAAAAAAAAACTTCACCTGCTGCGTGTGTGCAGATGTGTGTGTGTCCTCCTTTGATCACAACTCCATCATCTCCCGATCCCCTCCCAGCACATTAGGACCTGGGTTCTATTCCCAGTTTGGCCAAACGCTTGTTGTGAGACCCTGGGTAAGTCACTTCACTTCTCCGTGCCTTGGTTCTGTTTTCCTTCCTACGTAGACTTTAAGCCCCATTTGGAACAGGGACTGTGTCGACCCTAATTGACTTGTGACGGCTTAGAGCAGTGTTTGACACCTAGTAATTGCTTCACAAATACAGAAAACAAATAAACAAATAAAAACAAACGAGGTCAGGAGGCCTGGAGCCCACAAGGAAGGCAGTTGAAATGGTAACCGAAGAGAGACACAAAGCAGAGAGACATAAAAGGGGAGAGGGAAGGAGGCAGTGTTTCAGCAAAGCCAGAACACCCATCAGACAGTATCTCTCAGGCCCGATCTGATTATTTTGTATCTGCCCCAGTGCTTAGCACATAGCGTTTAACACATAGTAAGACATACCATAACTAATTAAAGATACCCATACACAGAGTCATCAATAGCAGTGTCAACTCCTTCCCTCCTACTTAGACTGTGAGCTCCTATGTGGGACAGGGACTGTGATCTACTGGGATGTCCTCCCGTCACCTCAAACTTAACACATCCAAAACAGAACTCCTCATCTTCCCACCCAAACCCGATCCTCTCCTGGACTTTCCCATCTCTGTAGATGGTATCACCATCCTTCCTGTCTCACAAGCCCAGAACCTTGGCATTATCCTTGACTGCTCTCTCTCATTCGACCAACGTATTCAACCCGTCACCAAATCCTGTCTGTCCCACCTCCACAACATTGCTAAAATCAGCCTTTTCCTTTCCATCCAAGCTGTTACTACTTTAACACAATCACTATCCTGACTGGATTACTGCAACAGCCTCCCAACCTCCTGCCCGTCCCCACTCCAGCCCATACTTCACTCTGCTGCCCGGTTCATCTTTCTACGGAAACGTTCAGGGCATGTCAGCCCTCTCCTTGAAAATTTCCAGTGGTTGCCCATCCATCCGGATATCACCACTGGCTTTAAAGCAGTCCATCACCTCACCCCCTCCTATAACCTTCCTTCTCTCCTTCTACAACCCAGCCTGAACACTTTGCTCCTCTGGTGCCGCTAACCTTCTCACTATGCGTCCATCTCGCCTGTTTCACCGCTGACCCCTGGCCCACGTCCTGCCTCTGCCTTAGAATGCCCTCCCTCCTCAAATCCCACAGACAATTACTCTCCCTCCTTCAAAGCCTTACTGAAGGCACATCTCCTCCAAGAGGACTTCCCACACTACGCCCCACTTTTCCTCATTTCCCACTCCCTTCTGCATCTCTCTGACTTGCTCTCTTTACTCTTCCCCTCTATCCCAGCCCCGCAGCACTGGCCCACGTCCTGCCTCTGCCTTAGAATGCCCTCCCTCCTCAAATCCCACAGACAATTACTCTCCCTCCTTCAAAGCCTTACTGAAGGCACATCTCCTCCAAGAGGACTTCCCACACTACGTCCCACTTTTCCTCATTTCCCACTCCCTTCTGCATCTCTCTGACTTGCTCCCTTTACTCTTCCCCTCTCTCCCAGCCCCGCAGCACTTATGCATATATCTGTAATTTTATTTATTTATATTGACGTCTGTTTATTTGTACTGACATCTGTCTCCCCTCACCAGATGGTGAACTTGTTGTGGACAGAGATTGTCACTCCTTATTGTACTTTCCCAAGCAGTGCTCTGCACGTAGTAAGCTCTTAATAAATGTGATTGAATGAATTGACGAATGAATGTGTCTGAGCTAATGTTCTTGTGCCTAGCCAAGCACTTAGAACAGTGTTGGACACGCAGTAAGCATTTCACTAATACCATTAAAAAAAAGACAGTTTGGGGGGTTTTGCTTTCATTTTCCTTGAGCTGTGCCGGCAACTAGCTTGTCAGCTGAAATCCAGTGTGGCATCTGAATGGAGGGGGTGGGGAGATAATAATAACAATAAGCTGGGGTATTCATCCCCATTCCCTGCCCCACAGGATTTATGTCCCTATCTGTAATTGATTATTTCTATTCATTTCTGCCTGCATACAGTAAGTACTCAATAAATTCATCAGTGTGTCTCAGTGGAAAGAGCACGGGCTTTGGAGTCAGAGGTCATGGGTTCAAATCCCAGCTCCGCCAATTGTCAGCTGTGTGACTACGGGCAAGTCACTTCACTTCTCTGGGCCTCAGTTCCCACATCTGTAAAATGGGGATGAAGACTGTGAGCCCCCCCGTGGGACAACCTGATCACCTTGCAACCTCCCCAGCACTTAGAACAGTGCTTTGCACATAGTAAGTACTTAATAAATGCCATTATTATTATTATTCATTCAATCATATTTATTGAGTGTATACTGTGTACAGAGCATTGTACTAAGCGCTTAGGAGAGTACAGTATAACAATAAACAGACATGTTCCCTGCCCACAGCAAGCTTACAGTTTAGAGGAGGAGAGACAGACATCGATACAAATAAATAAATTACGTATCTGTGCTGTAGGGCTGGAAATGGGGAAGAACTAAGGAGCAAATCAGGGCGAGAATAATAATAATAATAATAATGGCATTTATTGAGCACTTACTATGTGCAAAGCACTGTGTAGGTTACAAAGTGATCAGGTTGTCCCATGGGGGGCTCACAGTCTTAATCCCCATTCTACAGATGAGGTAACTGAGGCCCAGCAAAGTGAAGTGACTTGCCCAAAGTCACACAGCTGACAAGTGGGGAGCCGGGATTTGAACCCATGACCTCTGACTCCAAAGCCTGTGGTCTTTCCACTAAGCCAAGCTGCGATGTAGAAGGGAATGGGAGGAGAGGAATGGGAGGGCTTAGTCTGGTAAGGCCTTTTGGAGGAGTTGCTTTGAATAAGGCTTTGAATATAAATATGACCGATTGATTAAGTGATCTGCTCCCTGTTTAGCCCGGGTGCTGACACAACCATCTTGCCAGCCTGGGTCTGTTAATCAATCAACCAAACACTGGTGTTTATTGAGTGCTTACTGTGTCAACACAATTAATCAATCAATCAAATTTATTGAGTGTTACTGTGTGCAGAGCACTGTACTAAGCACTTGGAAGAGACTGAACCCCCTTTTCCCTCTCCTCGTCCCCATCCCCCCGCCCTATCTCCTTCCCCTCCCCACAGTACCTGTACATATGTTTGTACAGATTTATTACTCTATTTATTTTACTTGTACATATTTACTATTCTATTTTGTTAATGATGTGCATTTAGCTTTAATTCTATTTATTCTGACAGCTTGACACCTGTCAACATGTTTTGTTTTGTTGTCTGTCTCCCCCTTCTAGACTGTGAGCCCGTTGTTGGGTAGGGACCGTCTCTAGATGTTGCCAACTTGTACTTCCCAAGTGCTTAGTACAGTGCTCTGCACACAGTAAGCACTCAATAAATATTATTGAATGAATGAATGAATGAATAAATGAAGAGTACAGTAAAACAGAGCTGGTAGACATGTTCCCCGTGGATGGAGTGGGATGCTCCAAAATTGTCATTCTTCTTCTTCTTCTTATTATTATTAATAATGCTAATGCTAAGAACAGTACCAGTGGTATTTAATAATAATGTTGGTATTTGTTAAGCACTTACTATGTGCCAAGCACTGTTCTAAGTGCTGGGATAGATACAGGTTATTAGGTTGTCCCCCTTGAGGCTCACAGTCTTGATCCCCATTTTAATAATAATAATAATAATAATAATAATGATGGCATTTGTTAAGCGCTTACTATGTGCAAAGCACTGTTCAAAGCGCTGGGGGAGATACAAGGCAATCAGGTTGTCCCACGTGGGGCTCACAGTTTTAATCCCCATTTTACAGATGAGGTACCTGAGGCTCAGAGAAGTTAAGTGACTTGCCCAAGGTCACACGGCAGACATGTGGCAGAGCCGGGATTAGAACCCATGACCTCTGACTCCCAAGCCCGAGCTCTTTCCTCTGAGCCACACTGCACAGAGAAGTTAAGTGGCTTGCCCAAAGTCACACAGCTGATAAGTGGTGAAGGCGGGATTAGAACCCATGACCTCTGACTCCCAAGCCCGGACTCTTTCCACTAAACCATGTTAAACGCTTACTATGTGCCAAGCTTTTACTGAGCGCTAGAGGTATGAGATAATCAGACTGGATACATCTAAATTCCTTGCAGACTTCCAGGCAGCAGTTACTTCCTCAAAGAATACACCTTTTTGCACTCCCCTAAACTGGGTATTTTCACTGTCCTTTCGCACAGTGTCAGCGGCGAAGAATTTGAGCACCGGTTACCTCCCTAAAATGGTGATGGTGCATGAATCTGGTGAGGGATACTGAATCTCCGGATGGATTCTAAGAGAAAGTCACTTCACTTCTCTGTGCCTCAGTTACCCCATTTGTAAAATGTGGATTAATCACTTGATCAATCAATCATGTTTTCTGAGTGCTTACAGTGTGCAGAGCACTGTACTAAGTGCTTAGAGAAGCAGCGTGGCTCAGTGGAAAGAGCCCGGGCTTTGGAGTCAGAGGTCGTGGGTTCAAATCCCAGCTCCGCCACTTGTCAGCTGTGTGACGTTGGGCAAGTCACTTCACTTCTCTGGGCCTCAGTTCCCTCATCTGTAAAATGGGGATGAAGACTGTGATCCCCTCGTGGGACAACCTGAATACCTTGTATCTACCCCAGCGCTTAGAACAGTGCTTTGCACATAGTAAGTGCTTAATAAATACCATTATTATTATTATTATTCCATGGCTCAGTGGAAAGAGCAGGGGCTTGGGAGTCAGAAGACGCAGGCTCTAATCCCACCTTCACGACTTGTCTGTTGTGTGACCTTGGGCAAGTCACTTCACTTCTCTGTGCCTCAGTTAGCTCATCTGCAAAATGAGGATTAAGACTGGGAGCCCCACGTGGGGCAACTTGATTACCTTGTATCTCCCCCAGCACTTAGAACAGTGCTTGACACATGGTGAGTGCTTAACAAATATTATTATTATTATTATTATTATTATTATTATTATTATTACAATAGAACAATGTAACACATTCCCTGCCCACAATGAGCTTACAGTCTAGAGGGGGAGATGGACATAATGTAATAAATAAATTACGGATATAATAAATAAATTACAGATATAATAAATAGATTGCAGATTAAGACTGAGAGCCCCATTCATTCAATCATATTTACTGAGCACTTACTGTGTGCAGAGCACTGTATTAAGTGCTTATAGTAATGATGGTATTTTGTTAAGCACTTACTATGTGCAAAGCACTGTTCTAAGCGCTGGGGGGGATAAAAGGTGATCAGGTTGTCCCACATGGGGCTCACAGTCTTAATCCCCATTTTACAGATGAGGTAGCTGAGGCCCAGAGAAGTTAAGTGACTTGCCCAAAAGTCACACAGCCGACAAGTGGCAGAGGTGGGATTAGAACCCATGACCTCTGACTCCCAAGCCTGTGCTCTTTCCACTGAGCCACGCTGCTTCTCTAAGCCCTGTGTGGGACAGCCAGTGTCCAACCTGATTAGCTTGTATCTACCCAACGTTGATTACAGTGCTTGGCACATAGTAAGCACTTAACAAATACCATAAAAAAATATCGTACAGTGACCATGAGGAACATAAGACATTTCTGCCATAACACCACACTGAGTGCACAACTGGGCTAGAACCCAAGGAAGAAATTGGAGGGCCAAGTCAGTCAGTCAGTCATATTTATTGAGCACTTACTGTGTGCAGAGCACTGTACTTAGTGCTTGGGAGAGTACAATACAACAATAAACAGACATATTCCCTGCACACAACGAGCTTAGTGTGGCTCAGTGCTAAGAGCCCGGGCTTTGGAGTCAGAGGTCATGGGTTCAAATCCCAACTCCGCCACTTGCCAGCTGTGTGACTTTGGGCAAGTCACTTTACTTCTCTGGGCTTCAGTTACCTCATCTGTAAAATGGGGATTAAGACTGTGAGCCCCCCGTGGGACAACTTGATCACCTTGTATCCCCCCCAGCGCTTAGAACAGTGCTTTGCATGTAGTAAGCGCTTAATAAATGCCATTATTATTATTATTATTATTATTACACTCTTGAGGGGGAGACAGACATTAATATGAAAGAATGGATATAAGTGTGGTGAGGCTTGGAGGGGAGGAATGAATAAAAGGATCAAGTCAAGGCGAGGCAGAAGGGAGTGGGAGAAGAGGACAGGAGGGCTTAGTCGGGAAGGCCTCTTGGAGGAGAGGTGCCTTCAATAAGGCTTTGAAGGCGGCAAGAGTAATTGTCTGTCGGATACGAAGAGGGAGAGCGCTCCAGGACAGAGGCAGGGCATTAGGGGGAGGTCGGCTGCAAAATAGATGAGATCGACGTACAGTGAGAAGGTTGGTATTAGAGCAACGACGTGTGTGGGCTGGTAACAGGAGAATGGTGAGGTGAGGTAGCAGGGGTCAAGGTGATTGAGTGCTTTAAATCATGATGGTATTTGTTAAGTGCTTACTATGGGCCAAGCATTCATTCATTCATTCAATCATATTTATTGAGCACTTACTGTGTGCAGAGCACTGTACCAAGCGCTTGGGAAGTACAAGTTGGCAACATATAGAGACGGTCCCTACCCAACAATGGGCTCAAAGTCTAGAAGGGGAAGACAGACAACAAAACAAAATATGTGGACAAAACATGTCAAGTCATCAGAATAAATAGAAGTAAAGCTAGATGCACATTGTTAACAAAATAAACAGAATAGTAAATATGTACAAGTAAAATAGATGGAGTAATAAATCTGTACAAACATATATACAGGTGCTGAGGGGAGGGTAAGGAGATAGGGCTGGGGGGGATGGGGAGGAGGAGAGGAAAAAGGTGGCTCAGTCTGGGAAGGCCTCTTGGAGGAGGTGAGCTCTCAGTAGGGCTTTGAAGGGAGGAAGAGAGCTAGCTTGGCGAATGTCGGGTGGGAGGGCATTCCGGGCCAGGGGGAGGACGGGGGCCGGGGGTTGACGGCGTGACGGGGAGAAAGAGGTACAGTGAGGAGGTTAGTGGCAGAGGAGCGGAGGGTGCGGGCTGGGCTGGAGAAGGAGAGAAGGGAAAGAGGCGATGGAGAGCCCTGAAGCACTTGAAACAGTGATAGAAGCACTGTTCTAAATGCTGGTAAGGAGTTTCTGGTTGATGCAGAGGTGGATGGGCAACCACCGGTGGGTTTTGAGGAGTGGGGAAACGTGGTCTGAACATTTTTGTAGAAAAATGATCCGGGCAGCAGAGTGAAGTATGGACTGGAGCGGGGAGAGATAGGAGACAGGGAGGTCAGGGAGGAGGCTGAGACAGTAATCAAAGCTGGATAGGAGAAGTGCTTGGATTAACGTTGTAGCAGTTTGGATGGAGAGGAAAGGGTGGATTTCAGTGACGTGAAAGTTGAACTGACAGGATTTAATGGTAGATTGAATCTGTTGAATCAGAGAGGGGAGTCGAGGATAATTCCAAAGATAAGGGTTTGTGAAAGAGGAAGAATGGTGGTGCTGTCTACATTCATTCATTCAATCATATGTATTGAGCACTTACTATGTGCAAAGTACTGTACTATGTGGCAGTGCTTAGAACAGTGCTTTGCACATAATAAGTGCTTAATAAATGCCATTATTATTAATAATAATTATTATTATTAGGTAGAAGCAGCATGGCTCAGTGGAAAGAGCACGGGCTTTGGAGTCAGAGGTCATGGGTTCAAATCCCAGCTCCACCAATTGTCAGCTGTGTGACTTTGGGCAAGTCACTTAACTTCTCTGGGCCTCAGTGACCTCATCTGTAAAATGGGGATTAAGACTGTGAGCCCCCCATGGGACAACCTGATCACCTTGTGCTTTGCACATAGTAAGCACTTAATAAATGCTATCATTATTATTATTATTATTAGGGAGAGTACAATACAACAATAAACAGACACATTCCATGCCCACAACAAGCTTACAGTCTAGGCGAGGGCAGACAGACATAATTATATAAATTAATAAATAAATTACAGATCTGTACATGAGTGATGTGGGGCTGGGAGAGGGGATGAACAAGGGAGCAAATCAGGGCAACACAGAAGGGAGTGGGAGAAAAGGAAGAGGGGCTTAGTCTGGGAAGTCCTCTTGGAGGAACTGTGCCTTCAGTAAGGTCTTGAAGGAGGGGAGAATATTTGTCGGTCGGATTTGAGTTGGAAGGGTATTCCAGGCCAGAAGCAGGACGTGGGAGAGAGGTCGGCAGTGAGATAGATGAGACTGAGTCACAGTGAGAAGGCTAATATTAGTGGAACAAAGTGTGCCGGCTGGGTTGTAATAGGAGAGTAGTGAGATGAGGTAGGAGGGGGCAAAGGGGATGGAGTGTTTTAAAGCCAATGGTGAGGAGTTTTTGTTTGATGCAGAGGTGGATGGGCAAACACTGGAGTCTTTTGAGGAGTGGGGAAACATGTCCTGAACTTTTCTGTAGAAAAATGATCTGGGCAGCAGAGTGTAGTATGGACTGAGTGGGGAGAGACAGGAGGCTGGGAGGTCAGCAAGGAGGGATCCAGGTGGGATAGGATGAGTGATTGCATTAACGTGGTGGCAGTTTGGATGGAGAGGGAAGGGTGAATTTTAGTGGTGTAGTGAAAGTGGGACTGACAGGGTTTAGTGATGGACTGAATATGTGGGTTGAATGAATGAGAGGAGTCAAGGATAACGCCAAGGTTACAGGCTTGTGAGACTGGAAGGATGGACAGTGGTGCTGTCTACAGAGATGGGAAAATCACGGGGGAGGACAGGGTTTGGGTAGGAAGATAAGGAGTTCTCTTTTGGACACCCTACTAACCCACTCTTTTCTCTCACTATACTCCAGCTCACACTCCTTATTCCTGCCTAGCTAACCTAGCTACGGTGCCTTGTTCTTGTTTGTTCCACTAATAATAATAATAATAATAATAATAATAATAATGGCATTTGTTAAGCACTTACTGTGTGCAAAGCACTGTTCTAAGCGCTGGGGAGGATACAAGGTGATCAGGTTGTCCCACATGGGGCTCACAACCTTCATCCCCATTTTGCAGATGAGATAACTGAGGCCCAGGGAAGTGACGTGACTTGCCCAAAGTCACACAGCAGACCAAGTGGCGGAGCCGGGATTAGAATTTACAACCCCTGACTCTCAAGCCCGTGCTCTTTCCACTGAGCCACGCTGCTTCCCTAGAATGGTATTTCAATACCCATTCTCCCTCCTACTTAGATTGCGAGCCCCAGTAAGCATTTGATAATAATAATAATTGTCTTTGTTATGATATTCCTGACTCTCCAAGAAAAGGGCCCAGGACTCTACTTCCCCATCACCTCCTCCCATGGCAGTGGAAGTAAATTTTTTTTCCTTGCCCCGTTCTTTCCTAGAAAAATTGGGGCCATCTCCATACCCCTCCTCCCTTACTATCTACCCACTATTCATTCCCTCCCTCCTGCCTAGAATTCCCTTGCTCTGCACACAGCAAGCTTTCAATAAATATTCAGGGACTAAATAAATAAAGACTCAGCCAAGACTGCAGTGTGTAGGAAAGGTCTTAAAGCGCTCTGCAACTTGCATCAAAACCGAAACTACACAGTTCATTTGGATTTCTAGTTTCGTATATTTTAATGGTTTCTGAAGCGCTGGTACATTAGTGACACAGTGCTATTTACACATCCCGGGTTCTTCAGAATTTATAAATTCGTCTATGCATATAAAACGGTACCGGGGAAGAGGGAGGGTTTCCATTACCCTCATCCTTGCCACTGTATATATGTATATATGTTTGTACATATTTATTACTCTATTTATTTATTTACTTATTTTACTTGTACATATCTATTCTATTTCATTTTGTTAATATGTTTGGCTTTGTTCCCTGTCTCCCCCTTCTAGACTGTGAGCCCGCTGTTGGGTTGGGACCGTCTCTATATGTTGCCAACTTGTACTTCCCAAGCACTTAGTACAGTGCTCTGCACACAGTAAGCGCTCAACAAATACGACTGATTGATTGATTGATTTTACTTGTACACATCTATTCTATTTATTTTATTTTGTTAATATGTTTGGTTTTGTTCTCTGTCTCCCCCTTCTAGACTGTGAGCCCGCTGTTGGGTAGGGACCGTCTCTATATGTTGCCAACTTGTATTTCTCAAGCGCTTAGTACAGTGCTCTGCACACAGTAAGTGCTCAATAAATACAATTGATTGATTGATTTTACTTGTACATATCTATTCTATTTATTTTATTTTGTTAATATGTTCTGTTTTGTTCTCTGTCTCCCCCTTCTAGACTGAGAGCCCGCTGTTGGGTAGGGACCATCTCTATATGTTGCCAACTTGTACTTCCCAAGTGCTTAGTACAGTGCTCAGCACACAGTAAGTGCTCAATAAATACGATCGATTGATTGTTCACATCCTTCAGAGAAAGTATGAGTGGTGAGCCCACAACAAGCTGCCTTATGAGTGACTGTTTGGGAACCCACGAACCGCACGAAGGAAGAAACTGGCAAGGGTGCTGATGGGCTGTACCTGGGACAGGTGAATGCGGGACTGTGGGGGCAGAGCATGGAGGGAGGCTTTGGCCTTCTCTCCCTGCTCTACCCTGCAATGGGCCTGGACCAATCAATGACTGCCAAATAGGCCACATCTGCGATGCCTGAGGCAGATAAAAGGCGGTTGCTTTGAATTACCAGAAGTAGAGGCATGCAGAGTGAAAAGCAGGGATGCAGAAGCAGCAGAAGAGTAGCGACACTTGGAAGCCCAAAGGAAAAGCATTGGCAGAATGGGCTCTCTTGACCTGCAGACTGGTATTGGACCCTTGGTAGAGTGAATGAGTGTGGAGGTGTCATTTCTTGAGTGCTTACTGTGTGCAAAGCACTCTACTAAGTGCTTGGGAAATACAAGTTGGCAACATATAGAGATGGTCCCTACCCAACAATGGGCTCACAGTTTAGAAGAGGGAGACAGACAACAAAACAAACCATGGAGTCAGGTGTCAAGTTGTCAGAATAAATAGAATTAAAGCTAAATGTACATCATTAACAAAATAGAATGGTAATAAATAGAGCACATTGGTGAAACTAAATAAGAAAAACTTTCCACAGTAACCATTGTGGTTGGTGATATGTTCTGACTCTACTGGATGTCAATGAGGTTCCCTCGGTCCAGGAAGGTCCTGGTTGGTATGAGTTGGGGGCTCATGACAGTGTGGTGTAGTGGAAAGGACATATGAGTAGGAGGCAGGAGACTTAAGTTCTTGTCCCTGTCTCCCCACTTTATCTGCTGTATGACCTTGGGCAAGTTATAGTTCCCTCATCTGTAAAATGGGAAATAAAGTTTCCCCTCTCCCAATCTCTTCCACTGTTAGCCCCAGGTGGGAAAGGAACAGTGTTTAACTCTTGTAATTACCCCAGTACTGGGCACATAGTAAATACCATCGTTATCACTACTTTTCCCTTCTTTAAAGTCCTTCTGAAACCACATTTCCTCCAGGAGGCCTTATCAATTCATTCAATTGTATTTACTGAGTGCTTACTGTGTGTGCACTTGGAAAGTGCAATTTGGCAACGGAGACAATCCCTACGCAACAATGGGCTCACAGTCTAGAAGGTGGGGAGACAGACAAAAAAGCAAAATAAGTAGATGGGCATCAATATAAATAAATAGAAATAGATATACATGTCAATAAAATAAATAAGATAATAAATATGTACATATATACACAAGTGCTGTGGGGCAGGGTGATGGGGGAGGGAAGGAGGAGCAGAGGAAAAGGGGGAATAAAAATATGGATCGCTTCACGAATTTGCGTGTCATCAATCTGGTCTTCACTGAGCACTTGTCAAGTGCAGGGTAGGGTAATCAGTGTTTAGGGAAGTACAGAGCAGTAGAGAGAGAAGATAAGAGCCCAGTACGCAAGGAGTTTACACTTAAATGGCCTTCCCAGATTGACTTCTTACCTCCCGCCTATCCCTAATTTCCATTTTAGACTCTCCACCACCTAAGCACTTGAAAACTCACATCACCTGTGTTCTTATGGTCCGACTTTATTATCTTACCTTCTGTAGAGTTCATTTTAGCATCAGTCTCCCAGGCTAGAATGCCAACTTCTTGAGGGCAGGGTTCATATATATATATATATATAGCTATTATTCTGATGGTACTGACACCTGTCTACTTGTTGTGTTGTCTGTCTCCCCCTTCTAGACTGTGAGCCCGTTGTTGTGTAGGGCTCAACTAAATATGTTGCTGATTTGTACTTCCCAAGCACTTAGTCCAGTGCTCTGCACATAGTAAGCACTCAAATTGAATGAATGAATAATTCTGTTCTAAAAGCTTAATGCCGGGCTCCACACTCACTAGGTTCTCGCGTTCCATATTTTTTTACTGTTCTATTTATTTTGTTAATGATGTGCAACTAGCTTTATTTCTATTTATTCTGACGACTTGACACCTGTCCACATGTTTTGTTTTGTTGCCTGTCTCCCTATTCTAGACTGTGAACCCACTGTTGGGTAGCGACCGTCTCTATATGTTCATTCACTCATTTAATCGTATTTATTGAGCGCTTACTGTGTGCAGAGCGCTGTACTAAGCGCTTGGTCAGTACAAGTCGGCAGCCTATAGAGACTGTCCCTACCCAACAGCGGGCTCATAGTCTAGAAGGGGGAGACATCAAAACAAAACATATTAACAAAATAAAATATGCAGAATAAATATGTACAAATAAAATAGAGCACTAAATCTACTCTATTATATATGTACAAACATATATACATATATATATGTTGCCAACTTGTACTTCCCAAGCGCTTAGTACAGTGCTCTGCACACAGTAAGCGCTCAATAAATACGATTGAATGAATGAATGAAAAGATGTCCTAGATTGGTCTTACCTCCTTCCCTTCCCCACAGCACCTGTATATATGTATATATGTTTGTACATATTTATTACTCTATTTATTTATCTTGTACATATCTATTCTATTTATTTTATTTTGTTAGTATGTTTGGTTTTGTTGTCTGTCTCCCCCTTCTAGACTGTGAGCCCGCTGTTGGGTAGGGACTGTCTCTATGTGTTGCCGATTTGTACTTCCCAAGCGCTTAGTACAGTGCTCTGCACACAGTAAGCGCTCAATAAATACGATTGATTGACTGATTGATTACTAATAGTCATTTTGGCTGCAGACACGAGGGGGCGCGCGCAGCCTGCACAATCGGTCGACCTGCGTTGCCCATTTAATTCATTCATTCACTCAATCGTATTTATTGAGCGCTTATACTTTGTGCAGAGCACTGGACTAAGCGCTTCGGAAGTCCAAGTTGGCAACATCTAGAGACGGTCCCTACCCAACAGCGGGCTCACAGTCTAGAAGGGGGAGACAGAGAACAAAGCAAAACATATTAATAAAATAAATAGAATAAATATGAACAAATAAAATAAGTAAATAAATAGAGTAATAAATACGTATAAACATATATACGGGACATATATACATATATGTCCAAAGAGGGAGGTGGAAATGGGCGTCGAAGAATGGGCGGGATTGGAAGCCGGGGGTCCCTGGGGGGAAAGGAGCCCCTAATCAATCAATCAATCCATCAATCAAACGTATTTATTGAGCGCTTACAGTGTGCAGAGCACTGGACTAAGCGCTTGGGAATTCCAAGTTAGCAACATCTAGAGACGGTCCCCACCCAACAGCAGGCTCACAGTCTAGAAGGGGGAGACAGAGAACAAAGCAAAACACATTAATAAAATAAATAGAATAAATATGAACAAATAAAATAAGTAAATAAATAGAGTAATAAATACGTATAAACATATATACATATATACAGGACATATATACATATATGTCCAAAGAGGGAGGTGGAAATGGGCATCAAAGAAAGGGCGGGATTGGAAGCCAGGGGTCCCTGGGGGGAAAGGAGCCCCTAATCAATGAATCAATCAATCCATCAATCAATCGTATTTATTGAGTGCTTACTGTGTGCAGAGCACTGTACTAAGCGCTTGGGAAGTACAAGATGGCAACATATAGAGACAGTCCCTACCCAACTAAAACCCTGCTGGACCTTCCTTCCCCCGGCCTCCGTCTGCAGGCACCCCAGTGGTTCCCAGTCACTGCAGCGGGACCCAGTGGAAAGAGCTGGGGTTTGGAAGACCAGGGGACCTGGGTTCTAATCCCAGCTCCTCCACTTGTCTGCTGGGTGATTTTTTTGGAAAACTCAATAATAATAATGGCATTTATTAAGCGCTTAAGTGCTGGACTTAACTTCTCTGGGTCTCAGTTCCCTCGTCTGTATAATGGGGATTCAATACCTGTTGGTGATAATTAATAATTATGGAATTCGTTGTTATTATTATGTGCTTACTATGTGTCAGGCACTGTTCTAGGCGCTGGGGTAGATACCAGCAAATCAGGTTGGACAGAGTCCCTGTCCCGTGTGGGGCTCACAGTCTCAATCCCCGTTTTACAGATGAGGCCAGAGAAAGACTGTGAGCCCGTTGTTGGGTAGGGACCGTCTCTATATGTTGCCCCTCCCCACAGCACCTGTATATATGTTTGTACAGATTTATTACTCTATTTTCTTGTATGTATTTACTATTCTCTTTATTTTATTTTGTTAATATGTTTTGTTTTGTTGTCTGTCTCCCCCTTCTAGACTGTGAGCCCGCTGGTGGGTAGGGACCGTCTCTCTCTGTTGCCAACTTGTACTTCCCAAGCACTTAGTACAGTGCTCTGCACACATTAAATGCTCAATAAATACGATTGAATGAATGAGCCCCATGTGGGGCCTGATTACCCTGCATCTGCCCCAGCGCTAAATGCATTCATTCATTCAATCGTATTTATTATGCTCATTCATTCATTCAATCGTATTTATTGAGTGCTTTCTGTGTGCAGAGCACTGTACTGAGCACTTAGGAAGTACAAGTCGGCAACATATAAAGACGGTCCCTACCCAACCACAGGCTCACAGCTCATGGGTTCTATTCCCGGCTCTGCCACTTGTCTGCTGTGTGACCTTAGGCAAGTCACTTAACTTCTCTGGGCCTCAGTTCTCTCATCTGTAAAATGGGGATTGAGACTGTGAGCCCCACATGGGACAGGAACTGTGTCCAATTCGATTTGCTTGTATCCACCCCAGCACTTAGTACAGTCCCTGTACCAGTAATAATAATGGTATTTGTTAAGCGCTTACTATGTGCCGAGCACTGTTCTAAGCGCTGGGGGAGATACAAGGTGATCAGGTGGTCCCATGTTGGGCTCACAGTCTTAATCCCCATTTTACAGATGAGGGAATTGAGGCACAGAAAAGTTAAATAACTTGCTCCAAGTCACACAGCTGACAAGTGGCGGAGTAAGAATTTGAACCCCTGACCTCTGACTCCCAAGCCCGTGCTCTTTCCACTAATTCACGCTGCTAAGCGCTTTACAAATACCACAATTATTATTCTATGTCACAATTAATTAGAAGGGCCGTCCTGGTGGTTGGGAGAAGGTCTCTCCGGCTTGGCATGGAGGCTTGCCCCCTCTCCACCCCCTGCGAGTTTGTCGTGGGCACCGAAGGCGTTGATATTCTATTGCCCTCCCCCAAGCGCTTAGTACAGTGGTTTGCGCAAAGTAAGTGCTCAATAAATACGATTAATAACAATAATGACTAATTCCTCCCGCTCCACTTGGAGCAGCCGCTGCGCTCCCTCTCTCCATTGATCAAATCTTGCTCAGCTGCAGAGGAGGGAGGGAGGGAGAGAGTGGGAGGAGAAGGAGAGAAGGAGGGAGGAGGAGGGAGAAATTTCAGCCAAGGCTCTCAGCAAAGTTTGACTTTCCAAGACCAGGACCCCCTTTCCCGCCCCCTCCAGAGACTGCATGCAGGTCAGTTGGGTTTCTCCTCTCCTCTAATATCTGAAAGACACCCCTTCTTCCCTCCCCCCTCCCCAATTTCTCCTATCCCTCTTCCCTTCTTCTCCTCCCCCACTCCCAGATCCTTTTTCCCCCCCATCCCCATTCCCCACTGCACGGCCCAGTCCGGGCGATCCCTGGGGTTTTCCCAGGCTTGAAGGTGGGTGAGGGGATTCCGGGAAAGGGGTTGGAGGGGGATTGAGGATTGGGACGGGAGGGGGCCGTTTGCTGATCGCGGTCGCGGAGGTGGCTGAGGCTGGGAAGGGGGCTGCACCTGCCCCTCTCCCCATCCCCTTTGACCCTTTGGGAGGGCAGGGGTTTGGGGCTGGGAGAGGAGGTGACAGTGTGTCATCCAGTTTGGGAGTCCAGAGAGGGATGTGATTCGGTGTGGGGGGGAGGGTGGGGAATTTGGATCTCTTCCCTCCCAGCCTTCTCTCAGTTGTGGTATCCTTTGGGTCCTGGACTGGAATGGGGCTGGCTTGGCTGGCCTGGACTGAGGCTACTCTGGTGCTGGGACTCATTGGACTGGGCTAGGGCTTGCTGGGCTAGGGCCGGGGCTCACTGAGGGACGCAGGGAGTCATTTGGTTGGACTGTGCTTCTTTTCCCACCCCCAGGCTGTGTAAGACAGGCTGACAGGCTGCCTGGGTTCTTGCTGGGGCACCTAAAGGACTTACCCTGCTAGTTTGGGGGACTGTTTGGTGCTGGAGGGCTGCTAAGCCTCCCTCTGCCCTAGCCACATCCCTCCCCCCAGGGACTCAGGGCAGCCAGGCCCTGGCCCCATGATAATAGTGATGGCATTTGTAAAGCACTTACTATGTGCCAAGGACTGTTCTAAGTGCTGGGGAGGTTACAAGGTGATCAGGTTGTCCCACGTGGGGCTCACAGTCTTAATCCCCGTTTTACAGATGAGGGAACTGAGGCACAGAGAAGTTAAGTGACTTGCCCAGAGTCACACAGGTGACAATTGGTGGAGCCAGGGTTTGAACCCACGACCTCCGGCTCCAAAGCCCAGGCTCTTTCCACTGAGCCACGCTGCTTCATCAGTCTGTCCAACGTGGAGATCAGTCTTAATCCCCATTTTACAGATGAGGTAACTGAGGCACAGAGAAGTTAAGTGACTTATCCAAGGTCACACAGCAGACAAGTGAAGGAGCTGGAATTAGAACCCACAATCTCTGACTCCCAAGCCCGGGCTCTTCCCACTAAGCCACGCTGCTTCTCATAGCCAGCTGAGGCAATGTGCCCTGCAGAGGGACAAGATAACTACACCCTTTAGCCTAGTTAGGTCAGTTCTGGGCACAGGGAAAAAGGTGGATGGTAAAAACTGGGTCGGAGTGTGGCAATTCTGAGCTGAAGGCTGTCCCTGACCCTCTTGAGTCTGCCGGTGTGGTGGGTTTCAGTCTAGGGCCAATGTCCAGTCCAATCACAGAGACCATCATGATTGACTGAACTGGGCAGAGTGTTAAAACTTGGAGAATACAGTTCCTAGCCTCCACAAGCTTATAATTTGATGAATGAGACAGACAGACATAGGTTAAAGGGTCCAGGTCTCTCCGCCTTACTTTTCCTCAGTCTTCTCCCACTACAACCCAGCCCGCACATGTGAATCCTCCAGTAATATAATAATGATAATAATAATAATGATGGCATTTATTAAGCACTTACTATGTGCAAAGCACTGTTCTAAGCACTGATCCGAGTCCTCTGCTCTCGCCTCATCTGCTGTCAACCCTTTATTCATGCCCTCTGTCCTGCCTGAACCCCTTCCCATCGGGCGGAGCAGCGCTCTCCCCCCATCTTCAAAGTTCTTTTGAAATCATATCTCCTCCAGCAATCCTTCCTGGATTAAATAGCTGTCATTCTCCTATCGACCCTTTTTCCTTCCACACTCACCCCCAGATTCTAGATCCTCAGTTGCTTCCCTTAACTAATGAATCAATGATATTTACTGAGTGCTTACTGTATGCAGAGTACTTACTCTGTGCAGAGTACTGTACTCAGCACATGTGTGAGTACAATACAGCAAAGATGGTAGTCATGTTCCCTGCCAACAAGGAATTTACAGTCTAGAGAAGCAGACAGCTATTAATATAAAATATGGATATCCACAGAAATGCTTAAAGGTATAGATCCAAGTGCCTAGGTGATGCAGAAGCCAGAGGGAGCTGGGGAAAAGAGTGATTGGGAAAGGACTCTTGGAGGAGATGTGATTTTAATAGTGCTTTGAAGGTGGGGAGAGTGGTGGTCTGTCAAATTCATAGGGGGGGTTCTCCCCTGTTAGACCATATGCTCCTCAGGGGAAGAGATCATGTCTGCTACCGGACTGTACTCTCTCAATCAGTACGGTAGTGCACTGCACAAAGCAAGCGTTCAGTAAATCCCAGTGAATGATTGATACAAGAGGACCTAGGGTGAAACTGCCGATTTGGATGATAAAAGCAAAAGTAGTTCCAAGATGAAATAAGTTTGCAGGTGTGCACATAAGTGCTGGCTATGACTGTCAGTGACAAGACTATAGGGGTGGGGGACTAGTTTAGTTTGCACCTTCTTGGACCTGTTCTACGTTAAACTTAGGGCTAGGTCATTCCTAAGGCCTAGGAATTGTTTCCTAGGATTGTTTCCGGGGGGTTATTTGTCAGAAGTGGCAGAGGCCAAGGGAGCTTAGGCTTTGCACACAGTAAGCATTCAGTAGATATGATTGAATGAATGAAAAAAAGAAAAGGCCATTGGATTGGAGCAGAAAATGGGTCATTGGAAATTTTGGGGAGTGTAGTGTCCATGGGGTGAGGAGGAGTGGGTCAGGAGCTGCCTTCCAGAGGAGGAAGCTTTCCTGAAGGCTCCACTGAGCCCCTGGACTCCGGAGAGTCCCAGCTCAATGATGGGGCCCACCTAGGATCAAATTTTCCAGGGGTTTCTGAGCAGGACCACCGACTATCCTCCCCCCACCTCCAGCAAACCCTGGGGTAGCTGTCCCTGGCCTTTGGAGAGAGGGGCAGCCTGGGATTTCCCAAATGGCCACTAATGGGGGGTGGGGGTTTGAGGGTAGGAGGTGGTTACCCCTCTCCCTCTCCGTCCCTGTTGTCCCGTTCTTTCGCTGTAAGATCTGGAGGGAAACTGCTTCATCCCTCAAGGCCTCCCTGAGAAGGGGCCCTGTGGGACTCAGGGCCATAGCCTGGGGCTAGAGCCCATCTGTTGGGAGTTGGGGGGACAAGGGGCCCCCAGATTCAGGGCACCAGGAGCTGCACAAAGCCTAGGGGCAGGAGCTAGCAGCTCAGCCCCCGAGTCTGACTTCTGTCCACTTGATGCGGAGTGTAGTAGAGCTGCATAATGTAAGTGGCAGGTGCAGAGCACAGCCCTGAGTGATTAGACGAGTTTTTTTTTCCGGACAGAGCTGAAGGCGTCTCAGGTGCTAGTGGAGGATCTCAGGATCCCATTGGAGAAAGGGAGCGGGCCAGACGGCTTTTCTGAAATATTCCTTCTCAGAACAAGACAAGCTGCAGCCTCCAGGAGGGGCATGTGGGATTGACAAATGCGGAGAATATAAGAGGTTCAGCTTTGTGCGTTCAATATGTAAGAACTGGATTTGAGTTTGAGGAAGGACTCCAGGCATTTTCTACAGCCTCTCAAAGGCAGGTTCCATGCCTCTGCCATGGTAATAAGGGATTCCCTTCGTCCTGAGGACAGGGGCTGGTGGCGGATGGGGGCCGATGATAGTTTGAGACTGATGAAAGCCCTTTTTGGTTTCTGGTCCCTGTTCTTTTTGAGAAAGGGATATTTGTAATTCTGTACATAGGCACGACCTACCAACTCATTAATCGTGATGGTGTCATTTTTAGAAAAGTGGGACCAGGTCACCTACACATTTTACAGATTAGGAAATGGAAGCCCAGAAGAGTTAAATGATTCACCAGACAGGCTTGATTAAATCAGGAATGCAACTGGCAGTAGATCCAAAGGCTCTAAATCCGGTAGTTGCTGTCCTAGGTCAAACATCAGTATTGAACCATGGGAGGAACACACTCCCCCATCCATGGCCCCACTAGATTATAAATTCCTTGAGGGCAGGAGCCACAACCGCTACTTTTATTGTACTCTCTCAAGTGGCTAGTTCGGTGCTTTGCAGCCGTTCAGCCCCAAATGTTGTGCCCAGTAGGTGTTTCAGAAAAAGTGCTCTGCATAATAGAAGTTCAGTAAATACAGATGATGATGGGTACCTCAGTCCATTTGCCAGTCTCCCATTAGACATGTTGGCTTTGTAATTCCATCTTCTGCTTTGTCTGTCTGCTCCATGTAGTAGCGTATGGTGAGTAGGTGGCAGAGCTTAGTGATTCTTACTGCTAGCTACCTGACCCATGAATGGTAACCTTTGCCAAAATGAGATGTTCCCTAGTGCGGATTAGTCCAAAACCTTGGTTTTCTTCAAGCTTAACATCAGTTCCGCCAAGCCGACTAAGCCGTCTGAACATCAAGAGTGTTTCGAGAGCACTGCTGTTGGCAAACAGAAACCTCTGGAGGTTTATTGACGGTCATTTCTGCCTGCTGAACTGCTGGCATTTCTTGGGGGAAAGATGATCTGTCAACCACATGCAGGCCCCTTGCTCAGCCTCCAAGAAGAGCTGTATTAAAGTCAATGGACTAAAACAAATATTCCACATCAGAAGTACATAAAAGCACAAGTGCACGAGGCTTTAAAGTGATGGGTGGTAAAGTCTTGGCTTTGAAGAAACCCATTTTTTTGTGGTATGTAAGTGCTTACTGTGTCCAACACTGTTTTAAGCACTGGGGTAGGTACGAGTTAATTAGATTGGACACAGTCCCTGTCCACAAGGGGCTCACAGTCTAAATAGGTGGGAGAACAGGAGAACTGAGGCTCAGAGAAGGTAATACAGACCCTCAGTGCTTAGTACAGTGCCTGACATGTAGTAAACACTTAAATACCATTATTATTATTATTAAGTGACTTTCCCAAAATCATACAGCAAACAATTGGAAGAGCTGTCATTAGAACCCAGGCCTGTGCTCTTTCCGCTAGGCCATGCAGTTTTTCAACCCACCCAAAGGATAGCTTGGTCAAAAGCTGGGTCGAATCTTACCTCTCACATGCTTTATTTTATTATTTATGGTATTTAAGTGCTTACTATGCACTAGGCAGTGTACTGCATGCTGGGTAGAGACAAGATAATCAGGTTGTACAAAGTCCCTGTCCCACATAGGGCTCACAATCTTCATCTCCATTTTACAGATGAGGTAACTAAGGCCCAGAGAAGTGATGTGACTTGCTCACAGTCACACAGCAGATAAGTAGGGGAGCAGGGGTTAGAACCCAGGTCCTTCTGACTTCCTAGCCTGTTCTCTATCCATTAGGCCACTCTGCTTCCATGCTTGTTTCAAACACATGCCTCTAGTCTGTGAGCTCAAGTGGGCTTAGAGTGGAGAGGAGGATGCCTCTCAAAGTGCAGGGCTTCTGTAGGGCATTTGGCTAAGTTCCCAAACAATTGTTGTCTCAGTTTGTGATCCAAAGTCTCACAGCCCTTTTAAATAAGAACAAGGATTCACCCCGCTGGTCCTATCCCAAAATGCCGGGTCTTGGCAAAAAACCTTGGGAAAACTGAAATCTCTGCTTCTCCTAATAGGTGATTCGTCACCCTAATAAAAATAGTTTAAGAAAACATCGCTAAGGCCACAAACATTTTGGGTATAATAACACTCGGCCTTGGGAAGAGCTGACAAACCCCATTGGTCTGGCGCTGTTGGACTGACTTATTTGAGTTGATGTTTGTGGAGGGAAAACGAGCTCTCTGTGTTTATTATTGCTCTGAGAGAGAAGCTGCTTCCAGCTGTATCCTGGAAGCAGAGAAGGTACTTAGTTGGAGTGTGGTTTTGGATGCCCTCTATCTCCTTGAGTGAAATGTTGCGGGATGAGAGCCGATTAAATTGTCCCATACAGTTCCTGTATTGAAAAAGCATTACTTCCCACCGTTTCTCAGCTCTGTTCCCACTTAGATCTGGGTTTGAGGGAACTTCACAAATTATCTCACTTGCCTACGGAGCAATCTGGATTCCCATTTGGCTTCTTCCTCTCAGACACGGTCGGATGCTTGTAATTCCATCTTCCGCTTTGTCTGTCAGTTTTGTCGGAGCTGCCTGGGTAGCAGAGCTCGGTGATTCTTTTTCTTTAGCTACCGAACCACGAATGGCCAGATCGAGACGTTTCCCTGGCGCAGGTTAGTTCATGACCTTGGTTCTCTTCAAGCTTATCGTCAGTCCCGCCAAGTCAGCTGAGCCCACTCGAATGTCGAGCTGCTTGAGAGCTGACTGGAGATGGTTAGGGCAGGCCCAGTTCCTTTGAGGCAGAGATGGTACTGCTTCCTGTAATTACCTGACAGGAGGAAGAGTGTTTTAGTTTTAATGGACTAAAACCAGAGAGACCTCTTGTTCCTGGCTTTGGGCAGGCTACACACAACACTTTCCTCATTCCAGACAGGGATGCCCCACTCTTTTCCCTTTGCTCTCCAGTTGATGATGTTGATGGCACTTGTGAAGCTCTTGTTATATGCCAGGCACTGTACTAAGCACTAGAAGCTTGTACTAAGCGCTGGACACAGAGACCATTCCTGGGGCCCTCTGAGAAGTTGGTGTGACAGGACTAAGAGGGCACTTAAAGCAAGCCTCCCCCTCCACTTCCCTTAGCATAGAGAAGTCATTTTATCATTCATTTATTTGTTCATTTTGTATTCATTCTTTTTTTCTTACATTTTTTTTGTTAACACTTGTGTCTATTTTCCCTCGGTGTCCTTGTGTGCATGGCACTTACAGTCTCTATACTGTAAGCTTGTTGTAGTCAGGGAATGTGTCTGTTTATTGATATTTTGTAGTCTCCCAAGTGCTTAATACAGTGCTCTGCACACAGTAAGCACTCAATAAATACGATGAATGAATAAAAGGCACCTGTTTCTGCCTGCCTAGGGAAGCAGCACGTTGTAGTGGTTACAGCACGGGCCTGGGGTTCAGAGGGTCATGAGTTCTAGTCCCGGCTCTGCCACTTGTCTGCTGTGTGACCTTGGGCAAGTCGCTTCACTTCTCTGGGCCTCAGTTACCTCATCTGTAAAATGGGGTTTGAGACTGTGAGCCCAATGTGGGACAGGGATTGTGTTCAATCCTACTTGTTTGTATCCAACCTAGCACTTAGTACAGTTCCCGGCACACATTAAGCGCTTAACAAATACTACATTTATTAAGCATTTAGTACAACGTTCTGAACACAGTAAGGGCTCTATAAATATGATTGAATGAATATTCCTTTAGATTATAAGCTTCTGAAAGACAGAGACCATGTCTTCTTCTATTAGCATATGTTCCCAAGCAACTCGTCTAATGCTTTTCACACAGGTGCCCACGATATAGCTCTGCCCACACTAAGCAACCAGTACAGCTTCAGTTATGTTCTTGTCTGCAAAATTCAGTGGGTGAACTCATCAACAGGGAGATGTTTCTGTAACATTACTGGGGAGCAAACTCATTCAGTGGAAAGGGTTCTAACAGGGGATTATTGCAGATTTGGCCTTGTCAAGAATTCCAACTGATGTAGCAATACCAGGTTTGGGGGTATGGAGCTAAAGACCCCCAAGAGCCATGAAAAAAAGAAGAGATGGGTCCTGGTTTTTGGTTTGTTTTTTTTTTTGCTTTCGACCCACAGACAACCCTCACGTTGACACTACTCCCCCGTGGCCCAGTTATCCGCCTCTCTCACTCTGTTGGTTTCCTCCTTGTCCAGAGTAAGGGGTTTGCAGGCTAAGTGGTTGCTTAATACACTTCTTCCTCAAGGGAGGAAGCTAGCTTGGTCAAGGTCTGGGAAGGGAAGACAGCTCCATGGTTCCTCTCTCACTAATTTCCAGCTCTTACTTCCCAGTCCTCTGGCTGCCTACAGTGTGAATAGGTGGCAGAAAGTGAGAGGTCAGGGCTGGTGGCAATGTGTTGTATCCCCACCCTTCAACTAAGGCTCCCACAATAGCAACAGGGGCAGCCAGACAGAGCCAAAGGGCAGCCCCCTATTTTCACCTTCCTCGTTTAACTTCGGAGCACATCACATAAAGAGAAGGGCAAAGGAGAACCGTAACAAAGTTCGGCTTTGCTTTAATTGTTGGTCAGTTGCTGGAATTTCCCAGTTCTTGGAAGCGTCTGGACAATGAATAGGCACCTTTCACTCTTACCTCAACGAGCCAACCGACACCGATTCTGGCCTTGTCCCCCCAAATATCTCACACCTGAGAAAACCGCCCCGATGCTTTTTCATCCCAGTCTTTTGATCACACTGTGTTCACAGAGAGGAAATGCAGAATCCTTCAAAGAAATGTTTCACATCTAGCTAAGGTGCCGTGTTGGTTCAGCTGACCTGACTGTGGGGGCCTGAGAGTTTGCAGTGTGTTTTTTGTCTCTGATATGTTTCCGTGTTTTCTGTCTCTAGATTGGCCAATTCCTCATGTAAAGAGTTCCAAAGATGAAGTTTTCTCCAAGCAAGATCCAGTCCAGGCCCCTTCTGGCACTCTTGGCAATCATAGTTCACTTCGCCGGCTGCGTCCAGGGTCAAGGTAGTCGAGAGGGCTGCATGATACGGGGGCAAACTGCCTAAGCTACTTCTGATTGGATTATGGCCTTGGGCCGTCTCTTGGAATCCCTGCTCTCCATGTTTGTGGTAACTTGGTAGGAAGGTGACAGAGAAGCAGCAGCCAGGCCTAGTGGAAAGAGGATGGCCCTAGGAGCAAGAGAACCTGGGTTCTAATCCTGGCTTTGCCAAATGTCTGCTGTGTGACCTTGGGCAAGTTAGTTCACTTCTCTGGGCCTCAGTTACCTCATCTGTAGAATGGGAACCAAATCCTCCTCCCTCTGACTTCGACTGTGAACCTCATATGGGACAGGGACTATGTCCAACCTGATTATCTCAGTTCTATTATTATTATTATTATGGTATTTGTTAAGTATTTACTATGTGCCAAGCACTGTACTAAGCGCTGGGATGGATACAAGCAAATCAGGTCGGGCACAGTCCCTGTCCCATGTGGGCTCACATTCTCAATCCCTATTTTACAGATGAGGTAACTGAGGCACAGAGAAGTGGCTTGCCTGTGGTCACCCAGCAGACAAGTAGTGAAGTCAGGATTAGAACTCACGACCTTCTGATTCCCAGGGCCATTCTCTATCCACTATGCAATGCTGCTTCTACCCCAGCACTTAGTATAACAAGAATCAGTAAACATACTTATTCATGGTGGATTACTTGTTAAAGGCTTACTATGTGGCTAGAAATGGTACTAAAGGCTGGATGTTCTTGTCAGAGCTGAGGCCCTCTGGGTTATGTTATGGTACTGATGAAGGGTCTTGTTTGAGCTCGGGTTGTGTTGATTTGTGTTGGAAGATGAGGAGAGAATTAGGTCCTTGTCAGGAATCTTTGGCTGGCACAAAACCTGTGATTTGGAGGCCAATTTGTTAGGCTGCACTATCTTAAAGTGCTACAGGATCACACCTGTCCCTGTCCCCAGTGTATCTCTGGACAGCAAGCCTAGGCCCACAAACGCACCACAGCTAGACATACTAATTAATCATATTTATTTTGTGCAGAGCACTGTACTAAGCACTTGGGAGAGTACAGTATAACAGAGTTGGTAGCCACGAGATTACAGTCCAGAGCGGGAGACAGAGATTAACATAATAACTTGCAGACATGTACATAAGTGCTGTGGGGCTGAGGGAGGGATGAATAAAGAGTACAAGTTCAAGTGCAAGGGTGACCCAAAGGGAGTGGGAGAAGAGGAAAGGAGGACATCGTAGGGAAAGGCCTCTTGGAGGAGATGTGCTTTTAGTAAGGCTTTGAAGGTGGGGAGAGTGATCATCTTTAGGACATGAAGAGGGAGGGCAACATATAGGAGGGAGGGCAGATTTTAGTGACGGATTGGATGTGTGGGGTGAATGAGAGAGCGGAGTCAAGCATGACACCAAGGTTGTGGGCTTGTGAGATGGGAAGGATGGTAGTGCCATCCACAGTGATGGGAAAGTTAGGGAGAGGACAGGGTTTGGGAGGGAAGATAAGGAGCTCAGTCTTGAACATGTTGAGCTTTAGGTGGTGGGCGGACATCCAGGTGGAGATGTCCTGAAGGCAGAAGGAGATATGAGCCTGGAGGGAGAGAGAGCAGGGGAGGAGATGTAGATTTGGGTGTCATCAGCATAGAGATGATAGTTGAAACTGTGGGAGCAAATGAGTTCACCGAGGGAGTGAGTGCAGATAGAGAACAGAAGGGGACCGAGAACTGACCCTTGAGGAACCCCTACAGTAAGGAGATGGGAGGGGGAGGAGGAGCCTGCGAAGGAGACTGAGAATGAACAGCCAGAGAGATCAGAGGAGAACTAAGAGAGGATGTCGTCCTTGAAGCCAAGATTGGATAGCGAGTTGAGGAGAAGGGGGTGGTCCACGGGGTCGAAGGCAGCTGAGAGGTCGAAGAAGATTAGGATAGAGTAGGAGCCATTGGATTTGGCAAGAAGGAGGTCATGGGTGACCAGTCTCAGTGGAGTGGAGGGGGCAGAAGCCACATTGGAGGGGGAGAGAGTTGGAGTTGAGGCGAGAGTTGGAGTTGAAGCAGGACTGTGGGGTGTTAGTGAAAGGCTCCATGGAAGAATTTCTCAAACATTCTGTCTCACTAGCGAGCCAGAGGCCCCTGCAGGTGACGTGGCATGCACATTTCTGGCATGAACCCGGTTCTTACCTTACTAGATTCCCGAGAACCAGCCAGATGAGCAGCAAACGGGTGTGGGAGGGAGTGTGGTCTGATAGAAAGAGTACACAGTAGCGTGGCTCGGTGGAAAGAGCATGGGCTTGGGAGTCAGAGGTCATGGGTTCTAATCCCGGCTACACCGCTTGTCAGCTGTGTGGCTTTGGGCAAGTCACTTAACTTCTCTGGTCCTCAGTTATCTCATTTGAAAATGAGGATTAAGACTGTGAGCCCCACACGGGACAACCTGATCACCTTGTATCCCCCGCAGCGCTGAGAACAGTGCTTCGCACATAGTAAGTGCTTAACAAATGCCATCATTATTATTATTATTGCCTCTGCTTAGAATAGTGCTTGGCTCATAGTACGTGCTTAACAAGTACAATAATAATAATAATTATTATTATTATTATTGTTCAAAATGGTGAGGGGAAGCAGTCTGTACTGAGGGAAGCCTTATCCCCGCTGAGGCCCAGGATGGGAAAGAACCAAAGCCAAGACTCCTGCTGTGGTTTCAGCTTCTTGCTCGACCTTCTCTTAGAGAGGGCCAGGTGGGGAGATCTCAGAACTCTGTCTATCTCATATCTCATGGATGCTCATATACATATATGTGTGTGTGTGTATATGTACATATAGATTTTTAATGGTATTTAAGTGCTTACTTAGAGAAGCAGCATGGCCTACTAGAGAGAGCTTGGGCCTGGCAGTCAGAAGGACCTGTTTTCTGCCACTTGTCCACTCTGTGACCTTGGACAGGTCACTTAAGTCCTCTGTGCCTCAGTTAACTCATCTGTAAAATGGGGATCAAGACTGTGAGTCCCAAATGGGACATGGGACTGTATTCATCCCAGTGCTTAGTACTCTACTTGGTACATAGTAAGCATTTAACAAATGCCATTATTATTATTATGTGCCAAGCACTGTACTGGAACAAGATAATCAAGATGGAAACAGTCCATGTCCCACAAGGCGCTCACAGTCTTAATCTTCACTTTCAAGATGAGGTAACTGAGGCACAGAGAAGTGAAGAAACTTCCCCAAGGTCACAGAGCAGACAACGGCAGGGCTGAGATTAGAACCCAAGTCCTCTGATGCCCAGGCCCATGCTCGTTCCACTAGGCCACATTGCTTCTCAACTGTAGTGGTCTGTACGAATCTCAAGTCTCATATCTAGGAATCTGTAGACACTTGAATCTAGTTTAACTTTCCTCTCTTTCTCTCTGTGGGCATTTAATATTAATAATGTGTGGTATTTTCCAGGGGCTTTACTATGTGCCAGACTCTCTACTAAGCACTGGGGTAGATATAAGATAATCATGCCTAACCCAATCCCTATCCCACATGGGGCTCTCAATCTAAATAGGAATCAATCCTTCAAATGTATTTATTGAGTGCTTACTGCGTGCAGAGCACTTGGGAGAGTGCAAAATTAAGGAAGCTAATTTTCAGTGTTTGAGCAGTACTTCTTCTTGGTCCAATAATCCTGATAGGGCAACACCTGCTGAAAACCCCATCGATAGTGATTGCAGTTCTGGACTGGAATTGTGGTTTACCACTGTGAGATTTGGGTCCAGAGCTCAGTGTTCAGCAGTGAGTTCATACCAAACATTTTTTCGGCATTCAAATATTTCTGATAACTCTGCGCCTACTAACTGCATTCCTGTGGAAATGTCAGAAGTCGTACACTGCCTCAAGTTTTCCAAAAATGTTTTAAAAGTACTTTTAGTGGTCTAAAAAAGGGAATTTAGGATCATTCATTTCCACGAGCCCTTAACATTAAGTGCTTTGGGTCCAATGAGCACTTAACAACCATCATTTGAGCGGGACAGGAATCCAAACCAGGACCCCAAGGTTCGATCAAACCTTTCTGTGGGGTTTCTAAAAACTTTTTAACCCACTTTTTGTAAACTGGAAAATGTAAGTCTTCTTTCCCTGAGAAGGGGCTTGGCGGCCCTATGTTAGGATGTCCCCTTCCAGCTTTCATTTACAGGGAAAACTCCTGTCTGAGGGAGCAGGGGGTTCCAAGCCCTGTTCTGGGAGAACAGAGAGTTCCAAGTCCTGTCCTGGGGAAACGGGGGTGTGGGGGAGGTCCAAACTCTGTCCTGGGGTGGGGTCAAGGGAACCCAAGCTCTGTCCTAGAGGAGTGAGGGATTCCAAGGCCTGTCTTGGCAGCACGGGAGGATCCAAGGCCTGTCCTGGGGGGAATTCCAAACTTTGCCCTGAGGGGTTGGGGGGTTCCAACCCCTGTACTAAGAGAGTGAGGGTTTCTAAGGCCTGTCCTGGGGGAGCAATGGGTTCTAAGTCCTGTCCTGGGCAGGCAGGAGGTTTCCAACCCCTGTCCTGGGGAAGCAGGGGGTCCCAAGCTTTGCCCTGAGGGTGCAGGGGTTTTCCAAGCCCTGTACTAAGGGAATGAGGGGTTCTAAGGCCTGTCCTGGGGGAGCAATGGGTTCTAAGGCCTGTCCTGGGCAGGCAGGAGGTTTCCAACCCCTGTCCTGGGGAAGCAGGGGGTTCCAAGCCCTGTCCTAAGGGAGTGAGGGGTTCTGAGGCCTGTCCTGGGGAAGTAGGGGGTCCCAAGCTTTGCCCTGAGGGTGTGGGGGGTTTCCAAGCCCTGTCCTAAGGGAGTGAGGGGTTCTAAGGCCTGTCCTGGGCAGGCAGGAGGTTTCCAACCCCTGTCCTGGGGAAGCAGGGGGTCCCAAGCTTTGCCCCGAGGGTGTGGGGGGTTTCCAAGCCCTGTCCTAAGGGAGTGAGGGGTTCTGAGGCCCGTCCTGGTCAGGCAGGAGTTTTCCAACCCCTGTCCTGGGGAAACAGGGGGTCCCAAGCTTTGCCCTGAGGGGGTGGGGGTTTCCAAGCCCTGTCCTAAGGGAGTGAGGGGTTCTAAGGCCTGTCCTGGGGGAGCAATGAGTTCTAAGGCCTGTCCTGGGTGGGCAGGAGGTTTCCAACCCCTGTCCTGGGGAAGCAGGGGGTTCCAAGCCCCGTCCTAAGGGAATGAGGGGTTCTAATGCCTGTCCTGGGGGAGCAATGGGTTCTAAGGCCTGTCCTGGGTGTGCAGGAGGTTTCCAACCCCTGTCCTGGGGAAGCAGGGGGTCCCAAGCTTTGCCCTGAGGGGGTGGGGGGTTTCCAAGCCCTGTCCTAAGGGAGTGAGGGTTTCTAAGGTCTGTGCTGGGGGAGCAATGGGTTCTAAGGCCTGTCCTAGGTGGGCAGGAGGTTTCCAACCCCCATCCTGGGGAAGCAGGGGGTTCCAAGCTTTGCCCTGAGTGGGTGGGGGGTTCCAAGCCCGGTTCTAAGGCTTGTCTTGGAGGAGCATTGGGCTCTAAGGCCTGTCCTGGGGAAGCGGGGTGTTCCAAGTCCTGTGCTAGGGGAGCGAGGGGTTCCAAACCTTGCCCTGGGGGAACAGGGGGGATTCCAAGCCCTGTCCTGGGGGATTAGGGGGCTGGTTGCAAATCCTGTCCTGGGGAAGCAGGGGGTTCCACCCCCGTGAAGGTTCTGATCAGGGTCACCCCTGCTGGGAACACGGACGACCCAGGAGACTGTTTCCTCCAGCAGGGATAATGAAAGTAATAATAATAATAATGACATTTATTAAGTGCTTACTATGTGTAAAGCATTGTTCTAAGCACAGAGGAAGTTACAAGGTGATCAGGTTGCCCCATGAGGGGCTCACAGTCTTAATCCCCATTTTACAGATGAGGGAACTGAGGCACAGAGAAGTTAAGTGACTTGTCCAAAGTCACACAGCTGACAATTGGTGGAGCTGGGATTTGAACCCATGACCTTTGACTTCAAAGTCCATGCTCTTTCCACTGCGCCACGCTGCTTCTCTTGTTCTTATTGGTAGATTAATAGATACTGCTCCTCTTGTTCTTATTAATTGATTTGTTTTTGTAGTGTTTTCACATTCCTTCCTTCCCTTTCTGTCTGTTATTAATTTCACTCCCTCCTCTCCCTAGACTGTCAGCCTCCTTTGAACCATGTCCGATTCAGTGCCTTTGGACTGTAAATTTCAGCTATGAACCTCTGTGTGACTGTAAAAACCAATGCAAAACTCAGTCTTGGCCACGTCGTGCACTTAAAAAGGGTGTCCCTTGTGTGCCGTGTTCGACATTTAAACTGCCTGGCATCTTTTTGTCTTATCTTTTTGTCTCATTCTTTACAAAGCCTTGCCCATAAAGAGCCATAACTTTCTCGATGGTAGTACACCATGCTAGTTTCTTCTCAACAGCTGACTCCCAGTTTCAGCTGTGTTGCAGCATCGTTGGTGGCTCTGTTTTATTCTGTTCATAAAACGTTATGGTTTTCCAGTTTCAGCTCTCTAATAATAATAATGATGGCATTTGTTATCGCTTACTATGTGCAAAGCACTGTTCTAAGCGCTGGAGGGAATACAAGGTGATCAGGTTGTCCCATATGGGGCTCACAGTCTTAATCCCCATTTTACAGATGAGGGAACTGAGGCTCAGAGAAGTTAAGTGACTTGCCTAAGGTCACACAGCAGACATGTGGTGGGGCCGGGATTAGAACCCGTGACCTCTGACTTCCAAGCCTGGGCTCTTTCCACTGAGCCATGCTGCTTCTCTAAGTAGCAGTTGCTTGGGTGTCCTGTTGTCGTTCGTTCTCTCAGCAGAGCCATGTTGAGATAAAAATAGCATCGATGCTAGCAGACTGACTATGTCTCAAGACTTCATGGTTTTTTTATCTTGTATTGCCATTTGCTACCGAAGATCCGTAAATGATAATCGTAGAAATGATCATGGAGCTGGATGAGGTGTGTAATAGTAATTATGGTATTTGTTAAGTGCTGACTATGTGCCACGCACTGTACTAAGCACTGGGGTGGATACAGGCAAATCGGGTTGGTCACAGTCCCTGTCATTCATTCATTCATTCATATTTACAGAGCACTTACTGCATGCAGAGCACTGTACTAAGTGCTTGGAAAGAACAATTTGACAACAAATGGAGACAACTCCTACCCAACAGTGGGCTCACAGTCTGGAAGGGGAGAGACAGGCAACAAAACAAACCCTCCATTGGGTTCACAGACTCAATCTCCATTTTACTGATGATGTAACGGAGATATAGAAAAGTGAAGTGACTTGTCCAAGGTCACATAACAGACAAGTAGTGGAAATGAGATTTGTCTGCTGCGTGACTTTGGGCAAATTACTTCACTTCTCTGGGCCTCAGTTCCCTCACCTGCATGATGGGGATTGAGACTGTGAGCCCTATGTGGGACAGGGACTATGTCCAACCTGATTTGCTTGTATCCTCCCCAGGACTTCAAACAGCGCCTAGCACATAGTAAGTGCTTAAAAAACACCATTAACAACGATAACAACATTGCTACTCTCTAACAGGCTCCCAAAGGATTTGCTAGTCTCCTTCTAGACTGTGAGCCCACTGTTGGGCAGGGACCATCTCTATATGTTGCCAACTTGTACTTCCCAAGCACTTAGTATAGTGCTCTGCACACAGTATGTGCTCAATAAATACAATTGAATGAATGAATGAATGAATTCAATTGTATTTATTGAGCGCTTACTGTGTGCAGAGCACTGTACTAAGCGCTTGGAAAGTACAATTTAGCAACAGAGACAGCCCCTGCCCACAACGGGTTCACAATCTAGAAGGGGGGAGACAGACATCAAAACAAGTAAACAGGCATCAATAGCATCAATATAAATAAGTAGAATTAGAGATGTATACACATCAAAACAAGTAAATGGGTAATAATTATTTTGGTATTTGTTTAGCACTTACTATGTGCAAAGCACTGTTCTAAGCGCTGGGGAAGATACAAGGTGATCAGGTTGTCCCTCAGGGGGCTCACGGTCTTAATCCCGATTTTACAGGTGAAGTACTGAGGCACAGAGAAGTTCATTCATTCATTCATTCATTCATTCAATCGTACTTATTGAGTGCTTACTGTGTGCAGAGCACCGTACCAAGCACTTGGGAAGTACAAGTTGGCAACATATAGAGACGGTCCCTACCCAGCAGTGGGCTCACAGTCTAAAAGGGAGACTTCTTCAAGTGACTTGCCCAAGGTCACACAGCTGACAATTGGCGGAGCAGGGATTTGAATCCATGACCTCTGACTCCAAAGCCTGGGCTCTTGCCATGCTGCTACAGATCTGTATATCTATATATATCTATATATATATAGATATATATATATACACACAAGTGCTGGGGGGGTGGGGGAGCAGATCAAAGGGAATGAGTCGGAGCAATGGGGAGGGGAAAGGGGATTCCATATTTTTTTTTCCTTGTCTATCATTGCAGTGTTGATCGTTGATCAGTGTGCGTTCTAGCAACAGAATTCTATGATGGTGCTCCGCTCTTTTTTGCCAACATAAATTTCTGGTGGGGTTACAGCTTTCCAGGTGCTTTCCAGACTGTGCCTCCTCCTTCCTCTCCCCCTAATCCCCCTCTCCATCCCCCCACCTTACCTCCTTCCCCTCCCCACAGCACCTGTATATATCTATATATGTTTGTATATATTTATTACTCTATTAATTTTACTTGTACATATTTATTCTATTTTATTTGGTTTGTATGTTTTGTTTTGTTGTCTGTCTCCCCCTTCTACACTGTGAGCCCGCTGTTGGGTAGGGACCGTCTCTATATGTTGCTAACTTGTACTTCCCAAGCGCTTAGTACAGTGCTCTGCACACAGTAAGTGCTCAATAAATATGATTGAATGAATGAATGAATGGCTGTTACATCAGCAGGGGACACGTCTGTCAACTCTGTTGCCTTGTCTTCTCCCAAGCTCTTAGTACTTTCATTCATTCAGTCATATTTATTGAGCACTTACTGAGTGCAGAGCACTGTACTAAGCACTTGGAAAGTACCATTCAGCAACAGAGACAATCCCTGCCCACAATGGGCTTAAAGTCTAGAAGGACTTGACAGTCCTAATACTGTGTTCTTCACACAATAAGTGCTTAGTAAATAGAGAAGCAGTATGGCCTAGTGGATAGAGCACAGACCTGGGAGTTAGAAGGACCGGAGTTCTAATCCCAGTCTCTCCACTTGTTATGTGACCTTGGGCAAATCATTTCACTTCTCTGTGCCTCGGTTACCTCATCTGTAAAATGGGGATTAAGACTGTGAGCCCACAGCGAGGCTCAGTGGGAAGAGCACAGGCTTTGGAGTCAGAGGTCATGGGTTCAAATCCCGGCTCTGCCAATTGCCAGCTGTGTGACCATGGGCAGGTCACTTAACTTCTCTGTGCCTCAGTAAACTCATCTGTAAAATGGGGCTAAAGACTGTGAGCCCCATGTGGGACAACCTGATCACCTTGTAACCTCCCCAGCGTTTAGAACAGTGCTTGGCACATAGTAAGTGCTTAATAAATGCTATTATTATTATTATTATTATTATTATTATGTGGGACAGGGACTGTATCCAACCTGATTACCTTGTATCTAGTACAGTGCCTGGCACAGAGTAAGTGCTTAACACCATCATTATTAACAAATACCACCATTATTATTAATATTGTATTAATAATAACACCATTGACATATTGTCAGCCCACAACTGACTAATTCAATCAGTCAGTGGTATTTATTGAGCACTCACTATGTGCAGAGCACTGTACTAAGCGCTTGATGAAGCAGTTTGCAATTATTTCCAGGCCTCCTTAGGTGTGGGCTTCTAGAGTGCAGTCATCTGCAGACGGCGATTCTTGAGGAACTGCCTTTAGGACTCTGGATGATGCTCAAAGTCTGAGGAGGAGTTGGCAGCTTCCTAGAGATGTAGAAGCATGTTCTTACTCTAGACTGTAAGTTTGTTTTAATAATAATAATAATGATGGAATTTGTTAAGCGCTTACTATGTGCCAAGCACTGGTCTAAGCGCTGGGATAGATACAAGGTAATTAAATTGTCCCACGTGGGGCTCACAGTCATAATCCTCATTTTACAGATGAGGTAACTGAGGCATAGAGAAGTGAAGCGACTTGCCCAAAGGCAGTTATGGGTGGGGAATGTGGCTGCTAATTCTGTTGTATTGTTTTCTCCCAAGCATTTAGTACAGTGCTCTGCACGTAGCAAGTGCTCAATAAATAACACAGATTGATTGATTCTAACATCTGTATCCAGGTTTCTTTTTGCGTTTTCTACCATGGCTGCATAGAGTAAATTGAATGGGACTAGGCCCATAACACATCCCTGATTAACAATGGGGAACGCAATAGTACGAGAATGCTCAACTCTTACCTGGCCAGTAATAATAATAATGATAATGATAATAATAATAATAATAATGGCATTTATTAGGCGCTTACTGTGTGCAAAGCACTGTTCTAAGCACTGGGGAGGTTATAAGGTGATCAGGTTGTCCCATGTGAGGCTCACAGTCTTAATCCCCATTTTACACATGAGGTAACTGAGGCCCAAAGAAGTGAAGTGACTTGCCCAAAGTCACAGACAAATGGTGGGGTCAGAATTAGAACCCAGGTCCTTCTGATTCACAGGCCTGTGCTCTAGCCATTAGGCCACGCTACTTAATAATAATGATGGCATTTATTAAACGCTTACTATGTTCAAAGCACTGTTCTAAGCACTGGGGAGGTTACAAGGTGATCAGGTTGTCCCACGGGGGGCTCACAGTCTTTATCCCCATTTTACAGTTGAGGGTACTGAGGCCCAGAGAAGTTAAGTGACTTGCCCAAAGTCACACAGCTGACAAGTGGCGGAGCCGGGATTTGAACCCATGACCTCTGACTCCAAAGCCCGGGCTCTTTCCACTGAGCCACGCTGCTTCTCTGCTTCTTATAGCAATGCCATCTTGAAGTAACCTCAGACCCTTGTTCAAGTTTTCAGGGCAGGCAAATTTGATAAATAATTTCCAGAGACCAGATCTACTGATGGTACCAAATATTTTCATATGGTCTGTGAATGCTGTATCTGATGCCTGGCAGCAAAGAACATGTCTTTCACACCACACTTTGAACCAAAGCCATATTGTGATTCTGGATATATTCAGCCAATCCAGGTGTACCAGGACTACAATCTTGCCAACAGTAGAAAGTAATGAAACACTTCGATAATGGCAACAATCTAATCTCTTGCATTTCTTCTTGAAGAGGGTGATGATGGTGGCGTCTTTGAGATCCTGTGGCATTTCCTCAGTGGCCCATGTGTAAGGGAATGTCTTTGAACGTTTCCTCAGCACTATGCATGGTATTTTGTGGCCAACTGAAGCATCCAGCAAGTGTAGCCTCATTTCCTGGCGTGCTCTCAGGCCTCCCCTCCTACTCTTCCCCAACCTCAGTCGAGTGAACTCCCTGCCCTGGCGTGGTGTAGAAAAGAGAACAGCATCTGCAGTGAGAGTCCCTTTATAACCCTTGGAAGGCTGGTGGCCACAGTAGCCTGGTTGTGTCACTGTGGGTCTGCTGTGGACTCTGAATCTTGAGGAGCCTGAAATTCTACTCCTCTGTCCACTGTTCCCTAATGGCTTTTGTTTCTACCTTTTATTATTATTATTATTTTATTATATGATGTAATAGAAAAAGAACAAAAGCTAATAATAATAACTGTGGTATTTGCTAAGCGCTTACTATATGCCAGTCACTGTACTAAGAGCTGGAATAGATGCAAGATAATTGGGCTGTACACAGTCTCTGTCCCACGTAAGGCTCCCGGTCTCAATCCCCACTTTCCAGATGAGGAACTGAGGCCCAGAGAAGCTAAGTAATTTGCCCAAGGTCACACAGCAGACAAACAGAAGAGAAGCAGCGTGGCTCAGTGGAAAGACCACGGGCTTGGGAGTCAGAGGTCATGGGTTCTAGTCCTGGCTCCGCCACTTGTCAGCTGTGTGAGTTTGGGCAAGTCACTTAACTTCTCTTTGCCTCAGTTACCTCATCTGTAAAATGGGGATTAAGACTGTGAGCCCTACGTGGGACAACCTGATCACCTTGTATCACCCCCCCCCCCCCCGCCCAGAGCTTAGAACAGTGCTTGTACATAGTAAGTGCTTAACAAATACCATTCTTCTTCTTCTTCTTCTTCTTCTTATTATTATTATTATATGGCAGAGCTGGGGTTAGAACCAAAGTCTTTCTGACTTTGTTCCATACTCTACCCACTAAGTCACACTGCTTCTCTAATTTGCACAGTTTTGCCTATTATGTATTTGTCCTTGTCCTTTTTGCTGTTTTAATGTTTTCTTTCATTGCTCCAGATAATAATAATTATGGTATTTGTTAAGCGCTCACTATGTGCCAAGCACTGTTCTAAACGCTGAGGTAGATATAAGGTAATAAGGTTGTCCCCCATGGGGCTCAATCTTAATCCCCATTTTACAGATGAGGTAACTGAGGCACAGAGAAGTTAAGTGGTTTGCCCAAGGTCACAGAGCGGACAAATGGCAGAGCTGGGATTAGAACCCATGTTCCCTAACTCCAAGCCCGTGCTCAGATGTGCCTGCTTCAGTCTCCCCCTCCTCCCCACCTTTACCCATAGATTGTGAGTCCCTCAGGGATGGGCTCCGTGCCTAATTCCCACCTGAATACTCTTTCCCAGTGCTTAGTAAAGTGCTCCGGATGCAGTAAGTACTTAATACTATTACTACTGCTGCTATTGTAAGCATCAAACAGAGGTCAGAATTAATAGTATAATAATTACAATGAAAACCATATTTCAGCAGGATATTAAGAATATTATATCAAAGGTATCCTCTAATTACAAAAGTAACAAAAACCAAATGAAGGATTTCTTAACAGAGTTTCAACAGAAAGGCATGTCCCAGCAGAGAGAGATTTATTTCCATAACTCAATAGAGCATTTTTTCTGACTTATTTCATCTACTGAACTAGAGACCCAATCCTAACTCCAGTGTACAGCAGGAATTTTGTGGCGATTGTCACTTCAACATTTTTGCATCACCTAAAAACTCGGGGACACAAATAGCACTTAGGTTCACATCTTTAGACTCTGTTGTTTCCACTTGCCTGCAGTTTGTTTTAGGATCTGTTTCCCCTGCAAGATTATAACTCTCTTGCAGGCTGGGATTGTGTTCTCTACTCCAATTACACTCTCCCAAGAGCTTAGTACAGTGCTTTGCACATAGTAAGCGCTTACTAAATGCCATTATTATTATTATTTGCACAGAGCAAAGGCACAATAAATACTATTGAGTGAAGACTTTGGGCCCTTCTCAGGGTTGCACCTGGGGAGTTTCCAGTACTCTACAGTTTCGGCTATGGGAGGGAGAATCAACCAGAGGCCTACCCATTCCACTCCCGGCTTGGGCAGTGGCTAGCGAATGGAAGGCATTGAGCCCGCTTTTGGGTAGGGACCGTCTCTATATGTTGCCAACTTGCATTTCCCAAGCGCTTAGTACAGTGCTCTGCACACAGTAAGTGCTTAATAAATATGATTGAATGAATGAATGAATGCTACAAGTCAAAACTCACCCACCCTGGGCAGCAGCAGCGTGGAAGAGAGCCGAGGGCGGAGACTCGAGTTAACTGAGCAGAAGGAGTCAATGGTAAACCAATTCCAGATTTTTACCTAGAAAACTCTATGGATACACTACCAGAACAATTGCAGATGGAGGTGGGGCTTTCTGGGAGAGATGTGTCTGTGGTATCGCTATGGGTCGGAAGTGACTTGACGGCATAAGGAAGTCTTTGGAGAAGTCTTTTTTCAAGCCAATCAATTAATTAATTGATCTTTGGGAAGAATTCACGTCCCTTGAGTTGTTGAAATGTTTTAAGTTCAGTATGTCTCTGTTGCTTTGCCTTCCAACTTATTAAAATTACCCGATTTAAATGTTTTTTAAAAATCTTTTTCAGTGGCACCACCAACAAGACTAAGATACAGTGTATTAACACATGACAGCATACAGATATCATGGAAAGCTCCAAAGGGGAAATTTACTGGATACAAACTTCTTGTTACTCCAAATGCAGGTAAAAAAAAAAAGTTTTGCTCTCTTCTCCCTTTCCATATAATGGTTCTTTTCTTACTTTTGGGGACTATTAACTGTTAACAGAGAGGACTCTCTGATGGTATCACAGGTTCATTTTAAACAAGAAAACATTCTCACAATCCTCCCTCTACTCCGGAACTCCCTCCCACTCCCTATATGCCAGCCCACCACTCTCTCCACCTTTAAAGCTTTATTGAGGTCAAATCTCCTCCAGGAGGCCTTCCCTGTTTTCCCTGGCTCTCTCTCCCTTCTGCATCATTCAGGCACATAATAATAATAATAATTATGGTATTTAAGCGCTTACTCTGTGCTGGGGTAGATACAAGGGAATCAGGTTGTCCCACGTTGGGCTCACAGTCTCAATCCGTTTTACAGATGAGGTAACTGAGAAGAGAAGTTAAGTGACTTGTCCAAGGTCATACAGCAGACAAGTGGCCAACCCAGGACTGGAACCAGGTCCTCTGACTCCCATGCCTGTGGTCTTTCTACTAAGCTATGGTGCTTCTCCATTTCCTTCATTTTGGGTGGAAAAAGTCCATTTGTCCATTTCTGGCCTGAACCTACCCTGGATGAGTTCAGGCTCAATGCTCTGGTCAAGGGGGTGGCAATCAATCCATAAAAGGCATTTATTGAGTACTCACTGTGTGCGGAGCACTGTACTACGCCTCTCAGGGAAAGTACAATACGACAGCCCGTAGACAAGATCCCTGCCCACAGAGAGCTCACAGTCTACCGGTAACGTTTATTAGATGACACGGTGAGAAGCAGGAGAGGACAGATCATCATCATCATCAATTGTATTTATTGAGCACTTACTGTGTGCAGAGCACTGTACTAAGCGCTTGGGAAGTACAAGTTGGCAACATATAGAGACTGTCCCTAGCCAACAGTGGGCTCACAGTCTAAAAGGGGGAGAGAGAACAAAACCAAACATACTAACAAAATAAAATAAATAGAATAGATATGTACAAGTAAAATAAATAAATAAATAGAGTAATAAATATGTACAAACATATATACATATATACAGGTGCTGTGGGGAAGGGAAGGAGGTAAGATTGGGGGGATGGAGATGGGGATGAGGGGAAGAGGAAGGAAGGAGCTCAGTCTGGGAAGGCTTTCTGGAGGAGGTGAGCTCTCAGTAGGGCCTTGAAGGGAGATGGAGAAGAGGATAGGGCTGGGGGAGCTAGACGTAAGTGGTAGGGAGTGGGTTATGGAACTGGCCTTTACACTGATGCCTTGGAGTGGTTCATTCATTCATTCAGTCATATTCATTCATTCAATCGTATTTATTGAGCACTTACTGTGTGCAGAGCACTGTAGTTAGCGCTTGGGAAGTACAAGTTGGCAACATATAGAGACAGTCCCTACCCACGATGACCCCTATTAAGTTGTCTTTATTATAGCTCGCATATTATAAGCTGCACGACCTAGCAAGAAGAGCACAGGATTGGAAGTCAGGAGACCCAGGTTCTAGTTGCAGCTCCACTGCCACCTTCTAGACTGTGAGTGCGTTGTTGGGTAGGGACTGTCTCTATATGTTGCCGACTTGTACTTCCCAAGTGCTTAGTACAGTGCTCTGCACACAGAGCTCAATAAATACAATTGAATGAATAAATTAATGAGTCCTGGGTGACCTCGGTCAATCACTTAACTGCCCTGGGCCTCAGTTCCCTCATCTGTAAAATGGGGATAAGGGGCCTGTTCTACCTCCTTCTAAGACAGTAAGCCCCACGTGGAACAGAACCTCTGCCAGATCTTAGTATTTTGTACCTATTGCAGGGCTTAGAGCATGGTGCTTGTCACATAAGCACTTAATAAAATCCATTTTATTATTACTATTATTATCATTATTATTATTAATTATAATATGTAAGGTAAAGTAGCAAGCAGTGGGATAACTAATAGAAAATCAATATATCACCCTGTCCCTGATCTACAAGGGACTCGTAATCAACGTAGGGGAGGACTGATCTGAAGAGAATGCAAATACAGTGAAAACATAATAATAATATTAATGGTATTTGTTAAGTGCCTACTATGTGCAAAGCACTGTTCTAAGCATTGGGAGGGATACAAAGTGATTATTATGACGTGGGGCTCACAGTCTTGATCCCTATTTTCCAAATGAGGTAACTGAGGCACAGAAAATTAAGTGACTTGCCAAAAGTCACACAGCAAAGTGGCAGTCTTCAGTAAAAAAAAAAAAACAACAACAATTAGTCTTTAGAGGATAGCACAAGAGTTTCTCACCACTTCAGTCAATTAGTGGCATTTATAGAGCAATTGCTATGTGCAGAGCACTGTACTAAGCGCTTGGGAGAGTAAAATATAGCAGAATTTATAGACAAATTACCTACCCACTTATCTTCTTTGTGCCTCACCCTCAAAATGGGGATTCAATACCTGTTCATTCATTTAATTGTATCTATTGAGTGCTTACTGTGTGCAGAGCACTGTACTAAGCGCTTGGGAAGTACAAGTTGGGAACATATAGAGAACGGTCCCTACCCAACGGTGGGCTCACAGTCTAGAAGACTACCTGTTCTCCCTCCTACTTGTCTGTGAGCCTCTTGTGGAATAAAGACTTTATCCGACCTGATTGGCTTGTATCTACCCCAGCGGTTAGAACAGTGCCAGACACATAGTAAATGCTTAACAACACATTCCATAAAAAAATGAGCTTAAAGTCTAGAGGAAGGCAGTCCTTGGTCATAATTGTTCCCGGGGTTTGAAAAGTTCAGTCTGGTTGGGGCAGGAGGCAAGATGAACTTTCCCAAACTTCAGGAGGAGGGGAGATCATCATCATCATCAATCATATTTATTGAGCGCTTACTGTGTGCAGAACACTGTACTAAGCGCTTGGGAAGTACAAGTTGGCAACATATAGAGACAGTCCCTACCCAACAGTGGGCTCAAAGTCTAAAAGGGGGAGACAGAGAACAAAACCAAACATACTAACAAAATAAAATAAATAGAATAGATATGTACAAGTAAAATAAATAAATAGAGTAACAAATATGTACAAACATATATACATATATACAGGTGCTGTGGGGAAGGGAAGGAGGTAAGATGGGGGATGATGATGATGGTATTTAAGTGCTTACTATGTGCCAAGGAGACTAATGGTGAGGTCATTCTGGTGGTGGCTGTGTTGGGGTTAGAGCAGTTGCTCTAAGTTCCACAGTTGGACATAATAGTAATAATAATTATGGTATTTAAGTGCTTACTATGTGCCAGGCACTGTTCTAAGCGCTGGGGAAGATACAAGTTAATCAGATTGGATACAGTCCCTGTCCCACATGGGGCTCACAGTCTTAATCTCCATTTTACAGATGAGGTAGCTGAGGCACAGAAAAGTGAGGTGACTTGCCCCAGATCACACAGCAGGCATGTAGTGGAGCTGGAATTAGAACCCAGGTCCTCCTGATTCCCAGGCCTGGGCTCGATCCACGAAGCTATGCTTCTTATACACTGGTCTTAGTGGCCTTGGATTTTCAGGTTAAGTGACTTACAAACTTAATGAAAAACTGTCCAATCCCACCAGAGGATTGATGTTCTGTCAGGCTTTTGGCAGAAACGAGTCTAGGCAGGAATCGTGCTAAAGATCTCCTAATTCATGTCAAGTGATTGAGAGGGAGGGGAGTAGGTCAGAAATCATAGAGAAGCGATTGGGAAGAGCATAGAAATTGTAGAGAAAAGGAGTTCATTCATTCATTCATACAATTGTATTTATTGAGTGCTTACTGTGTGCAGAGCACTGTACTAAACGCTTGGGAAGTACAAGTTGGCAACATATAGAGACGGTCCCTACCCAATAGCGGGCTCACAGTCTAGAAGGGGGAGACAGACAACAAAACAAAACATATTAACAAAATAAAATGAATAGAATAGTAAATATGTACAAGTCAAATAGTCATAAATCTGTACAAACATATATACAGGTGCTGTGGGGAGGGGAAGGAGGTAGGGCGGAGAGGATGGCAGGGGAGAGGAAGGAGGGGGCTCAGTCTGAGAGTTAAAGACAGATTTATTGTCTGAGGAGCAGCTCTGTTCAAGGAGTCTAGCGTTTATAAGAGACACTTGAGCTGACTTCCTCCCTGTTATCAGTCTGTCCCCTGGATCATCTAAACAGTGACTTTCAGACTTTTTTATGGTATTTATTAAGCATTTACTATGTGTCAGGCACTGCACTAAGTGCTAGAGTGGATAGCTAATCAGGTTGGACACAGTCCATGTCCCATGAGGGACTGACTCACCGTCAATCCCCATTTTATAGATGAGGTAACTGAGGTCCCGAGAAGTTAAGTGACTTGCCCAAGGTCACAGGGCAGACAACTGGCAGAGTCAGGATTAGAACCCAGGTCCTTCAGACTTCCAGGCCTGTGCTCTAGCCACTAGACCATGCTGCGTCTGGACTTAAATCGTCACCATTCATTAACAAACGGGACAGCAAAAGGCACCTGAGTGAAATTTGCTTCCATATTTTATGCCTAAGTCCTCAAAAATTCATTAACAAATGGGACAGCAAAAGGAACCTGAGAGAAATTTGCTTCCATTTTTTATGCCCAAGTCCTTGACAACTTGAAATCTGTTTGGACTTGCTGACCTGCTCTTTCGGGAATCTTTGCTTTTTGTCATGGGCCAAGAGTCAAAAGGTTTAAATCAATATCATTTTGCTTGGCTATTGGTCTGCCAGATGGGGTTACCCCTGAGATCTCATTGGAATTTGGCATAAGATCCCACATGGCTCAAATAGATTGCTTATGTATATTAAACCGCACAGCCTAGCATGAAGAGCATGGGATTGGGAGTCAGGAGACCCAGGTTCTAGTCCCGGCTCCACCGCTTGAATCCTGTGTGACCTGGTACAATCGCTCAACTGCTCTGTGCCTCAGTTTCCTCATCTTAGTACTTCCCAAGCGCTTAGTACAGTGCTCTGCACACAGTAAGCACTCAATAAATACAATTGAATGAATGAATTAATCTTAAAGAAGCAGTGTGGCTCAGTGGAAAGAGCACGGGCTTGGGAGTCAGAGGTCATGGGCTCGAATCCCTGCTCTGCCGCTTGTCAGCTGTGTGACCTTGGGCAAGCCGCTTCACTTCTCTGGGCCTCAGTTCACTCATCTGTAAAATGGGGGTTAAGACTGTGAGCCCCATGTCGGACAGCCTGATTACTTTGGATCCCCCAAGCGCTTAGAACAGTGCTTTGCACATAGTAAGTGCATAACAAATACCATCATTATTATCTTTAAAATGGGGATAAGATGCCCGTTCTCCCTCCTTCTTAGACAGTAAGCCCCAAGGGGAGAAGCAGCATAGGCTGGTGGAAAGAGCATGAACCTGGGAGTCAGAGGACCTGGATTCTAATCCCGTTTCTGTCACTTGTCTGCACTGTGACCTTGGGCAAGTCACTTCACCCTCCTGTGCCTCAGTGACCTCATCTGTAAAATGGGGATTAAGACCGGGAGCCCACATGGGACATGGACTGTGTCCAACCTGATTAGCTTGCATCTACCCCAGTGCTTCATACAGTGCCTGGCACATAGTAAATATTAACAAATACTAGTAAACAAACAAAACAGAAATGTTGAGAAGCAGTGTGGCTTAGTGGAAAGAGCAAGGGCTTGGGAGTCAGAGGTTGTGAGTTCTAATGCCAACTCCGCCACGTGTCAGCTGTGTGACTTTGGGCAAGTCACTTAACCTCTCCGTGCCTGTTACCTCATCTGTAAAATGGAGATTGACTGTGAGCTCCACCTGATTACCTTGTATCTACCCCAGCACTTAGAACAGTGCTTGGCATATGGTAAGCGCTTAACAAATACCATAATTGTTATTATTTTTGCCTGTCAAAGATTTGGGAACGTGTTAAGGGTGTGAGCAGACCTGGTGCTGACGGATATTCATTTGAAGGGCCATTTATGATGCAATCCAAAAACCTCTTCTACTGAACTTCAGGGGATGGAAATGGAGACCAAATATGGAAAGATAAATTTCCAGGTCTAGAGGACACCCCAGCTTCTGCGGTAACACCCGAAAGGAAGTCCAGAGTGGGTAATTGCATTGGATATGCCTGGAAGACCATTCAGTTTCTGCTCCAAACCAAGCTTCTCAGTCAGCCTTTAAAACGGTCCCTGTCTCCCCTCTTGGAAACGATTGCATTTTAGTGCATCATTCTGCTGGTAGGATTTCCCTAAATAGCACACTCGTCTAGGGTTCTAGGATTAAAAAAAAATGCTACATTAAAAAAGAGTGAAATGTGTGTGTATGGTTATTCAAATGATTTTCAAATTTTCCCTTCAATGATCTGAAATGGGGGTTAATTGTATATCCTCTACTGGAACTGTCAACATCAAACTCTCATTCTGAGTTTTAGAACTGAACATTTTTTCTGTTTCATTGCAGGAGGGAAGACCAACCAACTGACTCTTCAAAGCAGTGCCACCAAAGCGATCATTCAAGGACTCCTTCCAGACCAGAACTATACAGTTCAAATTATCGCTTACTTTAAAGATAAAGAGAGCAAGCCAGCTCAAGGCCAGTTCAGAAGTATGTATCCAGACGTTGAAAAGGGCAGCTTTAAGCGGCTGTTTTTGTGGAAAACAAGTGGGTTATGCACTGGGCAATGTTGGGTGATGTGGATACATTGGATACATCAGTGGGAATTCCCTGAGAGCCTAACTGGGGTGTAGGAGAGACATGGGATTTGGGCTTATTCCACCCTCAGGTTGAAGCTCATAGCCCATAAAGTCTTAAACTACACATTCTCTCTTTCTCTCTCTCTTTTCTCTCTCACTCCTTTTTTACTCTCTTTCTCTCTCTCCTTTTTTACTCTCTCACAGAGTGAGAACTGGAGGGGAGTCTTGGGGTCAAGAGAGTTTTTGTAGAATAGGAGATGCATGAACATGTTTGAAAGCAGTGGGGAAAAAGCCATTACAGAGTGAACAGTTGAAGATGGCAGTATAGGAGGGGGAAAGTGCTTTGAAAAGGTACAATAAGGTCATTTTTGCAACTCTTGTCTACTTTTGGGGTCAGGTGCTGCAAAGCAGAGAATGCAATCACAAGTGCGGCAATCCCAGAAGGGATGTGTCTGTAATTTATTCATTCAATCGTATTTATTGAGCACTTACTATGTGCAGAGCACCGTACTAAGCGCTTGGGAACTACAAGTTGGCAACATATAGAGACGGTCCCTACCCAACAGTGGGCTCACAGTCTAGAATATTGATGTCTTTCTCCTTCTCTAGACTGTATGCTCGTTGTGGGCAGGGAATGTGTCTGCTTATTATATCTACTCTCCCCAGCTCTTAGTATAGTGATCTGCACACAGTAAGCGCTCAATAAATACAATTGAAAGAATGAATGAGTACGCTTGAAGGAGCTCTGACGGTGGAGGAAGCTGGGCTTGTCAGGGAGTCAGGACAGAGGGCAGTGAAGGGGCAATTGTGGACACTTTCAACCATTCCTGCCTGCTTCCTTCTGCCAGTGTGTCAGCCCTGAGTACCTGGATGCTTTGCTCCCCTGCCAGGGGGATTACTCTAAGCAGAGTTTTCTTCCTCTAATTTGGGATGAAGGAGCTGGCTTCTCCCAAAGCTCCGGGGCTTCCGCTTTGGAGGGCAATGACGGACAGAAGTCAGGATTTTGCTTTCTCACGTCTCTGATCTGTTTCTTTTCTTCCCTTTCAGTTAGAGACATAGAAAAGAAGAAGGAGCCCAGCAAGCCCAAAGTCAAGACCTCAGAAAAGATCAACGGGAGCAGGCCAACACAACCTTCAGCAGGTCAGATCCCATTTGGTCATTCTCTTTGCTGGGAGTCTCAAGGTTGACCATTCCCACATGAAACATCCTCAGTGGTCCACCGCAGTGGTCCATGCTGAGAAGCAGTGTGGTGTAGTGGATAGCGCACGGGCGTGGGAGCAAGAAGGACCTGGGTTCTCATCCTACCTCAGCCACTTGTCTGCTGTGTGACCTTGGGCAAGTCACTTCACATCTCTGTGCCTCGATTACCTCATCTGTAAAATAAGGATTAATAATAGTAATAGTAATTAAGTGCTTACTATATGCCAAGCACTGTTCTAAGAGCTGGGTTAGATGCAAGGTAATAACAATATTAATGGTATTTAAGTGCTTACTATGTGCCAAGCACTGTTCTAACCACTGGGTTAGATACAAGGTAATCAGATTGTCCCATGTGGGGCTTACAGTCTTCAAACCCATTTTACAGAGGAGGTAACTGAGGCACAGAGAAATTAAGTGACTTGCCCAAAGTCACACAGCTGATAAGTGGCAGAGCTGGGATTAGAACCCAAGACCTCCGACTCCCAAGCCCGGGCTCTTTCCATTAAGCCAAGACTGTGAGCCCCATGTGGGACAGGGACTGTGCTCAACCTGATAACCTTGTATCTACCCCAGTGCTTAGGGCAGTGCTTGGCACAGAGTAAGTGCTTAACAAATTGCATTATTATTACTATTACTGTATAATAGCAATAATAATAACAATAGTGATATTTAAGTGCTTGCTTTGTGCCAAGCACTGTATCACAAGCTCCAGGGTAAATATAAGATAATCAAGTTGGACCTAGTCTGTATCCCATACAGGGCTCACAGTCTATGAAGGGAGAAAACAGCTACTGAATCCCCATTGTACAGATGAGGAAACGGAGGCACAGAGAAGTGAACTGACTTGCCCAGACAAATAGCAGAGCTGGGATTAGAACTCAGGTTCTCCGGCTTCCAGAACCTTGCTCTACCCACTGAACCAGGTCGCTTTCCCAGGATGGACATCGGTCTTTGAATTCTCCCAAATGCCCAGTGTATAACCGGGCATAGAGTAGGCGCCCAGGACAGTGCCTGGAGCTCAATAAGTGCTCATTAAATATCGACGATTTACGATGATGTCGACTTGCTCGACCAGTTTCACGCTAGCCCATAGCTAGCAGGAGGTAGTGATAGAGAGTGGGACCGAGAGCCAGGTTCAAATCCCAGCTCTGCCTCTGTCCTGCTGCGTGACCTTGGACGAAGTCAATCTCTCTGGATTTCAGTCTCCTCACCTGTAAAATGGGGATAAAATGCCTGTTCTCCTTCCCTCTTAGATCGTAAGCTCTGTGTGGGGCGGAGAACTATGTCTGAGCTGACTATCTCTTTCCCCAATGCTTGGCACAGTGCTTGGTGTCTAGTAAGCACTTACCAAATGCAGATACTATTGTTATTATATTAAGTGTTCAGTGCTTGCTTCAAAAATGTTTATTTTCTGGCTTTGATCATTAGAAATATTCCCTCCTCATGCTGAGAGCTCCTTAGAGGAGAGAGAGAATTTTGAATCGGTAGAAACAAATTAGAAATTGTGTGTCTTTGTAGCTGGTGTGTTTGGTGTATCATTTTGAAGTTGTGGCAGAGGGTGTGTGGTGTGCCCAGAGGAATGAAGCCACAGTGGGGTTGCTCACTATCCCAAACCAGGCTTTTTCTGTTTCTTCCTACCTGGGCCTCCACTCTATTCCTCGCTCCAGTGGCCTGTGTTCACTCCCTGCTTAGGGGCAACAAGGTGCTGTCAGATTGTGTCTCCCTTGAGAGGCCAAGAAAGTAAAAATTTCTCAGCTGTGTAGGGATGGTTGTGTTCTTCAAGTGATTCCTGGACCCCTTTAGAGAAGCAGGGGTGGCTCAGTGGAAAACCACAGGTTTAGGAGTCAGAGGATGTGGGTTCTAATCCCACCTTCACCACTTGTCTGCTGTGTGACCTTTAGTCTGTGATTATGTTGCCAACTTGTACTTCCCAAGCGCTTAGTACAGTGCTCTGCACACAGTAAGCACTCAATAAATACGATTGACCGACCCTGGGCAAGACACTTAACTTCTCTGTGCCTCATTTACCTCATCTGTAAAATGGGGATTAAAAGTGTGCACCCCCCGCCCTTAGGACAACCTGATTACCCTGTATCTACCCCAGTGCTTAGAACAGTGCTTGGCACATAGTAAGCGCTTAACAAATACCACAATTATTAGAAGAAGTAGCGTGGCTCAGTGAAAAGATCACGGGCTTGGGAGTCAGAGGTCATGGGTTCTAATCCCGGCTCCACACTTGTCAGCTGAGTGACTTTGGGCTAATCACTTAACTTCTCTGTGCCTTGTTTACCTCATCTGTAAAATGGGGATTAAAAATGTGCACCCTGCTTGGGACAACCTGATTACTGTGTATCTACCCCAGTGCTTAGAACAGTGCTTGACACATAGTAAGTGCTTAACAAATACCATTATTATTATTATTATTATTAACATTCAGAGCACGAGCTTGGGAGTCGGAAGGACCTAGGTTCTAATCCCAGTTCCGCCACTTTTCTACTGCTATGTGACTTTGGGAGAGTCACTTCACTTCTCTGGCCCTCAGTTCACTCATCTGTAAAATGGGGGTTAAGACTGGGAGCCCCAGGTGGGGACGTGGACTGTGTCCAACCTGATTTGCATGTATCCACCCAGGGCTTAGTACAGTGCATGTCACATAGTAAGTGCTTAACAAATACCACAATTATTATTATTACTATTATTAGCTCTAGCCTCTCTCCTATGTGGGAGTACCATCAGATTCGTCCCCTCATTCTAACAGTTGTCCCCAAGGACACATTGCCACTTGTCTGCTGTGTGGCTTTGGGCAAATCACTCAAATTCTCTGTGCCTCAGTTGTCTCGTCAGCCAAGAGGGGATTAAGGCCACGAGCCTTATGTGGGACAGGGACTGTGTCCAACCTGATTAACTTGTGTCTACCCCAGAGCTTAGAACAGTGCTTGGCTCATAGGAAGTGCTTATGTGTTATAATTGTTATTACTATTATTAAATGTGTTACCTTGGAGGACAGCAGCTTTAATATGGTGCTTAGTTCAGTGCCTGGCCCATAGTAAGTGCTTAACAAATACTCTAAAAAGAAATAGTCCCTGCACTTCTATTGTTGCTACCACCCTTTGTCTCAGCCCAAGGTCTTTCTCCAAAGGCAAAGATGCTAGTGAACCTTGCCCATCCTAGGTTTAGCTGTAGGGAGCTTGCAGAGAAAGCTCTTCCCTTCCAACCCACGGCACCCCAATTCCCAGGGACTCCCGACACCTGGAGCTTCTCTTCCAGTCTGACTGCCAGGGGACACCAAGATCTGGGAATCTCAATGTCGTTTACTGGTTTCTTCATTCTGCAACAATGAAAACAATTCTAATTCAAACCCCTTTCCCTAGATCTAATACATTCTGCTCCAGGACCCTCTGTACTTTCCTGGAGGCGTCCCTTGGCTCACTTGCCTCTGGCCCTTCCCCCTCTTCTCTCGGGGTGTCTCAAGTTCCAGTCTCAACCTGCCGTCCTTTCTCCTCACTCCTCCGGAGTCCTAGCCACCGGACCCCTGAAGTCTAAGGGTGATAATAATTATGGTATTTGTTTAACTCTTACTATGTGCCAGGCACTGTACTAACTGCTGGGATGGATAGAAGCAAACTGGGTTAGACACAGTCCCTGTCCCATGTGGGGCTCACAGTCTCAATCCCCATTTTACAGATGAGGTGATTGAGATCCAGAGCAGTGGAGGGATTGCCCAAGGTCACACAGCAGACAAGGGCGGAATGGGGATTAGAACCCATGACCTTCTGGCTCTCAGGCCCATGCTCTGTCTACTAAGACCCTCACCGGGATTTATTACCGATCCCTCCCTGTGCCCCGTGTAGTCCAGGGTCACAGTACGAGCTCTCCCTGCATCCTGCTCTCCCCCCCACATGGGTCACTACCTCTAAAATGGTCAACGGTCTCCTCCAACTGCCTGGCCCCCCTCCTTCCTCCCCAATCCTTTCCTCTGATTGACCCAGCTAAATATTGATGCTTCTTTCAGGGAGGGGGACCATGGAGTTCCTCTCCGGATTTCTTCCTCCCTCATAAGTGTGAAGGCCAGTGGGTCAAATGGGGGAGAAGCCTATTCCTCTAGGTGCCACGCTCAGGAACACAATACTGGAAGTCTGCCCGGCATAGGAGCCGGCATGCCCTGGATGGTGACGCCTGTTCTTTGGCAGTGGGGTCAGAGGGTTTGTACTGCCTTCTTTCCAGGGCAGCCAAACCCGAAGGCGATCAGGCACGCAATGCAACACTTTGCTCACGGTAGGATCCCAGGGCAGGGCTCTGCACACACGGAAGGTGCCCAATTCAGCCCTTCGTGGTGCTCATGGTGGGTGGCCAGTAAAGCCCTCTGCACACATGGCAGGTTCTTCAAAGAACCTTCTCAAAACGGATGCTCAAAAACTGATGAATGACCTGATGTTGAGAAACAATGACTGTTATAGTCAGTCAGTTGTATTTATGGAGCGCTTGCTGTGTACAGAACACTGTACTAAGGGCTTGGGAGAGTACAATTCAACAATAAACAGGTGCATTATAATAATAATAATAATGATGGTATTTGTTAAGTGCTTACTATGTGCGAAGCACTGTTCTAAACACTAGGGCGATACAAGGTGATCAGGCTGCCCCACATGGGGCTCACAGTCTTAATCCCCATTTTACAGATGAGGTAACTGAGGCACAGAAAAGTTAAGTGACTTGCCCAAAGTCACACAGCTGACAAGTGGTGGAGCCGGGATTAGAATTTATGACCTCTGATTCCAAAGACCGTCCTCTTTCCACTGAGCCACGCTGCTTCTCTGAGCTTACAGCCTAGAGGCAGAGACGGACGTTAATATAAATAAATAAATTACACATGTGTACATAGGTGTTGTGGGGTTGAATAAAGGGAGCAAGTCAGGGTGACTCAGAAGGGAGTGGGAGAAGAGGAAGATTTTGAAGACTAATAGTGCAAAGAGCATGGACCCAGGGGTCAGAGGACCTGGTTTCTAAACCAGATTCCACCACTTGACTGCTGGATGACTATGGGAAAGTCACTTAATATCTTTGTTCCTCAGTTTCCTCATCTGTTTAAAAAAAGGGGGGGGGGGAATCAATACTTGTTCTCCCCTTATTTAGACTGTTAGCCCTATATGAGATAAGGATGAGAAGCTGTATGGCCTAGTGAAGAACACTGTCCTGGGAGTCAGAGGCACTGGTTTCTAATCCCGGTTCCACCAATTTCTTGCTGTGTTACTTTGGGCAAGTCACTTGACTTCTCCATGCCTCAGTTTTCTCAGTTGAAAAAATGGGGTTTAAATCCTACTCCCTCCTACTTAGATTTTGAGCCCCATGTGGAACAGGGACCGTCCAACCTGATTAACTTTTATCTACCCCAGCACTTAGAACAGCGCTTGACATGTATCTACTAGACCACACTGCTTCTCAGTACTTAGTACATTTTTTTGGCACATAACTATTTAGAAAGTGCCACAGTTACAATTACTGATGTGATAAATGTTTGTTTTGGTGAATTCTTAATATTGGCAACATGCAATCTCACCAGTGCTCGGATAATGAAGAAGTTGTGTTCTTGAAGAATCCCATATTAAGGAAAACTGTCATTGTGCTCTTCATGCTTCGACTGACACAGCTGGTGGGCACACCCAGTTCTTCCTAAATTGCCTCATGCTCTAGCCAAATGGACACACGTGGTCAGAAGAACGTTCCCTGGTTCCTCAGCAGCCATCCTACCCAAAACTTGTAGGGGAAAATCTGTGTGCTGGGAGGACTCACTGAAGTCCCAACATCAGTGTATGTGGATTTAGAAATTAAATTCCTGTAGCAATTTGTTCAAGATGTCTTTTTTTTTTTAATAAATAAAGCATTTGTTAAGTACCTACTATGTGCCAGGCACTGTACAAAGTCTGGGGCAGATACAAGATAATCAGGTTGCACACAGTCCATGAGGGAACTGAGGCATAGAGAAGTGAAATGATTTGCCCAAAGCCACATGGCAGACTGCTCTAATCCCACCTCCACTGTGTGACCTTGGGCAAGTAATATAACATCCCTGTGCCTCAGTTACCTCATCTGTAAAATGGAGATGAAGACTGTGAGCTCCATTCATTCAATTGCATTTATTAGGCGCTTACTGTGGGACATGGATGTGTCCAACCTGATTACTTCGTATCTACCCCAGTGCCTGGCATATACTAAGCACTTAACAAATACCGCACAAAAAAAGGAAACAAATGAAATGAAAACTCCCACAATGGAGTGTAAATGGTGCTACTTAGACTGTGAGCTCCATGTGTCCACCCTGATTAACGTGTCTCTACATCAGTGCTCAGGACAGTGCTTGGTGCATAGTAAGTGTTTAATAAATATCACAATTATTGTTATTTCTGGGATTGTTCCTGCATAAAGATGGCAGGTCAGGCTCACTTCTGGTTGGCACTATAGCCACCCTGCTTCCCTACCAATATTGTTGCAATGCCCCACGGCACTATGCCAAGGTTCTGTGCAACTGGCAAAGGCCCAACACGGACTGCTCTGGTGAAGGTGTAACCTCAGTTTTTTCTAGGCTGACTCCACGTTCCCCTCACACCTTCCTCAATTTTCTTCCAGCGCTTAGAACAGTGCTTAGCATATAGTAAGTGCTTAGCAAGTCCCATAATTATTATTTTATTAAAATGGGTTGAGCTGAAGTGTAAGAGGTTGCCTGAATCCTTTCAATTAGAGATCGGAGGTGAGGGTCTCTAAGCGGAAGGGAGACTAAATCTTGTCTCCGGTTATGTTTTATTTTTTTTTTATGGTGTTTGTGAAGTGCTTACTATGTGCCAGGTATTGTACTAAGCGCTGTGGTAGCTACAAGCTAATCCATTTGGATATAGCCCATGTTCCACTTGGGGCTCACAGTCTTAATCCCCATTTTACAGATGAGAGAAATGAGGCCCAGAGAAGTGAAGTGATTTGCCCAGGGTCACACAGGAGACAGGTGGCGGAGCTGAGATTAGAACCAGGTCATCCGACTCAGGTCCACGTTCTCTCCCTTAGGCCTCACCACTTCTTATCCTTGGACTAAAGATTGTGCTTCTTCTGTTTGTGGTTTGCAGAGAATCAGTTCATCTGTGAGACCCCTGCCATCGCCGATATCGTGATACTAATCGACGGGTCATGGAGCATCGGGAGATTCAACTTCAGGCTGGTTCGGCTCTTCCTGGAAAACCTGGTGACAGCGTTCGATGTGGGCGCCAACAAAACCAGAATAGGTAAGGCCGGTTGGGGCCACACGAGGGAACTAGGGAAGCAGCGTAGTCTTAAGACAGGGCCTCGGAGTCGGAGGACGTGGGTTCTAATCCTGGCTCTGCCACATGTCTGCTGCGTGACCCTGGGCAAGTCACTTCACTTCTCTCAGTCTCAGATGTCATCTGTAAAAATAGGGATTCAGACTATGAGCTCCATGTGGGATGGGGAATGTGTCCAACCCGATTACCTCGTATCTACCCCAGTGCTTGGCACATGGTAAGCGCTTAACAAATACCGTAATTATTATTATTCGGGGAGCGACGATCGCTGTGGTTTTGGAGGAACGTTGGAAGCTCCAACTGGTTGTCCCGCTTGTTTTCCCGGCCCCTTGATCGGTGAATGAAGCATCTTCGGAAAGCACGTCTCCATTTTCTCCAGGGTGTGAAACTCATATGCAGAAAAACAAGACATTGGACGGGTTCACTCATATTTGCGCGATGACATTTAGTTGAACCATTTCTCCTGAAAGCATTGATCTCTGGGGTTGCCGGGCCCGGTCAGAGCCCGTATGAAAATTGGATGGTGTTCCACAGACGAGGAGAACTTTGCCAAATTCATACAAGCCAAGAAGTGTACGAGCCCTTAGGAAAACACGAACAATTTATTGGTTTTCTTATTTAAGGGCTTGTGTTTAAAAAGCTTTTTCTTAAAACAGATACCCTCAAAAGTGGAAAAAAATACTTTCTGGTTATCTCCCTTAGAACAGGAATTTAATTAAATGATATTCCCAGGGATTTAACTGCTCATCCTCCTCTCCTCTCCCCCTCCCTTTGAAAGAGACTTGAAGATGATTAGCATTTTCCTGTACATGCTTGAGTCTGCTGAGTTCCAGAATTTGCCCCCAAGGAATCAATTTAAAGAGAAAACAGACGGCTCTTCACAGCTTCAGCAGAATTCATGTCTCCAGTTGGGCGGTGCTGTACACGTGGCATAAACCTTCTCTCCCGGCTGACCCCCACATCCCACTCTGGCCCTTTCCCCAACTATTTCCCATCTGAGCAGAACTGGGGACAGAAAAGGAGGGGAAAAAAGAGAGACCCCTTGGACCTCCTTCCTCCTGTGCCACACTCCTCCCAGCTGAGGATCATTGGTGGTGGCAGGCTGGTGGGGTCGGGGGCTGCCACCCTTTCCCTCTACTAAGCCGTGTGGCTTAGTGGATACAGCACAGTTCTGAGAGTCAGAAAGACCTGTTTTTTTTTGTTCATTCAATCATATTTATTGAGCACTTTCCATGTTCAGAGCATTGTACTAAGTACTTGGGAGAGTTCTAATCCTGCCTCCACCACATGTCTGCTGTGTGGCTTTGGGCATTATCACTTCATTCATTCATTGTCATATTTATTGAGTGCTTACTTTGTGCAAAGCACTGTACTAAGCGCTTGGGAAGTACAAGCTGGCAACATATAGAAATGGTCCCTACCCAACAACGGGCTCACAGTCTAGAAGACTTCACTTCTCTGGGTCTCAGTTCCCCCTTCTGCAAAATGGGGATTGAGTATGAGTCCCATGTCCATCCTGATTAACTTGTATCTGTCCCCAGTGCTTAGAACAGGGCTTGGCACATAGTAAGCACTTAAGAACTACTATTGTTGTTGTTATTATTAGCACCTCCTGGAGGTACCTCTTCCTCCTTTCTCCTTTCCTCATCTCCTCCCCAGAGGCAGGGCTTGGGAGCAAGGCCCAGACAAACCCATCCAGTGCCCATCCTGTTTCTGTGACCAAAACCCACCCCCTTCAAAGCCTTATTGAAGGCCCATGTTCCCCAAGAGGCTTCCCAGACCAAGCCCTCCTTTCCTCTTCTCCCACTCCCTTCTGCATCTCCCTGACTTTCTCCCTTTATTCATCCCCCCATCTCCTCCCCTCAGTACTTATGTACACATCTGTAACTTATGTATTAATATTAATGTCTGTCTCCCCCTCTAGACTGTAAGCTTGTTGTGGGCAGGGAATGTGTCTTTTTATTCCTATATTGTACTCTCCCAAGTGCTTAGTACAGTGCTCTGCACACAGTAAGTGCTAAATAAGTACAACTGAGTGAATGAAGAGCTGTGGGTCCCTAGCCAGCCCTCCGTGTACTGATCCCTGTTTTCCTCTAGGCCTTGCCCAGTTCAGCGGGGACCCCCGGATCGAATGGCACCTGAACAGCTACAGCACCAAGGAGGAAGTGATCGACGCGGTGCGGAACCTGCCATACAAGGGCGGAAACACGCTAACAGGTATCCCTGGCCCCGGGACCCACCGGCCTGGTCCTTGGAGGGGCCAGGATCCTCTCTGATGCATCCTCTGTCCCCTTCTGAGGGGCCCACCTTGACCCAGGACCACTCCTTCCCTGTACAGTGAACTCTTCCCCCATCTTTCAACCCTTATATTCAGACTATTGCCAAATCCTCTTAGTTTTCCCACACACTGTTTCCAGAATCAGGACCCTCCTCTCTATCCAAACTACCACCATGCTGGTCCAGGCACTTGTTATAGCCCTCCTTCATTAATATACCAGCCTCCTCTCTGACCTCCCTGACTCCAGCCTCCATTCCCTCCAGTTCATATTTCACACTGTTGCTTTGATTGTTTGATTAATACATTGTTTTGTTCAAGTCTCCCCACTCCTCATCCTCCAAAGGTTGCCCATTCCCCTCCACCTCAAGCAGAAATTTCCAAGCATTGACTTTAAGGCACTCAAACAGTTCTCTCCTTCCTAATTATCCTCACTCCTCTTTCACTACCTCTCAGACGATGTGCTTTGTTCCTCTCAAGCTGAGCTTCTTGCCAAGCCATGCTTTCTTCCTTTTTGCTACTGACCCTCTCACTCTCTCTTCTGCTTGGAACTCCCTCCCCATTTATATCCGAAAGACCTCTGCTCTTCCTTTCATTAAAGTTTTCTATGGTGGATCTCATTCATGCATTCATTCAATCATACTTATTGAGTGTTTACTGTATGCAGAACACTGTACTAAGCGCTTGGACAGTACAATTCGGCAACAGATAGAGACAACCCCTACCCAACAATGGGCTGATTCATCTCCCCATCCTATATTCCCCATATCTGTGTCTCCAACACTCTACGTCACCAGATGTGCTTCCATAAGCATATCCCTTACCTATTTCTGTGACACTTGCCTTGCTTAATATGCCTCTGCAGTGCTTCTTCCTGTCTGTGGTTTAGTGCCTGTCTCCTCTATTAGTTTGTAATTTCCTTCAGGGCAGTGAGTAATCAGGTCTACTAACTCTATATTCTCCCAGCCTTAGTACAGTGTTCTGCACCCAGTAAGCAATCAGCAAATACTACTGATCGATTTGATTATTGAAATACAGAGGTTCTGTGGGTGGGAGTGGGGAACGGATGCTGGGGGAATTTTCATTAGAGTGGGAAAAGATTTTTTCAGCATGAGTCATGGAACGTTCCTTTGGAGAGATTATCCTGGGTGGAGACCAATCAACTCAAAGAATGCCCTCCAAATGGTTATTAAATCATTTTGTGGATTTCTTTCTCCATAATGCTCTATTTAGGAGAGGTAGAAAATCATGGCTGTAGTACATAGCATTTCTTAGTAAGCCATTGCTTTTGTTGGTATAATTTTAGAAGAGCAATGTGATCTAAAGAAAAGAGCATGAGCGTGGGAGCGAGAGGACCTGGGTTCTAATCCCGGCTCCCCCACTTGTCTGCTGAGTGACCCTGGGCAAGTCACTTCACTTTTCTGTGCCTCAGTTCCCTCATTTGCAAAGTGGGGATTCAATACTTGTTCTCCCTCTTATACAGACAATGAGTCCCAAGAGGGGCCTGATCATCTTGTATCTACCCCAGTGCTTAGTGCAGTGTTTGACACATAGCAAGAGCTCAACTGATACCACAGATATTTTGCCAGTCATTCCTATTGCCCGGAACACTAGCAATGAGCTCCTTCTAGCTGAGGCCACCAGAGCAGTGAAGTGCGAAGGCAACCGTTTGAAGCAAAAAATCATTTCTTAAGCATAAGGGTCCGTACTCTTGTCCTCCAGTCTCCTCCCTAGAGTGGCTAGTCACAGCTGGCTGAGAGAGTATCATGGGAGGAGTGAAACAGCCACAGCAGTGTGGCTCGTGGAAAGAGGAAGGGCCTGGGAATCAGAAGACTTGGGTTCTATCAATTCTGCCACTTGTCTTCTGTGTGACCTTAGACGAATCACTTAACTTCTCTGTGACTCAGTTACCTCCTCTGTAAAATGGGGATTAAAAACTATACACCCAGTGGGAAACAAGGACTGAGTCCAACTTGATTATCTTGTATCTACCCTAGCACTTAGTATAGCACCTAGCACACAATAAACCCTTAGTAGAGACCATTAAAAAAAACAGAGGAAGAAGAAAGGCCAGTTATCTACACAACCAACAGGCCAACTCAACCCTCTCTGGGCACATGCCCCAGATTGCTATGAGCCTCCAGGTGGGAACCTTTTGGGTGAGCTTCCTCAGGTCATCCCAAGGACACCAGTTCCGTTCTTGCCCTTGACTACACACAGGTAATCAATCAATCAATCGTATTTATTGAGCGCTTACTGTGTGCAGAGCACTGTACTAAGCGCTTGGGAAGTACAAGTTGGCAACATATAGAGACAGTCCCTACCCAACAGTGGGCTCACAGTCTAAAAGGGGGGAGACAGAGAACAAAACCGAGCATACTAACAAAATAAAATAAATAGAATAGATTTGTACAAGTAAAATAAATAAATAGAGTAATAAATATGTGCAAACATATATACATAACTCTACTTCCTGTTCCATCCCTTCTCCCCAAACCCAGTTTCTCGTTGTGCTTAGGAAGTGCCCCTCCAGGGCACAGACTGAGCCCTTTATAAACGCCAATCCCTCAAATCATTCAGACTTGGGTTTTTAAAAAAAAAATTGATTTTTTTTGCCATTCTGTAACATAGCCTTTCCAGCATTTGGGAAGATTGGAGAGTTTTTAAAAATTAGGTTTATTACCAGAAAATCAATCAGTCAATCAATGAGCATGGTCTTGGGCCCCTATGAGGTGCAGATTGCTGTCCTGGGTGCCTATAAGGGTGCTGGGCATGACCCTGGATGCATACAGTGTGCAAAGCACTGTTGTGGGCACTTATGGGGTACAGAGCACTGTACCCTGTCCTGGGTGCAGATGACTGTCTTGGCCACCTATGGGGTACAGAGCACTGTCTAGATAACTGTTGTGGGTGGAGAACTGTACTAGGTGTTCCTATTGTTCATAGTATGCATTGAGCATACTCCCCCTCTCCATCCCCTCGCCTTACCTCCTTCCCCTCCCCGCAGCACCTGTATATAAATATACATATATATATATATATATATGCATGTATTTATTACTCTATTTTATTTGTACATATTTATTCTATTTATTTTATTTTGTTAATATGTTTTGTTCTCTGTCTCCCCCTTCTAGACTGTGAGCCCACTGTTGGGTAGGGACTGTCTCTATATGTTGCCAACTTGTACTTCCCAAGTGCTTAGTACAGTGCTCTGCACACAGTAAGCACTCAATAAATACGATTGAATGAATGAATAAATGAATTGAATAGATCATTTTCCTTGTCCTGGGTATTGGTTTTGTGTTTCTATTGTTTTATCCTTCTTCATATGTCTGTCGCCTATCCCCTCTCTCTTCCCTTCTTCTCAGACCGTGAGTCCTTCGAGAGCCAGGGACTGCCTCTAATTTTCAGTCATGTAGTATTTTCCTAACTCTTTGTGCCCTGCTCAACGAATGCTTTGTGCCCTGCTTAATGAACGTCATTACTACTCTTACTATCAACTAGTCCGCTTGAGGCTACAAAAAAACTAATGAAATTTTAGTAAGATCACTTTTTTCTTTTTCAGGACTTGCTTTAACGTACATTTTTGAAAATAGCTTCAAGTCAGAAGCAGGAGCCAGGTCGGGGGTATCCAAAATCGGTATTTTGATCACAGATGGAAAATCCCAAGATGATGTCATTCCACCAGCTAGAAAACTACGGGATACTGGTGTTGAACTTTTCGCTATTGGTATGTAATGTTTTACTATCAATCAATCCATGTACTTACTGAGCACTTACTGTGGGAAGAGCACTGTACTAAGCACTAGGGAGAGTACAAAATTATAGAGACCGAATCCCTGTTCACAAGAAGCTTGCAGTCCAGAGGGGGACAAGGTTATTAAAATAAATTACAGATAGGAGAATCAGCAGAGTATAACGATCTGTACATAAGTGCTGTAGGGCTGGGGGTGGGGTGAATGTCAAAGTGCTTACGGAGTATCCACCCAAAAGCATAGATTACACGGAAAGGAGGGTGAATAGGGTGGGGGGTCTTGGTGTGACTTAGGGAGGGCCTCTTGGAAGAGATACTATTTAAGGCTTTGAAGGTGGGGAGAGCCTGTTGGATGTAAAAGGAGGAGTTCCTAGGACAGAGGGAGAATGTGGGCAAGGGATTGATGGCAAGATAGATGAGATCGAAGTATAGTGAGTGCATTGGTGTTAGAGGAGTGAAGTGTGCTGGCTGGGTTGCAGTAGATTTCCAAGGAGAGGTAGGAGGGGGAGGGATGATTGAATGCCTTAAAGCAGCTGGGAAGGAGTTTCTGTTTGGAGATTTTTGAGGTGTGGGGAGACATGGATTGAATGTTGTTTTGGAGAAGTGATTTGAGCAGCAAAGTAAAGAATGGACTGCAGGGAGGTCAGCAATGAGGCTAATGCTGTAGTCAAGGTAATAATAATAATGATGACGGTATTTGTTAAGCGCTTACTGTGTGCAAAGCACTGTTCTAAGCACTGGGGAGGTTACAAGGTGATCAAGTGGTCACACGGGGGGCTCACAGTTTTAACCCCATTTTCCAGATGAGGTAACTGAGGCACGGAGAAGTTAAGTGACTTGCCCAAAGTCACACAACTGACAGTCGGCAGAGCAGGGATTTGAACCCATGACCGCTGACTCCAAAGCCCATGCTCTTTCCACTGAGCCACGCTGCTTCTCTGTGGGAAGGATGCGATTAGTGTGTGGATCAGCATAGGAGCAGTTTGGATGGAGAGGGATGGATGGATTCTAGAGATGTTGGGAAAGTAAAACTGACGAGATTTGAAGGCAGACTGAATATGTGGGGTGAACGAGAGAGATGAGTCGAGCTTCCGCAGAGCCCAAACGCTGAGACCTTCAGCAGCTTTTCTTAATGCGGATGGTTTCCAATCGATGCAAAGTCTTCTAGCCTTTCTAAATGGCAAAGCCTGCATTCCGGTTAGCATTTAAAACAGATGTCAGGCTGCTACACTGAAGCAGCGTGGCATAGTGGATAGAGCAGGGGCCTGGGAGCCAGAAGGTCATGGGTTCTAATCCTGGCTCCGCCACTTGTCTGTTGTGTGACCTTGGACAAGTCGCTTCACTTCTCTGCACCTCAGTTACCTCATCTTTAAAATGGGGATCGAAACTGTGAACCCCACGTGGAACAGGGACTGTCCAAGCTGATTTGCTTGTATCAACCCCAGTGTTTAGTACAGTTCCTGGCACGTAGTAAGTGCTTAACAAATACAGTAATAATAATAATGTTAGTAATAATAATACTGTGAGCCCATTGTTGGGTAGGGACCATCTCTGGATGTCACCAACTTGTACTTCCCAAGTGCTTAGTACAGTGCTCTGCACATAGTAAGCACTCAGACTAATAATCACTGTGGTACCAAAAATGGAATCTTTCTACTTGATTGGTTGTGTGTGTGTGTGTGTGTGTGTGTGTGTATGCATGCATGAATGTGTTAGTCTGCTCCCTGAGAAGCAGAGTTGTCTAATGGTTAGGGTAAGCCCTGGGAGTGAGAAGGACCTTGGTTCTAATCTTGGCTCTGCCACTGGTCTGCTGTGTGAACTTGGACAAGTTATTTAACTTCTCTGTGCCTCAGTTACCTCATCTATAAAACGATGATGAAGACTGTTAGCTCCATGTGGGACATGGACTGTGTCCAGCCTTTTTAGCTTGTATCTACACTAGAGCTTAATACAGTGCCTGGCACATAGTAAGCGCTTACAGAATACCATAAAAAAACAAAAACCTCTACCGCCTTGGGATTTGAATTCCTTAGGGTTTAAAGTTAATGCTACTTATAATATGCACTCCAAGTCACTGTCAAACTCCCACCCCACTGAGCATTTGTAAAGATCTCCTTTGATGGGTTGCTGTGTTGCTCTTCAAGGTGCCTAGTGCTCATTTTTTTATTCCATTTTTTCACACCTACCATCCTGAGTTTGTGGGAGAGCTAAATAAGAATTGGTCGAGGACTTTCAGATTTGACTACAAAAGCAAAAATTCTCTTGAGTTCTGCCAGCTCCCAGTGTGACAATATCATTTAAAATGCAAAAGAAAACATTTTTAGAAATAATCTACTAAAGAACTGCAACTTTGTTCATAGCTGAAAGCACAAAAGAAAAGTCAAAATAATGAAGATTGCATTGAAGTTTAAGCTTTCATTTTGGTTTGGTTTCTCGTGCTATCTAATTCTTTTATACATGGTTTGCCCCTTGTATCCTCCAAATGATCCTTAGTAGTAACTTCAATCTTATGGAAGCTTAATTCTTGAAATTGGTCATGTTTGGATTTGTTACATATAATTAAGGCCCATGCCTACATTTCAAAAAGTAAAGAATTTTATTTGGAGGAGAAGAAACATTGTCTACATTTTCGGTGCCAAATTTGTTTAAACACTTAATTTGTCTGTAACCACTCAGCCTCGATGAATGTATGATGAATGTATGATGAATGAATGTGTATTTCACTGGACTGTCATCTAATCTCAACTTGATATTGCAGCTTGCATTCAAATCTATTAAAATACTGTGTTCTCATTCATGCAGAAGAAAATACATGTTCAAAGTGGGAACTGCTAATCTAAAAATTGTTATTAATGATTTTGAATGTTATTAGCAAGTAAAAGTGTGCCTTGGGGCTCTAGCTAGATTGGATTGATTTAGGGATCTTTTGTCCTTTTGACTTTGTCATAGAAAGGAGTTGTCTTTTGAGTAGTTATAGAGGGACAAGGGTTGATTTGGGACTGTACCATTTTTGGTCTTGTTCAAAGTGGGGGATGCATTTGTAAGCAAAATCCTTTTGCTGCATGGGACTTGGCAGAAGTCTCAGTTGAATATAACGGAACTTGACAGAATTAGTCTTTTTAGAAGTTGTTTTACTGCCATGGAATGCAAACTCTGCTTGGATATATTCCTCTGAAAGTAATAATTTTTCGTGTCTTTCTGTTGACTTCAACAACCAACTCAAGACCACTTTACAGAACTGAATTAGGTTGGACAGAAGTAAGATCCAGTCATTGTAAAGATCGTCGTTTTGAAGGTGGGAGGTTCAGGACGAGCTGGATGTTACCCACATCGTTTTCATTCATTCATTCAATCATATTTATTGATTGGTTACTGTGTGCACAGCATTGTATTAAGCACTTGGAAAGTACAATTTGGCAACAGATAAACTGTCTGAAATCTTTGCTCACTTTAATCACTGGTATTGAGCACTTACTATGTGCAGAGCACTGTGCTAAGCACTTGGGAGAGTACAATATAACAGAGTTGGTAGACACATACCCTACCCACAGTGACTGTGGAAAAGCAGGGAGATCTGAACAATGGGGGCCTGAACTTGAGTTCTTATCTTCCTGTTTCCTCCCTCCGCCCAAGGTGTGAAAAACGCCGACTTGCCTGAACTTCAAGAAATTGCTTCTGAGCCCCATAGCACTCACGTCTATAATGTTGCCGACTTCAACCTAATGCACACAATTGTGGAAGGCCTCACGCAGACGGTGTGCACCAGAGTGGAAGAACAGGAAAAAGAAATTAAAGGTAAATGGCGGGCGCGGAGGATTGGGGATTGGTTTGTTGTGAGGTGATTTCAATCCGGCCAACCTCTCTCCTATGGGGCAACTCCTCCAGTGATGAGGATCCCCCATGAGTGGGGGTATAGCTGGAAAGACCCGAGTGGGACCCCCATCCCACCCACACTGGGCACACGTATCCACGGACTGACTTGGTTGTGCAGTCAGATTTGCCGTTTGTGCTGCCCCTTGCTGTTTTTACTTTTGTCTCTGCTCCGTGATCCTTTTCAGGCTTCTGCTTGAAACGTCATTCCTTTCTGGATCTCACTGGGTGTCACACTGGTCTCCTGCTGCTGCTGCCTCCCTATTATCAGTTGAGATGCAGAAACAAAGCCAGTTCTCAAATACGGCCCAAAATTCCCCAGCTGGCTTTATTGCCCCCCCAGCCCTGGTGGATTCCTAAAGCCATTTATTTCTCTGTTGTTCTTCTTGCCAAATGACTTGGTGGGTGGCACCGGGACAAATCAACGACACCATTTCATACTGAAATGAGAACACATGTCCTGTGAGGATGACAGCAACAGAATATTTGAGTGAGGGCTGGGAGGAGAGAAGCTGGGGAGGTACCCTGAAGCCTCCATAGAATTACCCTAATTCTTATCCCTATCCCTTCCACAACAACTTTACTTCCCTTGGAGTTTTCCTTCTTTTCTCCCTCCCTCTCTCCCTTTCCTTTCTCCTTCCCACCCTCCCCACCTCTCCCTCCCCCCTTCTCTCCCTCCCTTCCCTCCTTCTTTCCTTCCTTCCTTCTTTCCTTCCCATGGCCTAGTGGAATTAGCATAGGCCTGGGTTCTAATCCTTGCTCTGCCATATGTCAGCTGTGCGACCCCGGGCAAGTCACTTAAATTATCTGTGCCTCAGTTACATCATCTGTAAAATGGGGATTAAATGCTACTCCCTCCTACTTAGACTGTGAGCACCTAGTGCGTCAGGAACTGCCTCCAACCTGATTAATTTGTATCTACCCTAGAACTTAGTACGGGGCTTGGTACTTAGTAAGCACTTAACATCAAAGCACTTACCATGCACAATGATAATAATTGTAATAATTCCTACCATTAATTGGACATATACAATAAGTGCATATAAGAGATAGGGAAGACAATCCCTAGCTTCTATGAGCGCACAATTGAGGGAGAAGACCACAAACCCAAATGAAAGTAACAATCATTAAAAGATATATAAATGTTTGAGCAAATGTCATTCTGCAAAATTGCTTAAAGCAGAATCTTGATGCAAAACTCTTCTCTCCCTTCTTCCACCCACCCCAATCAATCATTCAGTCATATTTCTTGAGCACTTACTGAGTACAGAGCACTGAACCAAGCGCTTGGGAGAATACAATAGTTTTAGTAGACATGGATCCTGCCCTCCTGCATTTGTATTCATATCTTTATACTCTATTATTTCCTCCTATCTTTAAATCAGAGGAAATGATAAGAGTATAAAGATATGAATACAAATGCTAGAGTTCTAAGGTGGTGCAGAAGTACTGATGTGGCCTTTAGGGGAAACAGAAGGTGGGGAGTTTTGAAATGAATTAGTGACAACCTCCTGGAGGAGATGTTATATCATATCATTGTAACTGGGGAAGGAGCTTGGCCTAATGGAAAAAGCACCGGCCTGGAAGCCAGAGGACCTGGGTTCTAATCCTGGCTCTACCACTTGTCTGCTGTGTGACTTTGGGCAAGTCACGTCACTTCTCTATGCCTCAGTTTCCTCACAATATACCTATGAGGCAGTGAGAGGCAGGTATCATTATCCCATTTTACAGGTGAGTAAACTGAAGCTCAGAGAGTTAAGTCACTGAAGCAGCATGGCTCAGTGGAAAGAGCCCGGGCTTTGGAGTCAGAGGCCATGGGTTCAAATCCTGACTCTGCCACTTGTCAGCTGTGTGACTTTGGGCAAATCACTTCACTTCTCTGTGCCTCAGTTGCCTCATCTGTAAAATGGGGATTAAGACTGTGAGCCCCCAGTGGGATAACCTGATCACCTTGTAACCTCCCCAGCACTTATAACAGTGCTTTGTACATAGTAAGTGCTTAATAAATGCCATTATTATTATTATTATTATTATTATTATTATTACTTGCCTAAGGTCACCCAGTGGGGCAGTGGCAGACTTGGAACTAGAACCTGTAGCTAGTAACTCACAGATTGGAGCTCTTTCTACAGGATCTACTGACAATGAATTCAGTGACAATCGGTTAAGACAACGGTAGATCTTTACTGGGAGGTCGGGGAACTCACTTTAGGTCAAAGACTTGGAAAAGGACTGTGGCATCAGTGGCAGTCTGGCCCAAGTCAAGGTGGAGTCAGGTCAGGCCTGATGCCTCATGCCAAATGTCCAAGGGCTTGAGGATTGAAACAACTCCTAAGGGGAGTCATGTGAGAAAACCACCACATCGGGCTTTCATTCCCAGGGTGATTCAGGAAGTGCTTTTGCTGAGGAAATCTCCTTCCTGTTCATTATTTCTTTCATTCAGCATCCTTCATTGCCATTGTCGAAGCTCCTACGGATTTGGTCACGTCGGAAGTAACTGCCAGGGGATTTCGGGTGGACTGGACTCAGGCCCCAGGAAGAGTGGAAAAATACCAAGTTGTGTATTACCCCGCCAGAGGCGGGAAACCGGAGGAGGTAATGGGAGCGAATGGACGGACGGACAAACGGGAAGGCTGGGTGGAAGCCGATGGCCTCGACTTTGTCGATTCTGGAGATTTTCAAACTCTTAAAGCCAACATGCCGGCCAACTTGGTAGGATGGGGAGGGAGAGAAGTGACCCGTGGCTCTTTGAGATCAGGATCCCTGTTTGGAGTATGCCTGAGCTCAATTTCTTAGAAAGAAGCAGCGTGTGGCCTAGCGGAAAGAGCCCAGGCCTGGGACTCAGAGGACCTGCTTTCTAATCCAGGCTCTGCCACTTGCCCATTGTGTAAACTTGGCTAATCATTTTGCTTCCAAGGGCCTCAGTTTCTTCATCTGTAAAATGGGGATTAAATCCTACTCCCTCCTACTTAGACTGAAAGGGCTCCGCCACATGTCTGCTGTGTGACCTTGGGCAAATCACTTAACTTCTCTGAGCCTCAGTTACCTCATCTGTAAAATGGGGATTAAGACTGTGAGCCCCACGTGGGACAAACTAATCACCTTGTATTCCCCCCAGCGCTTAGGACAGTGCTTTGCACATAGTAAGCACTTAACAAATGCCATTATTATTATTATTAAATGGGATTGTGTCCAACCTGATTAACACTGTATTAACCCCAGCACTTTGTACATTGCTTAGCACCTAGAAAGTACTTAAAAATGCCACCACTTATAATTGCTACTGTCAGTGGCACGGGGAATGAGGTGTTAGGATTTGTCCTTTTTCGGTGGACAGGGTTTCGCTTAAGGTAATGAATCCTCTAAGGGAGATGAACCTTCTCTATGCCAAATAAACAATTTCTCCTTATAATAATAATACTAATAGAAACTTTGGTATCCGTTAAGCATTTACTATGTGCCAGACACTGTACTGACCACTGCAAAGCTGGTTATACAAGCAAGCAAATTGGGTTGGACACAGTCCCTGTCCCACAAAGGGTTCACAGTCTCAATCCCCATTTTACAGATGAGGTAACTGAGGCCCAGAGAAGTGAAGTGACTTGCCCAAAGTGGCACAGAAGACAAGTGGTGGAGGAGGGATTAGAACCCATGACCTGCTGACTTCCAGGACTGTGCTCTATCATCCACTACACCATGCTGCTCCCTTATTCCTAACCAGTGACCAGATTCAGCTGCTGGATTTGATGCTTTTGGGAACTTCTCCTATAATAGAATCTGGATGCTCCAAATTCTTCTGCCACTCCATTGGACACAGTCCAGGATGTGGAATTCCCTAACCTTGCCTGGAGAAGGGTTTAATGGGGAAGGAACAAAGAGACTGCTGACAGCCGAGTCCCCTATGCACTGATGAAGATGTCCATTCCAGCTTGAAATTTCAGGGTCAAAATGTACCCCTACTTCTCAGTTCCCCATTCAGAGATGAGTAAAAGCATTTAATCAATCAAAGGCATTTATTGAGTGCTTACTGTGTCGGAGCACTGTTCTAAATGCTTGAGAGAGTTTAATAGAACAGACTTCGTAGACAAGGTTCCCTGTGAGCAGGTAACTTACAGTCTAGAGGACTGTATCTTCCATTTTTGTTGAACTCTTCCAAATGCCCAGTAATAATAATAATAATTATAGTATTAAGCACTTACTATGTGCCAGGCACTGTACTAAGCCCTGGAGTGGATACAAGCAAATCAGGTTGGACACAGCATTTGTCCCATGTGGGGCTCACAGATTCGATCCACATTTTACAGATGAGGTAACTGAGGCCCAGAGAAGTGAAGTGACTTGCCCAAGGTCACACAGCAGACAAGTGATGGAGCCGGGATTAGAACCCACGAACTTCTGACTCCTAGTCCTGTACACTATTATCCATTAAGCTATGGTTTCATCTTTCTTTCCCATCCATGTGGATCGCAACAAAGCTGGAAGGATGGCTTGGAATTATCTTGTTGCCCTGTATTTCTTCAGGTGAAATATTGAAGGGAGCCCTACATCTAAGGCAGTCTCGCTTTCATGGTGGGGGTGGTCAATCTTTTTAAATTAGTGCCATTTAAGGGTGTTTTCTTTTTAAGTCACCGTAGGTGAGGTTGCATCGATCTGCTGCATTAAATATTAAATCACGGTCAAAGAAATCAGTTCTTGCCTTTTTCTCCATGTCGTCCTCCAAACAGGTGTTTGTGGATGGAACTGAATCCACTGCCGTGTTGAAAAACTTGATGTCTCTCACCGAATACCAGATAGCAGTGTTTGCCATCTATAACAATTCTGCCAGCGAAGGTCTTCGTGGGTCTGAAACCACACGTATGTATTTCATTCCTCTTCTCACCCTTTTGTAGCACCATTTGTTCCTATCATTTCAGAGGACTTTCTACTGACCTCTGAAATGTTATCTTGTTGTACCACTAGATTTGTGTATGTGTGTGTGTGTGTGTAATAGGATAGGGAGTTGGTAGCAGTAGGAAGAGAATAGATTTTTGATATTGTAATTGAAATGCTCATAATAAAACTAAAAATATTTTTAGCACTGATGCTAAAACAGGGAACCTTGTCTACCAAGTCTGTTCTATTAAACTCTCTCAAGCATTTAGAACAGTGCTCTGCACACAGTAAGCACTCAATAAATGCCATTGATTGATTAAATGCTTTTACTCATCCCTGAATGGGGAACTGAGAAGTAGGGGTACATTTTGACCCTGAAATTTCAAACTGGAACGAACATCTTCATCAGTTTAGCAAAAAACTGTGGCACTTTTTAAAGCCCTTACTGTATACCAAGCACTATACAAAGCGCTGGGATAGGTAGGAGATTATCAGGTTGGATTATCAATCAAGTAATCAATCAATGGTATTTATTGAGCACTTTGCACACGGTAAGTGCTCAAAAAATGTAACTAAATGAGTGAGTGAATGAATGAGCAATTACTCTGCGCAGAGTGCTGTATTAAGGGTTTGGGAGAGTTGGTAGATATGTTCCCTGCCCACAGTGAGCCTACAGTCTAGAGGGGGAGGCAGATGTTAATATAGTGTAGCCTTCAGCCCGCTTAAGGTGCTCTGCGGATGGCTGGTTGGATGGATGAGCTAAACCGCTTGACATCTGTTTTCACCCCAGTTGCCTTGCCCCTGGTGTCCCACCTCACGCTGTACGAGGTGACACAGAACAGCCTGCGGGCCAAGTGGAGCCAAGTTCCCGGGGCCTCCGGTTACCTGGTCCTGTATGCCCCTCTCACCTATGGCCTGGCTGGGGACGAGAAAGAGGTAATGCTGTTGGATGCCGGATTCTCGGGGTGCAGGGAGCTTGGGATCACCCCCACCCCCCTGCCCTGGCTGTACCGCTTGGTGCATCTTTGCGGTTGCGGGTTGGTCCCATGGTGACAAATGCGGAGAACAGGTTTGGGACCCTGGTGGGAAGCCACAAGCCTTCACTGCCGGAAGTGGTGGCTAGAAACGAGAAAATAAGCTCTCACGTGGAGCTTTGGCAGGCCCATTCTGAATTATAACAATGATAATAATAATTGTGGGTTTTTTAATAGCATTTATTAAGCGCTTACTATGTGCAAAGCACTGTTCTAAGCACTGGGGAGGTTACAAGGTGAACAGGTTGTCCCACGTGGGTCTCACGGTCTTAATCCCCATTTTACAGATGAGGGAACTGAGGCACAGAGAAGTTAAATGACTTGCCCAAAGTCATATAGCTGACATTTGTTAAGCATAACGATAATTGTGGTATTTGTTAAGCACTTACTATGTGCCAGGCACTGAACAAAGCATTCATTCATTCATTGTCGTATTTATTGAGCGCTTACTGTGTCCAGAGCACTCTACTAAGTGCTTGGGAAGTGCAATTATGTAACAGATAGACACATTCCCTATCCAACACGGGCTCACAGTCTTGAAAGGGGAGACAGACAACAAAACAAAACATGTAGACAGGTGTCAAAGTCATCAGAACAAATAGAATTATAATAATAATGTTAATAATGGCATTTATTAAGCGCTTACTATGTGCAAAGCACTGTTCTAAGCGCTGGGGAGGTTACAAGGTGATCAGGTTGTCCCACGGGGGGCTCACAGTGTTCATCCCCATTTTCCAGATGAGGTAACTGAGGCACAGAGAAGTGCAGTGACTTGCCCAAAGTCACCCAGCTGACAGCTGGCAGAGCCGGGATTTGAACCCATGATCTCTGACTCCAAAGCCCATGCTCTTTCCACTGAGTCACGCTGCTTCTCAAATTAAAGCTATATGCACATCATTAACAAATAAATAGAATACTAAATATGTACCAGTAAAATAAATAGCACTGGGGTGGATACAAGCAAATTCTGTTGGATGCAGTTCTGCCCCATTTGGGGCTCTTGGTCTCAATTCCCATTTTAAAGATGAGGTAACTGAGGCCCAGAGAAGTGATGTGACTTGCCCAAGGTCACACAACAGACAAGTGGTGGAGTCAGGATTAGCACCCATGACCTTCTGGCTCCCAGGCATGGATGCTATCCACTACTCCATGCTGCTTCTCAAAAATATATTTGCAAAGGTCAAGGAGTCTGATTCCAAGGTCCCATGGGCTCAGGAAGGGATTGGGAATCGTGATTTGGGCTCCTTTATTTCAGAATTGAAGGTGGTGTGTCTGTTGGCCCAGAATGGTTGGGAGGCTTGGGGTTAGAGTTACAGCTGGGACCCCTGACAGTCTCTGCTTAGCAGAAACTGCAGAAGCGCGTGGTGAAAGGCCCACGATGTCAGGCTCCCGGCTGACAATCAATCAATCAATCGTATTTATTGAGCACTTACTGTGTGCAGAGCACTGTACTAAGCACTTGGGAAGTACAAGTTGGCGACATGTAGAGACAGTCCCTACCCAACAGTGGGCTCACAGTCTAGAAGGGGGAGACAGAGAACAAAACCAAACATACTAACAAAATAAAATAAATAGAATAGCTATGTACAAGTAAAATAAATAAATAGAGTAATAAATATGTACAAACAGATATACATATATACAGGTGCTGTGGGGAAGGGAAGGAGGTAAGATGGGGGGATGGAGAGGGGGACGAGGGGGAGATGAAGGAAGGGGCTCAGTCTGGGAAGGCCTCCTGGAGGAGGTGAGCTCTCAATAGGGCCTTGAAGGGAGAAGAGAGCTAGCTTGGCGGATGGGCAGAGGAAGGGCATTCCAGGCCCTGGGGATGACATTGGCTGGGGGTCGATGGCGGGACAGGCAAGAACGAGGCACGGTGAGGAGATTAGCGGCAGAGGAGCGGAGGGTGCGGGCTGGGCTGGAGAAGGAGAGAAGGGAGGTGAGGTAGGAGGGGGAGAGGTGATGGACAGCCTTGAAGCCCAGGGTGAGGAGTTTCTGCCCGATGCGCAGATTGATTGGTAGCCACTGGAGATTTTTGAGGAGGGGAGTAACACGCCCAGAGCATTTCTGGACAAAGACAATCCGGGCAGCGGCATGAAGTATGGATTGAAGTGGGGAGAGACACGAGGATGGGAGATCAGAGAGAAGGCTGATGCAGTAGTCCAGACGCGATAGGACGAGAGCTTGAACGAGCAGGGTAGTGGTTTGGATGGAGAGGAAAGGGCGGATCTTGGCAATGTTGCGGAGCTGAGACCGGCAGGTTTTGGTGACGGCTTGGATGTGAGGGGTGAATGAGAGAGCGGAGTCGAGGATGACACCAAGGTTGCGGGTTTGTGAGACGGGAAGGGTGGTAGTGCCGTCAACAGAGATGGGAAAGTCAGGGAGAGGGCAGGGTTTGGGAGGGAAGACAAGGAGTTCAGTCTTTGGACATGTTGAGTTTTAGGTGGCGGGCAGACATCCAGATGGAGATGTCCTGAAGGCAGGAGGAGATGCGAGTGTGGAGAGAGGGGGAGAGAGAGCAGGGGCAGAGATGTAGATCTGACAGTTAGCATTACTATTCTATTAGTAATTAGTTATTAGTGTTAGTATTCTAATTCACTTGATTTTTATAGCAATGTCTCAGGGAATTTAATTGTCACCCTACCAAGTTAGGTAAGGGTGAAAGGGACAGAGATGAAGGAAACGAAAGGCTGATCCTGGTGGGGCTGTAGGGCTGATTACTGACCCTGACTGCTGAAACGCTCATGGGACCAGAGCCAGAGAACCACTGTCATGGCTCTAGAATCATACGGATGATTCAGTGATTAATAATACTAATACTAACTCTCCAATGCTTGGACAGTTGGAGATCTAGAGGGCTGGAACTGGTCCTTCTTTACCTGCCCTTGAAAGAGAAGCACTGTGGCTCAGTGGCTTAAAGCATACGCTTGGGAGTCAGAAGGACCTGGGTTCTAATCCCCGCTCTGCCACATTCATTCATTCAATCATATTTATTGAGCACTTACTGTGTGCAGAGCACTGTACTGTTTGGGAAAATACAGCACAACAATAAACAGTGACGTTCCTTCCCTACAGAGAGCTCACAGTCTAGAGATGAGCTCAAATGTCTGCTGTGACCTTGGGCAAGTCACTTCACTTCTCTGGGCCTCAGTGACCTCATCTGTAAAATGGGGATTAAGAGTATGAGCCCCCTGTGGGACATGGACTGTGTCCAACTTGCTTGTCTTGAATCTACTCCAGAGCTTAGAACAGAGCTTGGCACCTAGTAAGCACTTAACAAGTACCATAATTATTCATTATTATCTGCCTCACGCTGAATCCGCCCCGTCATTCTAGAGCCATGACAATAGTTCTCCAGCTCTGGCCTCATGAGGGTTTTAGCAGTCAGGGTCAGTAATCAGCCCTTCAGCCCCACCAGGATCAGCCTTTCATTTCCTTCAGCTCTGTCCCTTACACCCTGACCTAACTTGGGTGGCGATTAAATTCCCTATGAGACATTGCTATAAAAATCAAGTGAATTAGAATACAAATAGGGGCAGGGGATGCACTTACTGTGTGCAGAGCACTGTACTGTTTGGGAAAATACAGCATAGCAATAAACAGTGATGTTCCCTCCCTACAGAGAGCTCACAGTCTAGAGACGAGCTCAAATGTCTGCTGTGACCTTGGGCAAGTCACTTCACTTCTCTGGGCCTCAGTGACCTCATCTGTAAAGGGGGGATTAAGAGTATGAGCCCCCTGTGGGACATGGACTGTGTCCAACTTGCTTGTCTTGAATCTACTCCAGACCTTAGAACAGAGCTTGGCACCTAGTAAGCGCTTAACAAGTACCATAATTATTCATTATTATCTGCCTCACCCTGAATCCTCCCCATGATTCTAGAGCCATGACAATGGTTCTCCGGCTCTGGCCTCATGAGGGTTTTAGCAGTCGGGGTCAGTAATCAGCCCTTCAGCCCCAGCAGGATCAGTCTTTCATTTCCTTCAGCTCTGTCCCTTACACCCTTACCTAACTTGGTAGGGTGACGATTAAATTCCCTATGAGACATTGCTATAAAAATCAAGTGAATTAGAATACTAATAAGGGGCAGGGGATGACTATCCAGTATATGGGTTATATGCAGCTCCAATCTTTTCCTCCTTCTTATAGTTCAAACGGCCTTTGCACATTTTGGCAGCCTTCCCCTGTCAAGAAGGAAGAGATTCAAGCTAGGCTTTAGGATTTGATGATGATGGTATTTGTTAAGCGCTTACTATGTGCAAAACACTGTTCTAAGCGCTGGGGAGGTTACAAGGTGATCAGGTTGTCCCACGGGGGGCTCACAGTCTTAATCCCCATTTTACAGATGAGGTAACTGAGGCACAGAGAGATTAAGTGACTTGTCCAAAGTCACACAGCTGACAGTTGGCGGAGCCAGGATTTGAACCCATGACCTCTGACTCCAAAGCCCGGGCTCTTTCCACTGAGCCATGCTGCTTACCTTGTATCTATCCCAGCACTTAGAGCGAGCCCTTGACAAATACCATAATCATCATCAAAGCAGCGTGGCTCAGTGGAAAGAGACAGGGCTTTGGAGTCAGAGGTCATGGGTTCAAATCCCGGCTATGCCAATTGTCAGCTGTGTGACTTTGGGCAAGTCACTTAACTTCTCTGTGCCTCAGTTACCTGAGTTACCTCATCTGTAAAATGGGGATTAAAACTGTGAGCCTCCCATGAGACAACCTGATCACCTTGTTACCTCCCCAGCACTTAGAACAGTGTTTTGCACATAGTAAGCATTTAATAAATGTCATTATTATTATTATTAATAATAAGACAATCAGGTTGTTCCATGTGGGGCTCACAGCAGCATGGCTCAGTGGAAAGAGCCCGGGCTTGGGAGTGTGAGGTCGTGGGTTTTAATCCCGGCTCTGCAACCTGTCAGCTGTGTGACTTTGGGCAAGTCATTTAACTTCTCTGTGCCTCAGTTACCTCATCTGTAAAATGTGGATGAAGACTGTGAGCCCCAGGTGGGACAACTTGATTACCTTGTCTCTACCCCAGCACTTAGAACAGTGCTTGGCACATAGTAAGTGCTTAACAAATACCAACATTATTCATTTTATTTAATCCCCATTTTCCAGATGAGATAACTGAGGCCCAGATAAGTTAAGTGGCTTGCCCAGCAGACATGTGGCAGAGCTGGGATTAGAACCCATGTCCTCTGATTCCCAAGCCTGTGCTGTTTCCACTAAGCCATGCTGCTTCACCTGATTTATGGGGATTTTGTCCATCTATGATTTCTCTTTCTTTCTTCTCCCTCTACTCCCTTTCTCATCCCCTCCCTATACATTCTTCCCTCATCTCCTGCTTTCTCCCCCTTCCTCATTTCCCTCTCCCTCATTCCCCCTCCCTGATTCCCCATCTCTCATTCCCCTTCCCTCTCCCCCACCTTTATCTCTCCCACCTTTCACTTCCCCTTTCTCTACCCTCTCCCTTCCCTCCCTCACCCCCTCCACTCCTTCCCCCTCCCCCTTTCCCCTCCCTTTCCTCATCTCCCCTTCCCTCTTCCCCCTTCTCCCATCACACCCTTATCCTCTCCCCTTCCCTCCCCTCCTCTCTCTCCTTCTCCCTTTCCCTCTCTCTACTCTCTCCCCTTCCCTCTCTTCCTCTCCTCCATTAACAAAGATCACAGAATGAGTTGATTTTTCCAAGCATCCCCATGGGGTAGATGGCACCATCAATGCCATTTTACAGGAGAGATACAGGTAGGCCCGTCTTGCCAAAGGTTCTGTCATCATGGGGGGCAGAGGTAAGGTCCGAGTTCAAATTCTACTTGCCTGCTCCATCCCCAGAAGTAAAAAGGGATGTTTATTTCTGCTTTGCCTATTATTCAGCCCTAATATATTAGTAACTGGGCTGTGCTTTATTAACGCTTTTCTTTTCAGATGAAAATTGGAGAGACCATTACAGATATTGAATTGACTGGACTATTGCCTGATACGGAATATACAGTCACAGTTTATGCCATGTTTGGTGAAGAGGCAAGTGATCCAGTCACAGGACAAGAAATAACATGTAAGTAATATGCTATGGTACTCTCCCAACCACTTAGTTCAGTGTTCTGCACCCAGTAAGCACTTAATAAATACCACTGATTGACTGTTAGTACATAATCACTTACACATGATGTCTCCAAAATCCAAGTGTTATTTCTCAGTTGGTTTTTTGGGGTTTTTTGGTATTTGTTAAACCCTTTCTATGTGCTGTGTGCAAAGCACTGGGGTAGATACAAGCTAATGAGGTTGGACACAGTCCCTATCCCACATGAGGCTCACAGTCTTCATCCCCATTTTACAGATGTGGTAACTGAGGCACTGAGAAGTAAAGTACTTGCCCTTCTCCCTTTCCCTCTCTCTACTCTCTCTCTCTCTCCCCTTCCCTCTCTTCCTCTCCTCCATTAACAAAGATCACAGAGTGAGTTGATTTTTCCAAACATCCCCATGAGGTAGATTGGCACCGTCAATGCCATTTTACAGGAGAGATACAGGTAGGCCCGTCTTGCCAAAGGTTCAGGCACTGGGGGCAGAGGTAAGGTCAGAGTTCAAGTTCTACTTGCCTGCTCCATCCCCAGAAATAAAAAGGGGTGTTTATATCTGCTTTTCATTTTACAGATGTGGTAACTGAGGCACTGAGAAGTACAGTACTTCCCTAAGATCACACAGCAGACAAGTGCCGGAGGTGGGATTAGAACCCAGGTCCTTCTGACCCCCAGGCCCGTGCTGTATCCACTAGGCCAAGCTGCTTCTCTGCCATAATTAATATCAGAAGATGACTGATTAGGGGATAGAAAGATTTTCCTCCTTAAAGACCAGGCTTGCAGGGGCTGGCTTAATTGGGACGCTGATATTCTCCTTGATAACAGAGCATCCAGAGTAATATTCACATTTCTGTCTCAAAGTTATAGAGACAAAACCTGTTGCCTGGGAAAGCTTAAATAGGCCCAGGTTAGCTCAGTCAGCTTTTAATTTTAAAAGCGACTGATTGGAATCAATAATCCCTTGCACAGAGGACTATAGTTTTCCTCCACTACCAGTGTATGTCTTGGAAAGAAAGTTATTGATGAAACCTTCCCCTGAACCTCTATCCATGGGGGAGGAATTAGATCACCTTGCGGCGTATTTCCAACCAAAAGAAAGTCTGCGGGTCAGATCATGCTGGGCTTAAAAAGGAGCACAAAGACATGGTTATTGACCCAACTGTTCCCACTCTGACCTCTGCAGTGCCTGCCAGTGCAGAGAGGAACTTGCGGCTTTCGGACATCAGCCACAATAGTGCTCGAGTAACATGGGACCCTGATCCTGAAGCAACTAATGGCTACCGGATTAAGTATGGCAAGCCCGATGGGACAGAGACCAATGAGGTAAGTGGTGAAAGAAAAAATAAGAGCATAATGAGGATTTGGAGGGCTGATATACTTTCAAGAAGACGGCCTGGTGTAGTGGGAAGAGCATGGGAATGGGAATCCAGAGATTTGGTTCTTATTCCAACTCTGTACCTGGCCACCTGGGTGAACCCAGGCGAGTCACTGAATATGTCTTGGCTTCAGTCTCTTCTTTTATAAAATGGGGATGATGACTGCCTCTTCCTACCTCACGGGACTGTTGGGAGAACAAAATATGATGGATTAGGTGAAGACTGCCTTGGGGAAATGAATCAGAGCCTGACTATAAACTCCCTGATGGCAGGGATCATCTCTACTTATGCTATTGTACTCTCCCAAATGCTCTCCCAGTGCTCTGCTCACAGCGTTCAATAAGTACCATGATGGATTGATCAGTCCTGGAAAGATTGTACTGCTTTCTAATCTGTCTCTCTTCCACTTTGCAAGTCTTAAATGGAATTAGAGAGAACAATCTGACCATTAGGATTGCTTAACCCTGGTGGTTATGGCCCTCCCTTCATGGGGAAATCATTTAAACTGGGATGGGTATGCAAACTCTCATTTTGTTCCAAGTGATGATGAAGAAACCCTGGTCCATAAAGTCCCTAAGAAGTTGCTTAATAAATACTGCCAAATCCATATACGGCAGCAAAAACCTGCTGCGTGGGAAAATGAAATAGGCACAAGTTGACTCAGTCAGCCTTTAATTTTAAAAGTGGCTGATTGGAATGAATAATCCCTTACAAAGAGGACTCTAGTTTTCCACTGTTACCAGTGCATGTCTTGGAAAGAAAGTAATTGATAATAATAATAATAATTGTGGTGTTGTTAAGCCCTTACTATGTGCTAAGCACTGTTCTAAGCACTGGGGTAGATACAGGGTAATCAGGTTGTCCCACGTGGGGCTCAAACTTTTAATCCCCATTTTACAGATGAGGTAACTGAGGCACAGAGAAGTTAAGTGACTTGCCAAAGGCCACACAGCAGACAAGTGGTGGAGATGGGATTAGAACACACGTCCTCTGACTCCCAAGCCTGTTGTTCTTTCCTCTAAGCCATGTTGCTTCTCCTTTCCCTGAACCTCTATCCATGAATCTATTGTATAGATTCATTTCATGCATGCCCGTCTCTCCTATCAGACTATAAGATCCTATAAGTAGGGCAGGGATCAGATCTTGTAGTCTTATTTTATGCTCCCAAGCACCCAGTGAGTGCTCTGTGCATGGAAGTGACTCAGAACTGGGGCTGTGCCTCTTGGAGAAGGTGGATTTTCAGAAGATTTTCTAGGTGTGTCTGGTGGATCTGAACTGGGAGGGGAGTCCCAGGTTGGGGGGCGGGAAAGGGGAGGAGGCTGGGAACATGGTATCGGAGGAGCGAAAGTCAATTGTGTATGAGGGGCAGTTAGGAGGTGTCCATTCCTTCATTCAGTCGTATTTATTGAGCGCTTACTGAGTGCAGAGCACTGTACTAAATGCTTGGGAAAATACAGTATAGCAGTAAGGAGAAACAATCCCTGCCCACAACGAGCTCGCAGTCTAGAGGGGGGAGACAGACAGCAATATAAATAAATAAAATGATAGATAGAAACATAAGTGCCGTGGAGTGGGGAGAAGGGGGGAAGAACAAAGAGAACAAGTCAGGGTGATGCAGGAGGGAGTGGAAGATGAAGAAAAGTGGGGCTTAGTCTGGGGAGGCCCATTGCTTCCCAGTACTAGACTGTAAGCTAGTTGTGGGCAGGGAATGTGTCTGTATATTGTTGTATTCACCCAAGCACTTAGTACAGTACTGTGCACACTTACTGTACACTTAGTACAATACTGTGCTCAATAAATATGATTAATTGACTGACTGACTGAATCCCCCGGCCTCTGGGGCTGCCAGCCCTCCATGGACAGAGAAGCTGCTCCGGCAGGGGCAGGAGAAAAGAGTGTCTAGTGTGGCTGAGGAGCAGGTCGACCACTGGGGATGCGGGCGGAGGGACACAGGTGCCAGGCCGGTCCCAGGTGGCATCATACAACTGGCAGATAGCAATCATAGGTGTGCAATGCCATGTTGGGTCACAATTCAACCCTTTCTATTAGGGATTGGTAGATCCAATAGGACGCCTAGACAAATTTGTAAACTAAGCAAATGTCTCTTATGCAATGGGACCCTCGTTGTGCCCCCCAAAATAATAATATTAATAATTTTGGTAGTTAAGTGCCTACTATGTGCCAGGCACCGTACTAAGCGCTGGGGTGGATACAAGCAAATCGGGTTGGACAGAGTCTCTGTCCCTCAAAGGGCTCATAGTCTCATTACGCATTTTACAGGTGAGGTAACTGAGGCAAAGAGAAGTGAAGTGTTTTCACAAAGGCCACAAAGCAGACAAGTGGCAGAGCTGGGATTAGAACCCAGGTCCTTCTGACTCAGGTCTGTGCTCTATCCACTTGTCTTATGCCGTCGAGTCGTCTCCAACCCATAGCGACACCATGGACATCTCTCCCAGAACACCCCACATCCATCTGCAATCGTTCTGGTAGTGTAAGCAGCGTGGCTCAGTGGAGAGAGCATGAGCTTTGGAGTCAGAGGTCCTGGGTTCAAACCCTGGCTCTGCCAATTGTCAGCTGTGTGACTTTGGGCAGGTCACTTAACTTCTCTGTGCCTCAGTCCCCTCATCTGTAAAGTGGGGATTAATACTGTGAGCCCCCGGTGGGACAACCTGACCACCTTGTAACCTCCCCAGCACTTAGAACAGTGCTTTGCACATAGTAAGTGCTTAATAAATGCCATTATTTTTATTATTATTATCCATAGAATTTTTTTAGTAAAAATACGGAAGTAGTTTACCACTGCCTCCTTCCACTCAGTCAACTTGAGTCTCCGCCCTCGACTCTCTCCCATGCTGCTGTTGCCCAGCACAGGTGAGTTTTGTCCTGAGTCGCTATGGATTGGAGACGACTCGAAAGCATAAAACAAGACTATAAGCTCCTCCCCTGGACTGTAAGGTCCTTGTGGGCAGGGATCTTCTACCGACTCTATTGTTTTGCACTTTCCCAAGCACTTAGCATAGTGTCCCGCACATAGTAAGAACTCAATAGTACTGATTTAATTAAACCTGGCTCTCACACTTGTCTGCTCCCTCCCCAGTTCCTAATAGCTCTTCTGCCATCTCTAAACTTGGAGCAATAGCCTAGTGGATAGGGCATGAGCCCGGGATTCAGAAGGCCCTGCTTTCTAATCCCATCTCTGCCACTTGTCTGCTGTGTGACCTTGGTCAAGTCACATCATTTCTCTGTGCCTCAGTTACCTGGGGATTAAAGCGGGAGCCATATGTAGGACTGGAACTGTGTCCAACCCAATTACCTTATATCTACCTCAGTGCTTAGTATAGTGCCTGGCACGTAGTAAGCACTTAAGAAATACCACAATTATTATTATTAAGTCCCAAATATATATATATATATATATATATATATATATAAATGACTGCTTTAATAAACGATCAGTCTTTTTGAGTTGTAGTTGTATTTCTATTTCCCCTATAGGCTCTAAGCTCATTAGGGCAGTCCTTTAGACTGTCAACTCGTTGTGGGCAGGCAATGTGTCTGTTATTATTTGGCACTCTCCCAAGCATTTAGTATAGTGCTTTGCACACAGTCATCACTCAAATAAGATTACATGAATGAATGGACCGAGTCTGCTAATTTGGGTGTATTGTACTCTACCAAGGGCTTAGAATAGTACTCTGCACATAGCACTCAATGAATACCACTGACTGCTCGATTGTAGCATCACCTGTCAGCCAACAAGGCTTCAGAAAATTAGGACACGAGTGTGGTTTCCTGCATTTTGGGGAAATGAAATACCTACTGTGACTTCCTGTAAACTGCAAGCTTCTTGTGGGCAGGGAACATGCCTAATTATAATAATTATTATTGTATTTGTGAAGTGTTTACTATGTGTCAAACATTTTCTAAGTGCAGGGGTAGATAATAATAATAATAATAATGGCATTTATTAAGCACTTACTTTGTGCTAAGCACTGTTCTAAGCGCTGGGGAGGTTCCAAGGTGATCAGGTTGTCCCACGGGGATTTCACAGTCTTAATCCCCATTTTACAGACGAGGTAACTGAGGCACAGAGAAGTTAAATGGCTTTTCCAAGGTCACACAGCTGACAAGTGGTGGAGCTGGGATTCAAACCCATGACCTCTGACTCCCAAGCCCGTGTTCTTTCCACTGACCCACGCTGCTTCCCCAAACATGTCCAATTATAATCATTATTATTGTATTTGTGAAGTGTTTACTATGTGTCCAGCGCTTCGAGCTGTGCTTTGCACATAGTAAGTGCTTAATAAATGCCATTATTATTGTTATTATTATGTCAAACATTTTCTAAGTGCAGGGGTACATAATAATAATAATAATGATGGCATTTATTAAGCACTTACTATGTGCAAAGCACTGTTCTAAGCCCTGGGGAGGTTACAAGGTGATCAGGTTGTCCCACGAGGGTTTCACAGTCTTAATCCCCATTTTACAAATGAGGTAAGTGAGGCACAAAGAAACTAAGTGACTTGCCTAAAGTCACACAGCTGACAGTTGGCGGAGCCGGGATTTAAACCCATGACCTCTGACTCCAAAGCTCTTTCCACTGAGCCACGACAAGTTAATCAGGTTGGCACAGTTCCTGTCCCACATGGGGCTCACAGTCTAAGTAGGAGGGAGAACAGGTATTGAATCCTATTTTATAGATGAGGCAGCATGGCTCAGTGGAAAGAGCATGGGTTTTGGAGTCAGAGGTCATGGGTTTGAATCCCGGCTCTGTCACATGTCTGCTGTGTGACCTTGGGCAATTCACTTAACTTCTCGGAGCCTCAGTTAACTCATCTGTAAAATGGGGATGATGACTGTGAGCCCCATGCGGGACAGCCTGATCACCTTGTATCCCCCCAGCGCTTAGAACAGTGCTTTGCACATAGTAAGCGCTTAACAAATGCCATTATTATTATTATTATGAGGAAACTGAGAGACAGAGAAGTTAAATGACTTGCCCAAGGTCACACAGTGGGCAAATGGCAGAGTCGGGATTAAAACCCAGGTCCTCTGATTACCAGGCCCAGGCTCTTTCTGTTAAGCAATGCTGTTCCTCTATCAACTCCATGGCATTGCACCCTCCCAAGTGCTTGATACAGTGCTCTGCGTACGGTAAGTGCTCAATAAATACCACTGATTGTTTGATTCTGGTCTCTGCAGGTGGATGTTGACCTTGTTTCGACCTATGTTTTGGAAGGACTGGACCCCCTCACTGAATATAGCATTGTTATTTTCTCCCTTGACGATGAAGGAGAGTTGGAGCCACTGATTGACCGGTTTACCACAAGTAAGTTCTCGTTCATGTCCCGGGGCCCCCAGGCACCACTGTGACTTACCCTTCCTCCTTTTGGGATTAAGGGCCAGGGTCATCACTAGGGTCTCTCCATGCTGGTAAAGTCCAAATGGGAACATTTCCTGTGTACTTTGACTTTTGCAGAGTGTGAAGGGGACTTGAGGGGGGAAGATCCTTTTGGAAATGGACAATTTTAGATTTTTTTAATGGAATTTAAGTGCTTACCATGTTCCTGGCACTGTACTAAGCTCTGGGGTAGGTACAAGCTGATCAGGTTGTATACAACCCATGTCCCATATGGGGCTCACAGTCTCAATCCCCATTTTACAGTTGAGGTAACTGAGGCCCAGAGATGTGAAGTGATTTGGCCAAGGTCACACAGCAGACACGTGGTGGAGCTGGGATTAGAACCCACATCCTTCCGACTCCAAGGCCTGGGCTAGCTCCATTAGGCCACGTGACGCTTCTGCCTCTTTTGACCATTCTCTCTCAAAGCTGAAATGTTCCACCCTGTGGAATGTATTATACACTTACTCTCTTCCTTTTCTCCTTCTGCCTGATTCTCTGCCATCACTTCTCCCAGGGCAGGGAGGTGAAAAGGGGTGGCCCCCACCCTGGACTTTGATCCCACCTTCTATCACCCTTGGGCCTCTTTCCTATGTCCCCTCCCTATGCTCCCTAAACACAATCTGTCCTCCAAGAGGCCTTTCTCCTCCAAGCAGCCTTCTCTGACTAAGCCCTCCTTTCCTCTCCCTTCTGCTTTGCCCCAACTTGCTCCTTTTATTCATCCCCCCTCCCAGCCCCACAGCACTTATGTTCATTCAGTCGTAATTATTGAGCGATTACTTTGTGCAGAGCACTGTACTAAGTGCTTGGGAAGTACAATTCAGCAACAAATAGAGACAATCCCTGCCTGTCTCCACCCTCCAGAGTGTGAGCTCATCGTGGGCAGGGAATGTGTTTACTGTTATATCGTACTCTCCCAAGTGCTTAGTACAGTCCTCTGCTCTGCTCAATAAATACGATTGATTGAAGGTAAGCTACAGTCTCTCTATTTCTTGGTGATTTCTCCCGTGGTGTTCATCTCTAATCCTCATTTTCCTCATCTGTAAAGTGGGGATAATGATTCCTTCCTCCCCATACCTCTCTGGGGATGTTGTGCAGGAGGGGTCAAGTGCTTGGGGAAGATAGAAGTTCTCTGCGACTGACCTGAGATCCAGGAAGAAGTGAGTCCATTAAGGAGATGACTTAGCAAAGCCTTGAACAGGTTCAAGTCACATGGCACAGGCTCATGTCTGGCTCATCCCACAGGTCCCCTGGCGCTGGGGTTTGACACACAGACTAGAATCAGCATGGCCCAGCAGAAAGAGCATGGGCCTGAGTTTCAGAGAACCTGGGTTTTAATTCCAGCTCTGGCAATTATTATTATTAATAATAATAATAATGATGACATTAAATGCTTACTATGTTCCAGGCACTGTACTAAGCGCTAGGGTGGATACAAATAGGGTTGGACACAGTTCCTGTCCCACATGGGGCTCACAGTCTCAATCCCCATTTTACAGATAAGTGAGGCCTAGAGAAGTGAAGTGACTTGCCCAAGGTCCCACAACAGACTAGTGGCAGAGCCGGAATTAGAACCCATGACCTTCTGAGTCCCCATGCTCAATCCACTGTGCTATGCTGCTTCTCAACTGCTTGCTGTGTGACCTTGGCCAAATCATCTCTGGGCCTGAGTTACCTCATCTGTATAATTTAATCCTCCTCCTTCCAATTTAGACTGTGAGCCCCCTGTGGGACAAGGTCTGTGTCCAACTTGTTTAATCTATATTTTCCGCTGTACTTAGTATAGCACAGTGCTTGACAAATAGTAAGTGCTGCGGTAATACTAATAATAATGAAGACCATTCATTCAGTCATATTTATTGAGCGCTTACTGTGTGCAGAGCACTGTACTAAGCGCTTGGGAAGTACAAGTGGGAATAGGTTCCAATGCTCTTCTGGTGACCTTCAGTCACTTCCCACTGCACCTAATTGGTTCTGAGGGGAACAAGCACCAGCATTTATTCATTTAATCGTATTTATTGAGTGCTTACTGTGTGCAGAGCACTGTACTAAGCGCTTGGGAGGTACAAGTCGGCAACATATAGAGATGATCCCTACCCAACAACAGGCTCAGCTGGGAATCTGCCCGATTGGAAGGAAGACTAGACCAGAACATAAGCGGCCAGTAACGGAGCCTCTCACTTCTAGAGATTGTCGAGTTGGGCTCCTGTGCATGGGTGATCATTTTTCCTGGTATTGTCGTCTCTTAGGCTCCTGGAACTCCAACTCCCAGAAGCAGCATTAGCCTAGTGGAAAGAGCACAGGCTGGGTGTCAGAGGAGCTAGGTTCTAATTCCAGCTTCGCCACTTGTCTGCTCCATGAACTTGGGCAAGTTATTTAACTTCCCTATGCTTCAGTTCTCTCATTTGTAAAATGGGAATTAAGACTGTGAGCCCTATGTGGGACATGGATGGTGTCCAACCTGATTAGCTTGTTTCAACCTCAGCACGTAATACAATATCTGCCCACTGTTGGGTAGGGACTGTCTCTATATGTTGCCAACTTGTACTTCCCAAGCGCTTAGTACAGTGCTCTGCACACAGTAAGCACTCAATAAATACGATTGATGATGATGATAGCGTGTAACAAAGAATGTGGGGGGAGAGGGGGAAAGCTCCAGGGACTGAGGCTTGGATTAGAGAATCAGCGTGGCTCAGTGGGAAAGAGCAAGGGCTTTGGAGTCGGAGGTCATGGGTTCAAATCCTGACTCCGCCAATTGTTAGCTGTGTGGTTTTGGGCAAGTCACTTAACTTCTCTGTGCCTCAGTTACCTCATCTGTAAAATGGGGATTAAGACCGTGAGCCCCCTGTGGGACAACCTGATCACCTTGGAACCTCTCCAGTGCTTAGAACGGTGCTTTGCACATAGTAAGCGCTTAATAAATCATCAATCGTATTTATTTATTGAGCACTTACTATGTGCAGAGCACTGTACTAAGCGCTTGGGAAGTACAAATTGGCAACATATAGAGACAGTCCCTACCCAACAGGGGGCTCACAGTCTAAAAGAGGGAGACAGAGAACAAAACCAAACATACTAACAAAATAAAATAAATAGAATAGATATGTACAAATAAAATAAATAAATAAATAAATAGAGTAAAAAAATATGTACAAACATATATACATATATACAGGTGCTGTGGGGAAGGCAAGGAGGTAAGATGGGGGGGATGGAGAGGGGGACAAGGGGGAGAGGAAGGAAGGGGCTCAGTCTGGGAAGGCCTCCTGGAGGAGGTGAGCTCTCAGCAGGGCATTGAAGGGAGGAAGAGAGCTAGCTTGGCGGATGGGCAGAGGGAGGGCATTCCAGGCCCGGGGGATGACGTGGGCCGGGGGTCGATGGCGGGACAGGCGAGAGCAAGGTACGGTGAGGAGATCAGCGGTGGAGGAGCGGAGGGTGCGGGCTGGGCTGTAGAAGGAGAGAAGGGAGGTGAGGTAGGAGGGGGCGAGGTGATGGAGAGCCTTGAAGCCCAGGGTGAGGAGTTTCTGCCTGATGCACAGATTGATTGGTAGCCACTGGAGATTTTTGAGGAGGGGAGTGATATGCCCAGAGCGTTTCTGGACAAAGATAATCCGGGCAGCATCCCGAATAATAAATGCCATCATTATTATTATTTGCCATTCAGCTAGCACACACTTCCAGTTCAGAAATGGCTTAGACTTGAACAGAGTGTTTTGAATGATTATGGAGGATGCTGGAGAGAAAATGGAGATCTTCTCCCCAGACCGTCCAGCCTTTTGGACCCTTCAACAATCATGGCACAATTATCCTCACCTGACCCGCTACTGCAGCCGACTGGTTTTGTTGTATTTTTGCCTTAAAACGAATCCCAAATCCCTCTAGACCATCGGCTCTTTGGGGGGAGGAAACGTTTCTCCTAATTCTGTTGTGGTGTACTGTCTCAAGCACTTAGTACAGTGCTCTGCGCAGAGTAAGCGCTCAATAAATACTACTATTGACGATGATGATTGCTTTGCAGAGCCAGCTCCAGCCCTCCGGCCCTTGAAAATCGATGCGATGTCAGCCAGCAGCCTGAGGGTTCGTTGGAGGCCCTTGCCTCCCGATGTGGCCCGGCAAAGGCTGATGTGGGTCCCGTTGGCTGGGGGAGAGGCCGAAGAGGTGAGCGGATGGTAACCCTCTCCGGGCTGTCATTTGTGGAAAAAGGCAGTTTCTCTTTGTCTCTGCCCATTTTGGGCCTCTTTTTGGTCTTCCCCAGAAGCTGCTTTAGGCTTGTGGAACTGAATTGAGGGGTTATGCGGGGAACATGGACATTAAGCCTGGCCTTCGAGACCTTCCCTAATTAAGCCCTCCTTTTCTCAGCTCCCTCTCCCTTTTGCATCATCTGGGCATTTGGTTCGGTGACCTTTGAGCGTTTGATTTTCGACCCACCTCAACCCCACAGCACTTACGTATACATCTTAAAATTATATATTATAAATTATTTATTCATATTAATGTCCCTCTACCCCTCTGGACTGGGCAGGGAATCTGTCTGCTAATTTTGTTGTGTTGTACTCTTCCAAGTGCTTAGTAATAATAATAATGATGGTATTCGTTAAGCGCTTACTATGTGCAAAGCACTGTTCTAAGCGCTGGGGGGATATGTGGCGGGTGGGAGGGGATGAGGCATTTAAAACCACCACCTAGTGGCTCAGGCTAACTTCTTCTTCTTCTTCTTCTTATGGGCAAGTCACTTAACTTCTCTGGGCCTCAGTTACCTCATCTGTAAAATGGGGATTAAGACTGTGAGCCCCATGGGACAACCTGATCACCTTGTAACCTTCCCAGTGCTTAGAACAGTGCTTTGCACATAGTAAGCGCTTAATAAGTGCCATTATTATTATTTATTTATTTTTGGTATTCGTTAAGTGCTTACTATGTGCAAAGCACTGTTCTAAGTGCTGCGATAGATACAAGGTGATCAGGCTGTCCCACGTGGGGCTCACAAGCCTAATCCCCATTTTACAGATGAGGTAACTGAGGCAAAGAGAAGTTGTGACTTGCCCAAAGTCACACAGCTGACAAGTGTCAGAGTCAGGACTAGAACCCATGACCTCTGAATTCCAAGCCCGGGCTCTTTCCACTGAGCCACGTTGCTTCTAGTACAGTGCTGTGCACGTGAGCCCGTTGTTGAGTAGGGACCGTTTCTATATGTTGTTGACTTGTACTTCCCAAGTGCTTAGTACAGTGCTCTGCACACAGTAAATTCTCAATAAATATGATTGAATGAATGAATAGTAAGTGCTCAATAAATATTTCTGATTGATTAAACAAACCCTGGGAATAATTTGGACAGTTTCTGGCTCTGGTTTTGTTTTTGTTTTTTCCCAATCTACTTATGGACAGGGAACTTGTCTAGCAACTCCGTTAAATTGTACTCTCCCAATCACTTGGTACCATTCTCTAAACTCTGTAAGGGCTCAAGAAATGTATTTGATTGACTGATAGATTTCCCCAGGGAGGTGAGGCAATTGCTGTCATTTTTAGGAAGAGTTGACATTTTGTACTATTTGAAAGGTCTTCAGGATTATTTGGGGATCTTGGGACTGGAGAGACTCAATTCTCTACAGTGGGGAGTCTATGTACCCGGTTTCTTCCTGGCCTAGGGCTTGATAGCCGCTGAACTGGCAATCAGATTGGCAGGCACTCATTGCTTTTTGTTCCAGTTCGAATGACTGGTGTCGAAGGTATAATGCCGTCCTTAACTGGTGATGAACTGCATTTCAGGTGATTTTGAAGGGACAGACGAATGTGCACATTATTGACGGCCTGCTACCCAATACCGAGTATCGAGTGTCACTGCTGGCCGTTTACAGTGATGACAGAGAGAGCAGTGTGGCAGCTGGAATCGGCACAACGCGTAAGTCATGATCCATAGCGGCCTTAATGGCTAAATGGTTAAACACATGCTTCAGATGGACTTCTTACATTGGGCTCCTTTTTAATTCTGAATATTTTACGGACCAGTTACCAAGCAACTGGAGAAACTTTTCCAACACGGGGCTCGATTATCAGGGCCCAAGAATAAGGAGTTGGCTACCACAGTGGGGAACTGGTACCAGACTGTCATTGACCCATAGCCTATGCTGTTTGGATCTTTTTCCATCTTGGATTTGTTGCCAGCCAGTTTGAGGCAGGATTCCAAATTGGAATCTCAAAGAATTTTTCCTTTAGAGATGAGTAAGAGAGTTAAAATATTTAGACTTTTTTTAACTTTATTGAAGCATTTCCCATTTTTCACTTTCCGAAGGGCTGGAAGGGCATTTTTTACGGTATTTGTTAAGTGCTTACTACTGAGTGCTGGGGCAGGTAAAAGTGAATGAGGTTGGACACAGTCCATGCCCCACATGGGGCTCAGTCTTAGTCTCCATTTTACAGATGAGGTAACTGTAAAGCTAGGTGACCATCATATCTTTTATTTATATTATTTGCTTTCCTAATCCTCAGTAGAGTGGTCTGCCCAAAGAAAGTGGATAAATACTGATGGTAAGTATGGTTACTGAAGAGGCAACTTCTTGCATATCCTGTGGCTATTCACCTTGTATCGCCTCACGGTGATAGAGAAGCATCGTGGCTTAGTGGATAGAGCACAATCCTGGGAGTCAGAAGGACCTGGGTTCTAATCCCTGCTCTGCCACTTGTCTGCTGTGTGACCTTGGGCAAGTCATTTCCTTGTGCCTTAGTTACCTCATCTGTAAAATAAGGTTTAAGTCTGTGAGCCTCACATGGGACAGGGACTGTATCTAACCCAATTTGCTTTACACTCCCCAGTACAGTACAGTACATTGTTCAGTGTCCGGCACGTAGTAAATGCTTAACAAATACCACAGTTTATTATTATTGTTTTATTTGTGCTGTGATTAGCATTCTTCTGGTTAAGGTTGCCAGCCAGCCATAAATTCCCACAAATGTGCCCATTGCCGCAACTGCTACCAAAAAGGCTGTAAATGTGCAACTTGTCCATAAAAATAATCTAAAATTGTTCATTTTGGAACCCCCCCCCTCCCCAATATTTTGATATATGTAAATATTGAATTGTGGGGTTTCGGGGGTGCCACTGTTCTGGTGCTTTTGGCAGCTCCTGTGGTGGGCACAAGTAGTAGTAGCATTATTTACTGAGCTCCCACTAGGTACAATATACAAAGTGCTGAGGACAGGCATAATAAATTCACAAGCGCTAGAGATGGCTGAAGGGTTTGTTCACTTTAGGGTGCTTGGGGATTAAACAGGGAAGGATTGTTGGAGGAGATGAGGACTGGCATTAATACATTCACAAGCGCTAGAGCTGGCTGATGGGTTTGTTCACTTTAGAGTGCATGGGGTTTAATCAGGGAAGGATTGTTGGAGGAGATGGGATTTTAGGAGAGTTTTGAAGGAGGAATGAATTGTCTGTTAGATTTGGAGATGGAGGAAGTAACAGGGGCTGGGGCAATGGTGTCAGTCGTCGGGGGAGAGAAGGAGGGGGAGGGAGGGAAGGAAGGAGGGGGAGGGAGGGAGAGAAAGAGAGAGAGGGAGAGAGAGAGAGAGAGAGGGAAAAGGAGAGAGAGAGAAAACACACAACAGAGCCAGGTACGGTTGGAAACTCAGCTTGGAAGGAACTAGGAGATTGAGTGAAGACTAACAGTAAAAAAAGAGCAGATAGGTAAGGTAGGATGAGTTGGAGGAGAGGTTTGAGGCCAAAACCCAAAACAATTTGAATTAACAGACAGCTTACAGACAGTTGGTAATCTTGATCAGAGAAGCAGCATGGCCTAGTTGATAGAGTGTGGGTCTGTGAGTCAGATGTACCTATGTTCTAATCATGGCTCTGTGCCATCTGCTGTGTGACCTCAGGCAAGTCATGTAGCTTCTCTGGGCCCCAGTTACCTCGTCTGTGAAATTCAGATTAAGAATGTGAGCCTCATGTGGAACAGGGACTGTGTCCAACCTGATTAACTTGGGACAACCTGATCACCTTGTATCCTCCCCAGTACTTAGAATAGTGCTTTGCACATAGTAAGCGCTTAACAAATGCCATCATTATTATTATTATTGTTATTATTATCAAGTTAAAAGAATAGTGCTCGGCACATAGTAAGGGCTTAACAAATACCATCATCATCATTACTATTATTATCTTGAATTGTGTTTGAAGCTTGACATCAACCTGGTGTTGTTCTCTGCTATTTTGTTTATGGTATTAGTTCAGCACTTACTATGTGCCAGACACTGTTGGGGTAAATACACGCTAATCAGGTTGAACACAGTCCATCTCCCACATGAGGCTCACAGGCTTAATCCCCATTTTACAGCTGAGGTAACTGAGGCACGGAGAGGTGAAGGGACTTGCCCAAGGTCACACGGCAGACAAGTCACAGAGCCAGGATTAGATCCCAGGTCCTTCTGACTTCCAGGCCTGTGCTCTATCCACTAGGCCATGCTGCCTCTCCCAAAAAGCATGCTGGCCTTTCTGCTTCATATTCTTTGCCCGCCAGTGCAAAGTGTTCATTCTTTCATTCATTCAGTCATATTTATTGAGCGCTTACTGTGTTCAAGCGCTTACTGTACTAAGTGCTTGGGAAGTACAACTCGGCAACATATAGAGACAGTCCCAACCCAACAACCGGCTCACAGTCTAGAAGGGGGAGACAGACAACAAAACAAAACAAAAGTCTTCTGCCTAGGTAGCAGAATTTAGTAGCAAATTTTGCTCCTCATGAATGGTTTGAATTATCAATCAATCAATGGTATTTACTGAGCATTTTTACTGTGAGCAGAATACTGTAGCAATGCTCCGGGACTTCCAGCAAGAACATCCCTAGGCCTCCTTGAGGTTTATTTTCATCTGGGCCAATGGACAGGCAACTGTTATCAAGCTTGCCATACATGATCAGAGATTAAACAATTTCCCAGACAAACACATGGTGCACCTGCAAAATACTTACACTCTCCTTAGCTCTGTATTAGGCAGAAAAAAGTAGGCGGAAGCTCCTTTCTCCCAGTTTTCCCCAATTAAATCTTCATTTCCCCTGCTCTCTATCCCTTCCGCATCAATCGACGATATCTGTTCACCTTTTGCTATGTTCAGAGCCCTGTATTAAGCACCTGATAGAGTACAATACAACAGTGTTGGGAGCCATGTTCCCTGCCCACAAGGAACGTACAGTCTAGAGGGTCGCCTATGCACCTAGATTACCTCCTCTGTCACATGGGGATTAAGACTGTGAGCCCCATGTGGGACATGGACTATCCAACATGATTAACTTGTATCTACCCCAGTGCTTAGTACAGTGCCTGGCACATAGTAAGCGCTTAACAAATACCGTAAAAGAAAATAAAATCAAAAAGAGTACTTGTAGAGAGTAAAGGACTTGATATTCACCACCCTGCTTAGTCCCACTGCACTTATGTACACATCTGTAATTTGTTTTAATGTCTGTCTCCTCTCCTAGACTGTAGTCTCTTTGTGGGCAGGGAACATGTCTACCAACTCTGTTATATCGTACTCTCCCAATCGCTTAGTATAGTGCTCTGCAAACAATGGGAAGCACTCAGTAAATACCATTGATTGCCTGATTGAGTCCTACTTCATTGTCACCTACTTTTCAGTTATTTCATAGCTGGCAATCTGAGCTTTAATTTATCCTGGGCAGGGAGAAAAGATCAGTATTGTTGCATTGTTGATCTCCTCCGACTTGTCGCTTTTTCCACAACTGTTCTTCTCTGGCTCTCTTTGTCCTTGAGATTGACAATGGGGCCAAGTGGTCGGAGGAGGAGGGACCTATTTCCCTAACCGAGGACCTGGCGTTCTGCTGTGCCCTTTGGCGAGCCTGCCCAGAAAACAGTACAAATGGCTGATCATCAGTCAGAAATCCTCTCCTAACGGGGAAAATGTGAAAACGGTCTTAAATCAGCAATGTGTTTGTGTGTGTCTAAGTGCTTGAATTCTGAAATATTTTCCTCGGGGACAAATATGTTTCTTTGATTATGCAGACATTCCATCAGTCTAAAGCGTCTGGCTTGATTCTAAAATTCATGTCAATAATCGTATTATCCTTCACCAAAGTTTCCATTTTCCTCAAAACAGAGTATTGTTAACCGTGCATGGCAATGACTAAGAGTATGTGATGGATCGAATTATGCCTTGGTAAAGGGGTCTTGAACTGTGAAGTAAATTTATTAGAACAGACCGTATCTGAGGAACTATTCCTTCCCTGAACGATTCTTCAGACAAGTCAGTCTTTCTGGAGCATTCCCGGTGTTCATTCACCAAAATAGTTGCTCTGTTGAAATGCTTTTTGCTTGTAAGATGGAGAGAAAAGAGCTTTTCAGAAAGAATTGAAGCCCTCCTAGAAGTGGCTCAAGTGGTGCCTGGAAGCAGAGGAACATTCTTGGGATTGCCAAGGCAAGCCTTGATTTTTATCAGTCGTTAGCAGCAGGGGACTGCGTGAGCTCTCCCCATTTAATAAAAGTCAAGTGTAGAGTCCTGGGAAAAATTTCATTCCCCAAGTCTCTGCCTGCCCCTCAAAACAAATTTTTTTCTAGTTCTTCCTCCCACTGTAGCTTTGCTCAGTAATGCTGTCCGGTTGACCGTCCAATTTGTTTATTTTGACCTCGGGGTTCAGAATTTCCAGGCTGAAACCTTCTGAGGGTCATCCAGATTTTGGAAGCTTTCCTATGAAGAGTATCCTCATCCAGTGAGGAAAATCCCCACTGGTTCCCAGTGAAAGAATCTGAAGGATAATAAGGATTATTATTATGGTATTAGTGCTTAATAGTGCTACCAGGCGCTGGGGCAGATATAAGGTGCTCAGGTCAACCACAGACCCTGTCCCACGCGGGGCTGACAATCTTAGAGTTAGGGAGAACAGGTCTCAACCCCATTTTTGGTAGACGAGGAAACTAGGGGCCTGAGAGATTAAGTGATTTGCCCAAGTTCACACAGCAGGCCTGGGATTAGAGCCCAGGTCTACCAACTCTTCTCATACCGCATCTGAAAGTCAAACTGATTGGAAGGAAATCAATGTATCCATAATCCTCCTGGAAACTGTTTAACTATGGTACTTGACCAGTTGGTTCCAGTTGGTTCCTTATCTTTTAGACTGTGAGCCCACTGTTGGGTAGGGACTGTCTCTATGTGATGCCAATTTGTACTTCCCAAGCGCTTAGTACAGTGCTCTGCACATAGTAAGCGCTCAATAAATACGATTGATTGATTATCTTTATATCCTTCAGGCCCCCTCCCAGCCCCACAGCATTTTAGTATATATCTGTAATTTATTTGATTCATTCATTCAATCATATTTGAGTGCGTACTGTGTGCACAGCACTATATTAAGTGCTTGGAAAGTACAATTTGGCAATAAATAGAGACAATCCCTACCCAACAATGGGCTCACAGTCTAGAAGGGGAGAGACAGACAACAAAACAAAACAAGTAGGCAGGCATCAATATAAATAGAATTTTAGATATATGCACATCATTAATAAAATAAATAGAATAATAAATATGTACATGTATGCACAAGTGCTGTGGGGCCGGGGGGGGGGGGGAGGGGCTAGAGAAAAGGAGGGAATTGGGGCAAAGGAGAGGGGAGGAGGAGCAGAGGAAATGGGGGGATCAGTCTGGGAAGGCCTCCTGGAGGAGGTGAGCTTTCATTAGTGCTTTCAAGGGGGGAAGTGTGCTAGTTTGGCTGATGTGAGGAAGGAGGGCTTTCCAGGCCAGAGGTAGGACATGGACTGGGGTCGAAGGTGGGACAGGTAAGAACGAGGCACAGTGAGAAGGTTAGCACCAGAGGAGCAGGGGGTGAGGGCCGGGCTGTAGGAGAGAAAGGAGGTGAGGTAAGAGGGGGCGAGGTGATGGAGAGCTTTGAAGCCAATAGTGAGGAGGGTTTTTGGGTTTGTTTTTTTTTTTATATGAACGCCTGTCTCCTCCTCTTGACTGTAAGCTCATTGCAGGCAGGGAATGTGTCTGTTATACTGTTATAGTGCACTCTCCTGAGTGCTCAGTACAGGACTCTGCATACAGTAAGTGCTCAATAAATACTACTGACTGACTGATGCTATTCTTTGCTAACTCCCTTGACTGTCCCATCTCCGGTCCCATTGGGCCTACCCTTCCCCCTCAACCAAAAATACATCCCATCCCATCTTCAAAATCCTCCTGAAAAGTAGTATGGCCTAGTAGGTAGAGCATGGGCCCAGGAGTCAGGAGGGTCTAGGTTCTAATCCTGGCTCCACCATTTGGCTGCTGTGTGAACTGGGCAAGTCATTTAATTTCTTCAAGCCTCAACTACCTCCTCTGGGGTAAAATGGGGATTAAGACTGTGAATGCTATGTGGGACAGGGACTGCGTCCAACCCGATTATCTTGTATCTACCCCAGTGCTTAGTACTGTGCCTGGCACATAGTAAGTCAGCATGGCTCAGTGGAAAGAGCACGGGCTTTGGAGTCAGAGGTCATGGGTTCAAATCCCGGCCCTGCCACTTGTCAGGTGTGTGACTGGGCAAGTCACTTCACTTCTCTGTGCTTCTGTAAAATGGAGATGAAGATTGTGAGCCCCCTGTGGGACAACCTGATCACCTTGTAACCTCCCCAGGGCTTAGAGCCGTGCTTTGCACATAGTAAGCGCTTAATAAATGCCATAAAAAAGCCACCTCCTCCAAGAGGCATTCCCTGATTAGTTCCCGCTTCTAATCACGTCATCCCAACAGCTACCTCTAAATAAACTCCCTCTAGACTGTAAATTTGTTGTGGGCCAGGAATGTGTCTGTTTATTCCTGTATTGTACTCTCCTAAGAGCTTAGTGTAGTGCTCTGCAAACAGTAAGCACTCATTAAATACAATTGAATGAATGAGTGAAATCTTATATGAATATTGGTTTACTTAGTCTATTGATTTATTCATGTTTTGCTTACTTTCCAGCTGTGCTGCATTTTTGTTTTTCTCTTGTTCTCACTGTAAACCATCAAGGCGTCCCTGACGCCCTGGTAAGCTTCTCTAGGCAAAGATACTTATTTTATTATATGCTCCTACATGCCTAGCACAGTGCTGTGAACTTTGAAGGCTTCTCTGCCCCGAGTAAGTACCCAGTACCCAGCTCTACTCAGATGCTCAGTGATTGCTGATGACAGCGAGGCTTAAGGAGTTAGCTGATTTTGTACGAAAACTTGTAGGAAGATGGTTGCTGACGTCTGCTCGCTTTTTGGAAATCTAATCCCATAAATGGTTTCTGTTCCAGTTGATGATGCTACAGTAGAGCCGACCATCCCTGAGACCACTCCTGCTCCCCCAGGACCTGTGACTTCAGGTAAAGAGTTATTCTGGGCCTTTTTCTTAGGAAAATAGAGATGGCTCTCCATTCCCCCCACATCTTTACTCCCACACCATCTCCACCCACATCCTCCATCCCAACCCCACCCTGTCCTCACTTCTATACCCATCCTCACCCTCACCCCCATCCCCAGCCCCATCCAGCGTTCTCCACTAGTCAGATTTTCCAAACCCCCGATATTTTGGCTTTTTCTTACCTGGCTCCTTCCCCTCTTTAGGACTCTCTCTCTAGTCCTTCACTTTCTCCTGGGAGTCAGAAGGTCATGGGTTCTCATCCCGGCTCTGCCACTCATCCGCTGTGTGACCTTGGGCAAGTCACTTCACTTCTCTGGGCCTCAGTGACCTCATCTGTGAAAAGGGGATTGAGACTGTGAGCCCCCTGTGGACAACCTGATCACCTTTTAACCTCCCCAGTGCTTAGAACAGTGCTTTGCACATTGTAAGCGCTTAATAAACGCCATTATTATTATTACTCCCCTACCTCTCTACCACAAGCATTTCCAAATTTCCACCATTGACCCGTTTATGAATCAACCACAAAAGTCCAGGAATGAGAATCAGGGCATCAGCTGGTAATGATCTACTCTGTGTTGGTGGGAGGAAGAAGAGCAGGTATCTACCCCACAGAATGGCTCCAGGCCATGTTCAGTATCCACCATTATGATCCACAGCATCACAATATCTGATGTCTCGCTCTACCCACCCCAAAGCACCCCTTCCTTCGAAGCGAGTCAGTGTTTCCCACCAAAGTTTGAACTTGAAGTCTGGGAGTCCTTTAAGGTGGGATCGTGTTGACCCCAGTGTTTCACACAGGAATCAGGAACCTGGCCGTGGTCCCAGAGTCCTCGTCCAGCCTGAGGGTGACCTGGGACATCTTGGACAGCGGTGCGGAGCAGTTTAGGGTGACCTACGTCGCGACGGGAGGGGACCATGCTGAAGAAGTGGTGGAAACGGTCAGTGACATTTCAGCTTCTTAACTGAGACTCTGCAGAGTTCCATTGTTAGCTCAGCGCCGATTAAGGAATGCCAGCCCTGGCTTCTTCTTTCTGACCATAATTGTGTGCTTTAAAACCAATTCGTTTTTATTTCTGCTGCCCTGTTTGGCCTTGCTTCACTCCCTCCTTTTCTGTTTGTGATAAAATAGGACAGCAGTAGGTATCGATTTGAAATTTGAGAGGCAATATGGCCTATTGGAAGAGTGTGGCCCTAGGAGTCAGAGGACCTGGGTTTTAATTCCAGCTCTGCTAGTCGCTTGTTGTGTGACCTTGAGTGAGTCCCCTAACTTCTCTGTGCCTCTGTTACCCGATCTGTAAAATGTAGATTAAAATCCTCCTCTCTCCAATTGAGATTATGAGCCCCCTGTGGGACAGGGACTGTGTTCAAGCTGGTATTTATGCAGCACTTAGTGCTTGAAACATAGTAAGTGCTTAACAAAAACCATTAAAAAAATGCCTGAAAAAATGTCCAGCAGCTGAGGAAACTAAGAAGGCAACGGTGACAGTTAAACTACTGTCCCAAGACACTGAGAATAGACTCCAAAATATAACTCAGGAGTCGTTACTCTCCAGCCTCCCATTCCGTTCACCAGAACTCCTTCTTCCCTGCCTGGTCCAAGGACTTTAACTTTATGTCCTCAAATGATGTTTTCAACGAAGCATTAGTTGTTCTCTTTCCTGGTGACAAAAGTGTGAGTAATACTTCTGGGAAGCAACTGAACAGTCTTTCACTAGCTTGCAGCCACCTGCGATTGCTTAGTGGCTTCCTTTCAAGATTATCCATTAAAAGCCAGCCAGAAAAAAATCTATCTCCTTCTGTGTGTCAAGGTGGCTACAGGCTATACTCGTTCAATTTGTTCTTTAGAGGCAGGACATGAGCCACTGGCTGGGTAAATGTGGTATAAAGCTCTAGTCACCAAATGATGAGAACAATTCTTCCTTTCTGGCCCTGGAGAATGCAGTCGCACCCACTTGCGTTTATGCCGACACCTCTCCTTTGGCACTTATGCTCCTCTAGCTATTCTGAGTACTTACACATATGTCAATTTACACAATCCAAGTCTATTCATTTCATTCATTCATTCATTCATTCATATTCATTCATTGAGAAGCAGCGTGGCTCAGTGGAAAGAGCACGGGCTTTGGAGTCAGAGGTCATGGGTTCGAATCCTGGCTCCACCACAAGTCTGCTGTGTGACCTTGGGCAAGTCACTTAACTTCTCTGAACCTCAGTTACCTCATCTGTAAAAATGGGGATTAAGACTGTGAGCCCCACGTGGGACAACTTGATCACAGTGTATACCCCCAGCACTTAGAACAGTGCTTTGCACATAGTAAGCGCTTAAAAAATGCCATCATCATCATCATTCATTTATTCATTTTTTCCTACTCTTACCAGCTGTATCTCTATTTTGATTTGTACTCCCACTGGAGGTTTACAATGTGGGACTCCCTCTTCATTCATTGTCATATTTATTGAGTGCTTACTGTGTGCAGAGTACTGCACTAAGTGTTTGGAAGAGTACAGTACAGCAATAAACAGACATATTCCCTGCCCCTATACTCTCCTCGAGACTGCAAGCTGCTCAAGAGCAGAGCCTTTGTCTTCTACATTTGTTTCTCCCAAATAGCCAGTGAATTTCTGGGCACAAAGATGAGGTACTACTCTTTGCTTCTAGACTGTGAGCCCACTGTTGGGTAGGGACCGTCTCTATATGTTGCCAACTTGTACTTCCCAAGCGCTTAGTACAGTGCTCTGCAAACAATAAGTGCTCAATAAATACAATTGATTGCTACAGCATAGGCACTCAATAAATATCAGTGGATGAAGTTGGAGAGCCCTCCACTGGTCATACCTACTGAGGGATGAATTTACACCATCTTCCAAGCCTCCATTCTGCCAGGAGCAGAATATGGGCGCCAAGAAATAATAATAGAGAAGCAGCGTGGCTCAGTGGAAAGAGCACGGGCTTTGGAGTCAGAGGTCATGGGTTCAAATCCCAGCTCCACCACACGTCTGCTGTGTGACCTTGGGCAAGTCACTTAACTTCTCTGGGCCTCAGTTACCTCATCTGTAAAATAGGGATGAAGACTGTGAGCCCCCCGTGGGACAACCTGATCACCTTGTATCCCTCCCAGCGCTTAGAACAGTGCTTTGCACATAGTAAGCACTTAACAAATGCCATTATTATTATTATTATTATTGTTATTATTATCATTAATTGTGGCATTTGTGAAGCATTACTATATGCCAACCAAAGCACTAAGCACTGGGATAGATCCAAGATCATCAGGTCCCACATGGGTCCCACAGTCTAAGCAGAAGAGAGAACAGATATTGAATCCCCATTTTGCAGATGAGAGAATTGAGGCCCAGAGAAGTAAAGTGTCTTGCCCAAGGTCACACAGCAGGTAAGCGGCAGAGCTGGGATTGGGACAAGGTCAGTTGATTCCCAGGCCTGTGTGCTTTCCGCTAGACCATGCTGCTTCTCAAGCAATGTTCAACTATACCTGGCAGGAGCCTCCCATTTGTCACATGGATATGGGAGCCCCTTTTTCAGTTAAAGCCTTGACCAGATAGAATATGTAGAAGCGGCACAGCATAGTGGATAGAGCACGGGCCAGAGTCAGAAGGTCATAGGCTCTAATCTTGGCTCTGCCACATGACTGCTGTGTGACCTTGGGCAAGTCAGTTCACTTCTCTGTGCCTCGGTTACCTCATCTGTAAAATGGGGACTGAGACTGTGAGCCCCACGTGGACAGGAACTGCGCCCAACCCGATTTGCTTGTATTCACCCCAGTGCTTAGTACAGTACTTGACACATAGCAAGCGCTTAACAAATACCATCATCGTTATTAGTAAATTATTCACAACTTCGTATCACCAAACCTCTAAAGCCAGGATTTGTGATCGTTTAACTCCATGCATTTGCCTTTTGCACCCTTTGAAGCTGCAAAAAGAAGGCAGGTTTTGACCTAAAGAAGACAGGCAGTGGGGCTGCACTGGAATCAACAAGGCAGGATGTGGAAGAAAGTAGGGAAATACGGCAGGGATGGAGGGAGGAAGTGTGGAGGGTAGGAGTGAGAGAGAATAATGTGAAAATCCAGCTACCCCTGGCAGATTGCAATAGACAGAGTATGTCTGGTTAGCACAGACTCCAGGGAGTCGAGCCAGAGCTTAGAACGTACAAAGTGATCCAGACTGTAGTCAAATGGCATGTAAAACCAACAAAACCACCCCCCTTTTTACAATTCAGACTTTTTCCCCAATTCAGATCAGATTTTCCTCCCCATAAGCTCATTGTGGGCACTGAATGAGTCTACGAACTCTCCCTCTTGACTGTAAGCTTGCTGTGGGCAGGGAATGCATCTACCAACTGTTGTATTTTATATTTTACTCTCCCAAGCACTTAGTACAGTGCTCTGCACACAGTAAGTACTCAATAAATACCATTAACTGATTTATTGGTCACCCAAATTAGTGACGTCTTACCATATTTGAAAGAAAAATGGAAAGACTATTGAAAATCCGTCCGGATAAGGGCATTGTGTGAGAGTTGGATGAGAATTGGATTCATCGCCTGAAGCAATGTTAATGCTCCGCTGGCTCTGAAAAGGAGTCAGGGCAACTTTACATGCACGGAAGATTTGGTGTGCTGTGTTGCCACTCAAATCCTCCAGCAAAGCAATTCAATCAATCAGTCGTATTTATTGAAAGCTTACTGCATGCCGAGGATTGTTCTAAATGCTTGGGAGACTACATTAAAACAGAGTTCGTAGGCAGACACATTCCCTGCCCACAAAGGGTTTACAGCCTCCAATGATTACCAACCATTTCTAGTAGAGAGGCCAAGAGGAAGAGAAGCTATGGGCTGTGGTGGTCTTTCCCTGTGTGGTCATCTCCAGAGACAGTAACTTTTTATTAACTTTCCTGCACTGTCTCTGATTGCTCAGATCTGCAGTTGCCTCTTTAGCCCAATCTTTTCCACACCAACAGAGGTTGGAGGTAATCCCCATCTTTAGCGCTTTCTAATAACAGGACGTCAAGATCCTTGATTTATGATGGATTTATAGTCTCCTCAGTCAAAATTTCCAGACTTTCTTCACAGCCTGCACGGTCAGCAGCAAAGCCCAGCTCCTCTCCCAAAGGAGCGGAGAATGGCAGCGGGCCGGATCCATTGCTTGGAACGGCCTCCTGCCAGAGTGACGCCAGGATCGAAGCCAGCTTGTTCCTGGAAGCATTTCTGGGTGCAGTGGGCTGGATTTCCATCCCATTCAATGCTAAGCAGGTTCGCTCTCGGCTCCGAGAGGCCTCTGTGTGTTCTGACCTGCAGGACTCGTGTACCAGCAGATGTGATGAAGGATGAACATTGTATCCTGGAGATTTCTCCTTGGGTTGTTGGGTAGTTGGGGTTTAGATAAAGCTGAGATTGGAAACTACTTTTCCGATGAATGGTGCGAGGCTGCTAGCAGAGGCAAGTAGAGTGGCCAAGATGCACTCTCAGCGGTCCAGAAGCCAGCAAGGGGAGGAAAAGGACTATGTCTTGGATTCAGATGAGAGTCTTCTCAATTGTTTTTATTACAGGCACGGAAGGAATTGTGCAAATGCTGCCACAAAAACAAGACTCTTGATTATCACAATCCCCCATTCACAGGGGGAGCTCACAGGCAGCCCACAGTTCGGGGAGACAAACACATAAAACAAAAGAATCCCATGGAAACACAGTGAACACAAGTTGATGATATTCAGCGATGAAAATACTGACAGGGATAAATGTCAACCAGGCAGTACTAGGGCAGGGGGTGTATCTACTTACTCCATGGTCCTCTAGAGCACAGATCTGGGAGTCTAGGTTCTAATATCAGCTCCACTGCATGTCTGCTGTGTGACCTTAGGCAAGTCACTTCACTTCTCTGGGCCTCAGTTACCTCATCTGTAAAATGGGGATTGAGTGTGAGCCCCCTGTGGGAGAGGGACTTTGTCCAACCTGATTAACTTGTACCTAACCCAGCACTTAGAACAGTGCTTGGCATAGAGTAAGCACTTAAGTACCATAATTATTATTAATTATTACTTAGTACAGTGTTTGGCACATAATGGGTGCTCCAAAAATGGATTGATTGGTAGATGGTAAGCTCCTTCTGGGCAGGTATCATGTACCCAACTCTGTTGTACTGTGCTCTCCCGAGCAGTTAGTACAGTCTCTGCACCCAAAAAGCGCTCAATAAATTCTGTTGATTGATGGGGCGGTCAATCCATCGATCAGTTATGTTTATAGGATGCTTACTGTGGATAGAGACTGCTGTAGTGGATGGACCTGAGAGTCAAAGGTCATGGGTTCTAATCCCCACACTGCCACTTATCTGCTGTGTGACCTTAGGCAAGTCACTTCATTTCTCTGGGCCTCAGATACCTTACCTGAAAAATGGGGATTGAGCCTGTGTGCCCCACAAGGGAAAGGGACTGTGTCCAATTCAATTTGCTTGTATCCACCCCAGCACTTAGTACAGTGCCTGGTATATAGTAAGCGCTTATCAAATCTCATAATTATTATTATTACTAAGCACTTTGGAAAGTAAAACACAACAATATAACACATTCCCTGCCCACAGTGAGCTTATAGTCTAGAAGGGGAGACAGACATTAATAAAAATAAATTTTGAATATGTGCAAAAGGGCTGTGGGAGGGCAGTGGTGGTGAATGAAGGGAGGAAGTCAGAGTGATGCAGAAGGGAATTGGAGAAGACGAAAGGAGGGCTTAGTCAGGGAAGGCCTCTTGAAGGAGATGTACCTTCAATAACGCTTTGAAGTGGGGGAGAATAATTTTCTGCGGATATGAGGAGGGAGGACATTCCAAGCCAGGGGCAGGATGTGGGCGAGAGGTCGGCGGTGAGATAGACGGTCCTCAGACTTGTCTACATTTCAGGTAAACAAACCTGGCTGACCAAGGTCCTTGCAGTCCTCCCAGTACTCCTGTGAGGGGGAGAGTGGAGGGGCTTGACGCTCATGGATTATCTTTCTACAGAAACGCTCTGGGCATGCCACCTCCCTCCCCCAAAATCTCCAGTGGTTGTCTGTCAACCTTCATAGCAAGCAAAAACTCCTCACTATTGGCTTCAAAGCTCTTGATCACCTTGCCCCCTCCTACCTCACCTCCCTTCTCTCATTCATTCAGTCGTATTTATTGAGCACTTATTGTGTGCAGAGCACTGTACTAAGCACTTGGGAAGTACAAGTTGGCAACATATAGAGACGGTCCCTACCCAACAACAGGCTCACAGTCTAGAAGGGGGAGACAGACAACAAAACAAAATATATTAACAAAATAAAATAAATAGAATAGTAAATATGTACAAGTAAAATAGACTAATAAATCTATACAAACATATATACAGGTGCTGTGGGGAGGGGAAGGAGGTAGGGTGGGGGGATGGAGAGGAGGAGAGGAAAAAGGGGGCTCAGTCTGGGAAGACCTCCTGGAGGAGGTGAGCAGCCCAGCACACACACTCCGCTCTTCTGCCACTAACCTCCTCACTGGGCCTCGTTCTCACCTGTCCCGCTGTCGACCCCTGGCCCACGTCCTACCTCTGGCCTGGAACACCCTCCCTCCGCATAGCCGCCAAACTAGCACACTTCCCCCCTTCAAAGCCCTACTGAAAGTACACCTTCTCCAGGAGGCCTTCCCAGACTAAGCCCCCTTTTTCCTCTTCTCCTCCCCATCCCCCCCGTCCCTTTTCCTCTTTTCCTTTTCCCATCACCCCAACTCCCTCCCTCTGCTCTACCCCCCGCCCCACAGCACTTGTGTATATATGTGCATATTTATTATTCTATTTATTTTATTAATGATGTGTGTACATTCATTCATTCAATCATATTTATTGAGCGCTTACTATTTGCAGAGCACTGTTCTAAGCACTTAGGAAGTACAAGTCAGCAACATATATGTCTATAATTCTATTTATTTATATTGATGGTATTTATGCCTATTTACTTGTTTTGATGTCTGTCTCCCCCCTTCCAGGCTGTGAGCCTGTTGTTGGGTAGGGATTGTCTTTGTTGCTCAGTTGTACTTTCCATGCACTTAGTACAGTGCTCTGCACACAGTAAGTGCTCAATAAATACGATTGAATGAATGAATGAGTGAAGCCCAGCCAGAGGGGGAGAGGTGAAGCTAGTCTGGGCTCCTGTTGGCTCATTGCAGCACCACTGACATGGAGGCTCCCAACTGCAGTCCTCTAGCCTCCTTTTGGGAGCTAGTAAAGTACTGGTCCTCCCTTTAACCATGGTTTGCAAGAACAGTGACCTGGACAGCTGCCCTTGTTTCTTTTGGAAATATAGATTTGGGCGGGATGGGAGTTAGAGAGAAAGCTAGGGGCACCAAGGTCCTTCTTGTCCACCCTGGTTACCCAGATGTTCCAACCCAGCCACGATGACCCACACCCATTTTCTTCCCCAGAGAAGCAGCATGGCTCAGTGGAAAGAGCACGGGTTTTGATGTCAGAGGTCATGGGTTCAAATTCCGGATCCACCAATTGTCAGCTGTGTGACTTTGGGCAAGTCACTTCACTTCTCTGGGCCTCAGTTACCTCATCTGTAAAATGGGGATTAAGATTGTGAGCCCTCTGTGGGACAACCTGCTCACCTTGTAACTTCCCCAGCACTTAGAACAGTGCTCTGCACATAGTAAGTGCTTAATAAATGCCATTATTATTATTATTATTATTCCCCAGCTGCCTCCACCCTGTCTTTCTCAGAAATTCTAGCTTGGGCTGCACCTTTCCCAAGTGCTTAATACAGTACTCTGCACATAGTAAGCGCTCAATAAATACAATTGAATAAATATGGCCAGGTAACGATTCCACCCGGGCACTTCACAAAACCCTCCATCCACATCACCCACATCGTCTCATCCTATCCCGTCTGGACTACTGCATCAGCCTTCTCTCTGATCTTCCATCCTCGTGTCTCTCTCCACTTCAATCCATATTTCATGCTGCTGCCCGGATTATCTTTGTCCAGAAACGCTCTGGGCATATTACTCCCCTCCTCAAAAATCTCCAGTGGCTACCAATCAATCTGCACATCAGGCAGAAACTCCTCACCCTGGGCTTCAAGGCTGTCCATCACCTCGCCCCCTCCTACCTCACCTCCCTTCTCTCCTTCTACAGCCCAGCCCGCACCCTCCATTCCTCTGCCGCTAATCTCCTCACCGTGCCTCCTTCTCACCTGTCCCGCCATCGACCCCTGGCCCACGTCATCCCCCGGGCCTGGAATGCCCTCCCTCTGCCCATCCCCCAAGCTAGCTCTCTTCCTCCTTTCAAGGCCCTGCTGAGAGCTCACCTCCTCCAGGAGGCCTTCCCAGACTGAGCCCCTTCCTTCCTCTCCCCCTCGTCCCCCTCTCCATCCCCCCCATCTTACCTCCTTCCCTTCCCCACAGCCCCTGTATATATGTATATATGTTTGTACATATTTATTACTCTATTTTACTTGTACATATCTATTCTATTTATTTTATTTTGTTAGTATGTTTGGTTTTGTTCTCTGTCTCCCCCCTTTTAGACTGTGAGCCCACTGTTGGGTAGGGACTGTCTCCATATGTTACCAATTCGTACTTCCCAAGCGCTTAGTACAGTGCTCTGCACATAGTAAGCGCTCAATAAATATGATTGATGATGATGATGATGATCACCCGAGTTGACCTCTCAATGGTCAGCTCCCAAAAATGTCTCGTAGCCCTTGGGACTTAAAGATGACCAAGCAACTCCAGGGTTCAACTAGAGGCTGGCCGGGGTTTGGTCCTTGATTTATTGGCCCAGATGCCACTCCACCAAATCCTCCCTTTGGGACTCCTGGCTTTGCCCCCAGCCCTCTATTGCAGAGCAGCTGCAGCTGTTGCATTCTGCCGGCTTCCTTAACCCCTTCTAGTCAACGTCGGACAATCCCTCCCAACAACGGCCGGTGAGCCGTTTTGTTTTCTGGTTTTACACTTTGAGGTCTGTCCTCTGCCACTCTGGTTCAGAAGCCTTGGTGTTGGGTTGGTTAACCCAAGAGTTTGTAGGGGGTCGTACCCTGAAAACACACTCTGTTGTGGAGTAAGCGATGGAGAATATTAACTGTCTCCACCCTCTAGACTGTAACCTCACTGTAGGAGGGGAATGTGTCTGTTATATTGTATTTTCCCAAGCACTTAGTACAGCGCTCTGCACACATTAAGTGCTCAATAAATACAACTGATTGAATGAATGGATTGGGAGAGGTGCTGCAGGCTCCCTGATACCGGCTAGGGCTACCTTTCCACTTTGAGTCCTCATCAGAGCACACGCACAACGTATGTAACTCTCTACCTCTTGTCTGGTTCTGGTCTTTGGGATTCTCCCCTCTCATTTTCAGCATTGTTTCAGTGGGAATTGTGGCTTGAGAGTGGGAATGGAAGACTGGGCTTTCGAGGGAACGCTGCTTTTGTGTTCTGAGGATGCAGGACTTCATTATGAATGAGATTCTCCACGTTTCATAAGCTTGTGGGCTTGGGGGCAAAAATATTATTACAAGTCTTAGATCATTTGCAGATGGTTGGTAGAGAGAGGGATATTACTCCATGGGGAGTATCATGAAAGAGCCTAAAATTTAAAACTTCTGGGTAATTAATTTTAAATAAAAGTGGGGCATATGCATGCACTCTGGGGACAGGATATGTTGTATCTTTTCCTCTTTTCACTCAACCACTCCCATTTAATGCGCCTACGCATGCACACACAGATATGTGTTTTTAATTGTGACAAAGCATCCAGGGCCTCGGGCATTAAATATGAGCTGAATCGAATAGAAGGGATATCGAGGCTTATAAATATTATTGGATTTTAATTTTCTAATCATCTAGGTAATGGTGCCTGGAAGCCAGAACACTCTCCTCCTCCAGTCTCTGCTCTCAGATATGGAATATAAAGTCACTGTGACTCCAGTTTATTCAGATGGAGAGGGAGTCAGTGTTTCCGCCCCTGGAAAAACTTGTAAGTTCCAACCATTTGTCTGTGAGTAGCAGCAGACTAATTTGTAGAAGCATGTGAAATACTGCTTGTGATGATATACAGCTAGGCCCTGATGCCTGACCTCTGCTCACCTATTCACCTCTTTCTCACATCCCTGACTCCTCCTACTTCCCTCCAAATCAGTAGGCTAAATAATTTAAGCATCTGATAACAGCCTTTATGTATTACGTTGGAAACCCAATCACAGAGAATAGAAAAGAAAAGCAGGTTATGTTCAATTTAGACCAGTTGTTACTCCCTTTCCTTTCTGCATCCCCCGGCACTTGGATTTGTATCCTGTAAGCACTTGATGTTCTCCCCACCTTCAGCCCCACAGAATTTATACACCTGTAATCGTAACATATATTTATATTAATTTTGGTCTCCCTCTCCAGCCTGTAAGCTCCTTATGGGCAGAGACTGTGTCTACAAATTCTGTTGCATTGTACTCTCCCAAGTGCTTAGTCCAGTGCTCCGCATCCAGTAAGTACTCAATATATACAACTGATTGATTGATTGATCAATGAATGGGCCATGGGGCTGAAGGAGCCCTGAACCAGCTGCCTGGCTTGTGCCAAAACAAATAACCTGGAAGCCAGAGTCAGAATGAGCTTCCACAGAGACAGAGTGGCCTATTAGAAAGTGTGAGCCCAGTCTAGGACGGGGACTGTGTTCAACCTGATTAATTTGTATCTGCTCCAGGACTCGGAACAGTGCTTGGCACATAGTAAGCGCTTAACAAGTACCTTAATTAATTGATTAATGTATAGTCATAAATCTACACACGCACATATATATTCAATAAGACTGCTCTAATTTTGGTATTTCTAATTTTGGAGATTGGAGATGGGGAAATGGGGGTGAGGAGTGGGAGCTGAGTTTGGGGTACAAGGAAGCAGAAAAGCAGAGTAGAGAAGTAGAGAAGCAGCATGACTTAGTGGAAAGAGCACGGGCTTGGGAGCCAGAGGACATAAATTCTAATCCCGGCTCCACCAACTGTCTGCTGTGTGGCCTTGGGCAAGCCACTTAACTTCTCTGGGCCTCAGTTACCTCATCTGTAAAATGGGGATTAAGACTGTGAGCCCCACGTGGGACAATCTGATTGCCTTGTATCAACCCCAGCACTTAGAACAGTGTTTGGCACATAGTAAGCATTTAACAAATACCATAATAATTATTATTATCATTAAAATACTCTGGGAACAAGAGAGGGTAATAAGCCAGGTGCTGAGACATTTATAGTGTTATCGCTCCTAACCTGTAGGGTGTGGTCATCTCCTTGGGCTGGTACAGAAAAGAACTTAATAAATGATCTGTAAATCTATGGGAAAGCGTACCCCATGGTATAGCCATTTAAGATTCACCCCAGTTTTTAAGAAACACATCATGGCTGTATTATGGAGTACATCTACATATCACATATAGTGAATCATTTTGAGTACTTACTATGCGCCAAGCACTAGACAAAGTGCTTGGAAGAGTACAGTTCAGCAGAATTACCAGATATGTTCCCCACCTGTAACAAGCTTACAATCTAGAAGGTGAGACAGACATTAAAATCAATTACAGATGTGTACGTAAGTGCTGTGGGGCTGAAGGTGGGTGAATTAAGGAGCGCCTTTGATGCTGCCTATTCCAGAAGTGGCTACGAAAGTCTTATTACAATTGTGCTTTCAAATTTCTTTCCAGTGTCACTCTTTGCTCCCAGAAATTTACAAATCTTGGAAGAATGGTACAACCGTTTTCGCGTCACCTGGGACCCTCCGCCAACACCGACAACGGGCTACAAAGTTGTCTACAAACCTACAAACAGTAAGAAAATATTTGCGAGTCCCTTCTCATAGGCCCTTTTTTTTTTGAAGACTATCCCATTTACCTGTACATTGCTTGTGTACTTGGAGTAGTTTGTGTGATTATCTAGGGTTGTATAAGCATTTGGAACTGGTTTAGTTCTTCTCCATTCCCCTGAGCATTAGACTAAATTTCTGTGCTTCGACTCTGAGTTTTTAGGGTATGCAGAAGGTTCTAGGAACTTCTCCCAGATTCCTTTCCCAGTGACCCTTGACACACCAATTCTCACTGCTGCCTGGTAGATATCTGCAGTCCTGGGTTTATGGGAATCAGGATCTGAGCCATTGTAGAGGGTTCAGAGCCTCACAGGATTCACTTTCCCTGCTCCAAATTGTTGGCAGTGCAAGTACCGTGCTGTTGGCAGAACAAGTTCTCTGATCGATGCTGTGTTCACTGCCACACTGGGATACAAAAGCATACCCTTTTAGACTGTGAGCCCACTGTTGGGTAGGGACTGTCTCTATATGTTGCCAATTTGTACTTCCCAAGTGCTTAGTACAGTGCTCTGCACATAGTAAGCGCTCAATAAATGCTATTGATGATGATGATGATACCCTGTCTGCTATCTACTGTCCCAAGAGAGAGCAGAGGTGGAAGATTTTTTTTTTTAATGGTCCTGTTGGCCAAAAGGCCCTGAACATGGGGCCCTCAGTCTTAATCCCCGTTTTACTGAAGAGATAAGTAAGGCATAGAGAAGTGAAATGACTTATCCAATATCCCACAGCAGATAAGTACATTTATCTCTTCTCCTCCATCTTGGACTAGGCAACCACTTTTCTTGCCTGGCAAAGACCTCCACTGCATGTTGCTCCTGGGCAAAGAAAACCTATTGACCTCTCGACACGATTCTGTGGTGGCCACAGGGTTCCCATGCCATGGAGATAGGACAGCCCAAGAGCAATTCCTAGATCTCATTAAATCCTCTCTCCAGGAGACAGCAGTCTGCACCGCACTTTGTTCCCTATTGTTTTTGTTTAGTTGAGAAAGATCGCACCTAGATCCTGGCCGCAATTTAGTGCAGAATCAATTTCCACTCTTACTGCACCTAACCCACCCAGTGTCCCACTCCAATCACCTGAGCTGCAACTATGCCGCAAGTCTTTGCAAGATCTGGCGAGTCAGTCATGGCTAGGCAGGTCTCTCTTCTGTCATTTTTGGCTAGATAGGAGATGTGGCCTTTCTCTTGACGTCCATGTTTGAGATTTTGGCTTCATCGAAGAGGTCAGAGGGAACAGACCTGCAGAATTTGGTTGAGACAGGAGCAAAGTCTCCCAGGCTGTGAACCAATCCTCTCTTTCTTGAACATGTAAATTCTGCAAGGAGATAGGAAAGGGGATGATGGTCATTGGTGTTCTATGAATTTAATTATTTGCCAATGTCTTTGTAACTAAAAACCTCTACCTCCTTCCTTCTCTCCCATTCAGGTACTGACCCAGCACTTGAAATTTTTGTGAGAGATTACGTTCACACCATTCTTCTCCAAAACCTGGCCATCGGGACAGAATACAACGTCCAAGTATTTGCCTCGTACTCCCCTGACTTCAGCGATGCTCTGACTGGTGTGGCCCAGACTTGTAAGTGTGCAGAGTTGCTGACTGAAATCTAAAAATGCACCATTCCCAAACCCCACCCACCTCTTCCCCACTCCCCACTTCTCTCCTCCCAAGAGTCTTCCCCTTTGCTAAATTAGCTGATGAATCATTTTTTCTCAAGTGGCCTTTCCTTTGCCTCAGTTTTAACCTTCATGGTTGTACGTGCTGGAAAGGAGCATGTTTTTGTAATTCAGGATGGTAGTTTTTTTATTTCTTGGCATATCGGGGCTGAGATGGAATAGTTCACAGGCATTGGGAGTGGTAGGAGGCTACTTCATTCCACGGCTTCCCCTGCCTTCCTCCAGCTCACCATTTTCCTTTTCACCCGTCTCCATCCCATTGCAAGCATGCTTCCCCTGCTGCCTGAAACTTTCTCCCCCACTCATATGCACTAGACTACCCCTATCTCCAGCTTCAAGGCCTTCTGAAACTCTACCTCCTCCAGGAAGAATTCCCTGATTAATCTCAACTTCTCCTGTCATGTCAATAGATCAGCCTCCCTCAGCCCTCATGTGTATTTTCATTATCTATGCATTTTTTTAACTTTTATTTTTCCTCAATCAATTTCTGTACTGGGCATCTGCACCGAGTCCTGTGGAGAATGAAACAGTAGCTAGGCACATATTTCCTACCCTCAAGGCGATGACTATTCAATAAGGAGACAGGTGAAAATGATTATTGGACAGTAAAAGGGGTAGGAAAAGTAAGGCTAATGAAGAAAATAGTATAAATATATCAGAGTGAAATAGCTGAATAAATTAATGTCTTACTATATAATCAAAATAGTCCTATGTGTATTTCCTTCTGGTCCTACTGTGTGAAAATATACACATTTGTGCCTGCCTGATTTTCCCCATTAAGCTTTCCTAGGATAGAGATGCTGATCTGTACTTTTATTGAGCACTCCCAAACGTCCAGTACAGCACTGTGCACACAGCAGTTGCCCATTTCATTGCACTGCGTGCATTAGCCATCCAGAAAAGTGTCACTGTCAGTGTTCCGTAAATACTGATGATGATAATGATGATGGTTTCCTTCTGGAGAGAGCCTTATTTTAACTTTGAAAAATCATGCAAGCCTTCATGACTCTAATTCAACAGGATTCATCTAAGAATTAATCAACCGAACTATCATACTTATAGAGCACTTACTGTGTGCAGGACATTGTACTAAACTCTTGGGAGAGTATGACGTAGCAGTATAACAGACCCATTCCCTGCCCACATTCAAATAGTATCAATTAAGCTCCCAAGAGTGCCTGCTAAATTTTCATCGCTCAAGTGAATATCTTGACTTTATTTCCAAAGGGGTGAAGAAGGTGTGACTACTCTGTGTTCATTGTTATTATTATTATATTATTGTTATTATTGTTGTTCCTTGCAGGGCCCTTGGGAGTGACTGATCTTGATACTTACCAGGCCCAAGCCACCAGCCTATGTGCCCAATGGAAGCTTCACAACCACGCTACAGCTTACAGGGTGGCAATTGAATCTCTCCAGGGTAAGATCTTGCTTAGCTTGTGGCTCGGTGCTCTGTCCTCTGTTTGCCTGTGTCCTGAGGAGGAAAAGTTACAGCTAAGAAGATCCTGAAGCTGCTTTAGAGAAGCAGCACGGCTCAATGGAAAGAGCCCGGGCTTGGGAGTCAGGGGTCATGGATTCTAATTCCGGCTCCGCCACATGTCTGCTGTGTGACCTTGGGCAAGTCATTTCACTTCTCTGAGCCTCAGTTACCTCATCTGTAAAATGGGGATTAAGACTGTGAGCCCCACGTGGGACAACCTGATCACCTTGTACCTCCCCCCCCGACCCCAGTGCTTAGAACAGTGCTTCATACATAGTAAGTGCTTAGCAAATGCCATTATTATTATTATTAGTAGTATTATCTCTTCTCTTGAGGTTCTTCTACAAGTCTGGGGTTGCTTGGCTTCCTGCCAAAATTTGGAGCTTTTTTTAATTTATTTTTTTAAATGGTACTTGTTAAGGGCTTACTCTGTACCAGTAGCACTGTACTGACAGGGTAGATACAGGATTGTCATGTCAGACCCAGTCCCTGTCCTGCATGGGGCTCACAGTCTTAATCCCCATTTTACGGATGAGGCAACTGAGGCACAGAGAAGAACCTTGAGACTTTCCCAAGGTTACACAGCAGACAAGTGGCAGAGCTGGGATTAGAACTCAGGTCCTTCTGACTCCCAGGCTCCTGCTCTATTCACTATCCCTCTATTCTGTAAACTTACTGTGGGCAGGGAATGTATCGACTGTTGTATTGTACTCTCCCAAGCGCTTAGTACAGTGCTCCATGCATAGTAAGCGCTCAATAAATACGATTGAATGAATGAATCCACTAGGCCACGCTGCTTGTACTTTAAGAGGTTGGTTCCAGAAAGGGTAGTTGGCTTACAGCCATTCCATCCCGGGGTTGAGAACTTGGTTCCCAAGTATGGATGTGATTTTTGTCAGGCTCTTGACAAACCCAGCCAACAGCAGGAAGGATGTTACTTGTTCTGCCTTTCCCAGAGATCCCCGCTGACCTCATTCCAGGTGAACCTTTTGGGAGAAGGGTGCAACAACTGGTGATGAATGGGTGGGAGGAGAGGGTGTGTGTGCACATGTGTGTTTGTGTGTGTTGTGTTTGTGTGTGTTGGTGTGGGAAAGGGGTTGACTTTGATCCGGTAGCGGCTTAAAATGGAATGTACAGATTTATTACTGCGTAAAAGATGATCTGTAGGATGTTTAAACTCAAGTAATCAACCCACTCTAAGTACCCTGAAGGATAGAATCTGGCAGAATGCTGTTCACAGGGGCGACTGTTGATCCGTGCATACTTTATCTTTGGACTCCAGTGAGATTCATTCTGATTCCTACAGAAAGAAAGGCTTGATTGGTGAATTTTGTGATGGGATTAAAAAACCCATATCTTACATATTTCAACAGTAAAATGAAGAGGAACAGGCCTACAAAGGCATACTTAAAAGCAGTTTCAGTGCCAGGTAACGCTCTGATGGTCACAGACGATTTGCTAAATTAAGGTAGCCATTGCAGTGGGTGCGATCTACTGAAATTCAGTTAACTGTTGCATGGAAAGTACAGTAGCAGTTTGCTTTTTTACGTGCCCAGCAGCTGCTGGGTCAGATGCCCTTGGCTTGGAGATCTGCAGCCAAGGCAACCGATTTCAGTGCCTTGCACACAGTAAACTCTCAATAAATACCATCCGTGGATGGATCGATTGTTTCTGCAGCTCCCTGCTGGCAAGAGATAGGTCACAATTCCCCCTTCTACTGGCGGTTGGAATGGCCAGAAAATGTGCGCGCCTGATCTAAGAATGGCTTAATTGGATGAGAATGAACAAATGAACGATTCAATTTGTTCCCTGCTAACGTTTATTAGGAGATAATTTCTTCACCCTGTTGATCTGCATCTCATTTAGGCAGCCTCCAATGATCTCACTACTGTCAGTCAACTTGATGAACGGCTGGGAGCTTGTTTGCAAATGAGACAGTCCAGGGAGGGAAATGGGTATTTTAAACTGATGGAAAAGCCATAAGAAGTAGTCTGCTTAACACGAGCACCTGGTGGATGTGTGACTTTGTTTACAGATGAAGATAACAGCTGTTTACCTCCCCTCTTAAAGCCTGAGACTAAAACTGCTTTGTGCACTTGGGAAGAAACCTGACCTAATGAAAATAATAATAATAATAATAATAATAATAATAGCATTTGTTAAGCACTTACTATGTATGAAGCACTGTTCTAAGCATGGGGGGAGCGGGGGATACAAGGTGATCAGGTTGTCCCACGTGGGGCTCACAGTCTTAATCCCCATTTTACAGATGAGGTAACTGAGGCACCGAGAAGTTAAGTGACTTGCCTAAAGTCACACAGCTAACAGGTGGCAGACCTGGGATTAGAACCCATGACCTCGGACTCCCAAGCCTGTGCTCTTTCACTGAGCCGCGCTGCTTCTCCAAGTTAATCAAGTTGGACCCAGTCCCTGTCCCACATGGGGCTCACACTCTTATCCCCTTTTTACAGATGAGGGAACTGAGGCCCAGAGAAGTGAAGTGACTCACCCAGGGTCATACTGCAGACATATGACCGAGTTGGGATTAGAAACCAAGAAAGAGTGCAGGCCTAGGAATCAAGGGATCTTAGTTCTAATTCCAACTCCACCACTTGTCTGCTGTGTGACCTTGGGCAAGTCAGTTAACTTCTCTGTACCTCAGCTTCTTCATTTGTAAACATTTCTTTCCTCACGCTTAGACTTTGCATTTCATATGGGACAGGGACTGTGGCCAACCTTTTTTTTTTATGGTATTTAAGTGCTTACTATGTGCCAGGCACTGTTCTAAGCACTGGGGTAGATACAAGGTAATTAGGTTGGACACAGTCCATGTCCCACATGGGGCTCACAGTTGTAATCCCCATTTTACAGATGAGGTAACTGAGGCACTGAGAAATTGTGTGTATGCATGCATGCATATGTGTATTGGGTCTCCCCACCCTATGATCACTTTTTCATGCTTAAGAAGAAAACTAACCTCCAGCTGCTTTCTGTGGCCATTTCCTGTGGCCTCGAATGACTCTCCACTCTGCATTGAAGTGGAAATTTGGAGAAAATTCTGCATCAGATGTGTTTTCCAAGTTATCTGCAAGGCAGATGACTAAGAACACTCGGGTTTACAGATTTGTAACATTAAGGATCCAGGCAATGTAGACTGAAACCAAACTCCAAATTCTTTAGCATCTAGTCACTGATGGAAAGCCACCTAAGGATGAATGGAGGTGCATCTGACCTGATTAATTTGTATCTACTTCAGCGCTCAGAACAGTGCTTGACACAGCCAGTGCTTAACAATACCATAATTAAAGTGGAATATTGAAGGCTGTAGTCTAACCAGAATTTGTTTGCTGTTGTCCAATCAACAATACCAAAGCTGCCTTTCCAAAAGAGAGATTGAATCTGACTTCAAATTACTAAGAAAAGCATTCAGCACCAAGTTGGCACTCAATAAGTCCTGCTGAACGAATGAATGAATGAATAAGACCTTGATTACCTAGCCTCCATTTCCACAGAAATGTGGACAAGAGGAAACCTGCATAAATGACCCTGAGGGTTTGATGAGACCTAAGAAAGAACTTGGATTGAAGTAGAGTCTAACTCCTGAGGGGATTGAGAAATCTCAGATCATAAAAAAGAGTAGCAGTCAATCAATCAATCACATTTATTGAGTGGTTACCATATGCAGAGCATTGTACTAAGCACTTGGGAGAGTTCACTATAGCAGAGTTGGTAGACACAGTCTCTGCTCAGAATGAGCTTTCAGTCTAGAGTGGGAGACAGACATCATTATAAGTAAATCAATCACAGATATGCAACATAAGTGCTATGGGGCTGAGGGAGGGGTGAAAAGAAAGGAGCAAATATCAAGTGTAATACAATCAGGCCTCCTTTTCCTGCTCCACCCCTCAATCTGTCTTAGGTCAATTAAATGTTTACCTCTTGGAGGCAGGAAGTTGACCTTTGTGGGAATTGGGAGTGTTGAAGAGAGGGCTTCCAGCTCCTTAATACTGGGTAGGTTTTAATCTTCCATCAGAGTTCTGAAACTAACCTCTTCTTTCCATAAAACAGCTCCAATCCCACCCATCTTGGACACATGGTTGCTGTCATGTGGAGAAGAGGAATTAGTTTTAGGTCAATCAACTCAGATGCTTTGTGCTTTAAGGCGGAATCATTAGGGCTGGATCAGATGAGCCAAAGGCAACACAGATACCATACTAGTTTATGTAATCCCTCACTGTTTGGCTTGGACAGCATCCAGAATCTGTTTTGTGAGTGTCTTCCTGTCCCAATTCCCAATCTTCCATTTGTTTCAGATACATTTTAAGCACAGTGCAGCTCACTTTTTTTTTCCAAGGGCAGAAGTGTTCCAGCTGACCAGGAAAATTGCCTCTCTGAGATCCACTTCTCTCATCTGGCCTCACAGATGCTCTTGGAAGCCCTGGGGAGACCCCAAGTATCTGGGAGGGTTAGGGAGGGACACCCTCATTGTCTCCTTGGGGTGCCCAATAGCAGCCATCCTGTAAGAAGAACAAAAGGATGTAGCCATAGATGTGGAGCTGCAGGAGAGAAAAGAGGGGCCGATTACATCTGGGGTCAGGGGCAGGCGTCCCACTCGGGCTTAGGTCCGCCGGCCCGGAGCAGCCATCTTGGAGGATGGAAAGGGACAATTTTTCCAAATGGAAAAAGGTTAAAAACTCTTCTATTAACCATCCAAGATTGCCATCCATATTTTTCCCTAGCGTACCTGCCAATGATATGAGGTCTTTGCATCATGACAACCCACTTGTCAGGATTCCTGATGGAACCTCCCCAAGAGCCGTGGAGTCAAATAAGTGGGACGGGAACTTTTGAAAAACTCGGTCAGTTGTAATCCTTGTCCCCATGGGCGAAGTGACACCATGACAAACCCACACAGGCCCACGTTCCAGGATTGGGGTGAGCTTGGTCTGGACTAAGAAACCCTTGCACAAGCAACCTGTAGATAAGTTCCCATTGGAGGAAAATCCCAGAAGATGCCAGCTCCCAGTTCTCCCCTCCCTCAGTCTCCTTCCAATATTATCTCAGGTTTCTGAAGTAGGATGTGGTGTTAAAAGAGTGCTGGAAGCAGGAATGCTGGATGCCGGAAATAAAGTTCAGCAGGAATGGGAAACGGCCAAGG